>NW_024426885.1:70344674-70671471 GCF_017311325.1 Ursus maritimus | reverse complement strand
CCCCCCCCCCCCCGCCCCGGCAGATTTTATGCCCCGAAGCACAAGATTTAATTGCCCTTCTCTTAGCTCCTGTAAAGAGCAGCGTCATTACTGATCTCGTGCCTTCGCTGGGCCCCTTTCATAATCAGCTGCAGCATTTAACTCAGTGACCCCCTGCAGGCGCCTGGTGGGTAGTCTTCCTGGCCTTGGGGGACAGGGAAGCAGAGGCTCTCCAGGGTGGTTTGTTTACATTTTTTTTGTCCCCTGTACCATCCACTGGACCCCGGTCCTGGCATCTGAAGATATTGGGAAGACAAGTGATGCGCTTGTTTTCAGCCCCTTATTATTTGGGGTATGTTCGTTAAGTTCGCTTCTAACTCTGCCAAGCAGTCCTGCCCCGGTGACACCAACCACAGGCGTATGAGGGACTGGGAGAGTCTCTAAACCATCACAGTGACACTGCCTGGGGCTGGCTTTTCCCCCACGGCCACCCCTGTGCTGAGCCCCCTGCTGCACTCGTCTTCACCCTGGGGTGAAGGCACAGGAGAGCACACAGGGAAGGGGAGCGAATGAGAGCGACCAAATCCGCATTCTGCGGGTCTCGGAGAGAAGCCAATACTGATAAACTGAGACAGATGAAGGGATGGACCCCTCCGTGGATCACCCGCTCGGGGAGAGAGCCCCTGGAATGAGCCACTGGTTGCAGGGAAAGCTGTTCCCCGATCCCATTTTCAGACCAGCATTCATTTGGGGCCCCGTGACAGGGACTGCAGGTGAGTGTACGTCCTTGTTTCGGTGGGAGTTCTTTCCTCCTTCTCAAAATGAAGGATGCTGGACCCCGCTGACCTGGTAGCTCCCTCCCAGGCTCTGAAATTCTCAGGTTCTACCATCATATAGCCCTGTGATTTTGATGAGTCACCCAGGGTCATTGAACTCTTTCCCGGGAGGTCCTGGCCCTCTGCTCCCCGCCCCCCACAGGTGAGGTGGCTGAGTCCTCAGAACGCTCCCCACCTGGGGACTGGGAATGCTGAGGGGCCTGAAAGGGCCAAGAGCGAGCTCTGGATGCCCATCTGTGCTCACTGAGACCATGGTTCACGTGGGTTCTCTGTATGGCTACATCTCATTGATAATGGTGATGATGATTTCTGTGTTAGGCCAAGGGATGATTCTTTTGGCCCAAGCCGCTTGAGAAGCTGCCTGTCTTTCCATCAGCCCTAGATCTCACATAGAATAGTCCTGTGGCATCTAGCAGAGTGCCACCGGACAGGGGCCAACTACCTCCTCGCCCGTCTCTGGAGGCTGGCCCAGGGCATCCTCGGGGCTGGGCTGCAGTCACTGTCCGTTTTATTGTATTGCTTTGGGTGAGGGATAGGGAGACCAGAGGTATGGCAGGACCACACGGGTAAGCCCCAGGGTCGGTCAGGAGGCAAAGGTAGGGGAGGTCCTGTGGGCAAGAACCTTTTCTGTGGTTTCCATGGGAAGGATCAGCCGAGGCAGGATTGGGTATCAAAGGAGATTATGAGTGAAATAAGTCAAGCAGAGAAAGACAATTATCATATGGTTTCACTCATTTGTGGAACATAAGAAATAGCAGGGAGATCGGTAGGAGAAGGAAGGGAAGAATGAAGGGGGGGTAAACAGAAAGGGGTTGACCCACGAAAGACTATGGACTCTGGGAAACAAACTGAGGGCTTCAGAGGGGAGGGGGTGGGGGATTGGGATAGGCCAGCGATGGGTATTAAGGAGGGCACGTATTGCATGGAGCACTGGGTGTTATATGCAAACAATGAATCATGGAACACTACATCAAAAACTAAGGATATACTGTATGGTGACTAACATAATAAAAAAATTATTATAAAAAAAAGAAATCTAGGGGGAAAAAAAGAAATCTAGGGAAAAAAAAAAAGAAGAAACTGGCCCCTCTGTGAAAATCACATTCACTGGGACTGTTAGAGTGTATAGTTGAAAGCTATCTGAGGACTCCAAATGTTTACGGGCGTATTAGTACAGGGTTCTCCAAAGAAACAGAACAAGCAGAACATGTGTGTGTGTGTGTGTGTGTGTGTGTGTGTGTGTGTGTGTGTGAGTGTGAGAGAGAGAGAGATTTATTTTAAAGAATTAGTTCATGTGATTATGGTGATTATGGAGGCTATGAAGTCCAAAATCTGCTGAGTAGCCTGGCAAGCTGGAGACCCAGGGAAGAGCCAGTGCTGCAGTTCAAGTCCAGAGACAGTCTGCTGGCAGAATTTCCTCTTGCAAGGGGCGGGGGTGTCAATCTTTTGGTCAATCCTGGCCTTCAACTGATTAGATGAGGCCCACCCACATTCTGGAGGACAATATGCTTTCCTCAAAGTCCAATGACTTGAATGTTCATTTCATCCTGCTACACCCTCACAGAACCATCTGGAATCATGTTTGACCATATATCTGGGCACCGTGGCTCAGCCACATTGACACACAGGCTTGACCTTCACCTTGGGAGAGTCACAATTTGCTTGGGGGTTGTTAATAGCCCCCTAAGTGGCTGTTAAAGCCCGTACTTCACAGAAATTCCGCGTTTGGTTAATACGCAGTCATTGTCCTCATTAAGGGGTCGCTCTCCCGTGCAGGATCTCCACGGTTCCTCACCTCTCAATGCCTTCGCTCAGGTAACTTCACAACTACCTCAGGAAAACACCTTCTGGCTTACGAAACACAGTCACTCCCCTTATCTCCTTGCTTCTCACAGCACCAACGAGGCCAGCAGTTCTGTACTCATCTCAGAAACCAGAGACTGAGCAGAGAGGTAAGGCGCCTTGACCCGCTCAGGTCAGACAGCCTGCAAGTGGAGAAAGCCAGACTCGGTTTCATCTTCTGGTTTCAAATGGCAGGAGCTGGCTTTTAATGAGCTGTTACCGTGTGCGGGGCATCACCGGAGACGCTCGCCTGCACTAGTTTGCCTAACTTTCTGAATGACACGATGGGGAGTCGCTCCGCCCCTTCTAAGTTCCACCTGTCTACAGAAAGGGCAACTGAGGCCCTCCCACCATCTCACACGGTGAGGGGCTAGGTCTGCAGCCCGGATGGAGTCCGCGATCCTCGGCCCCCTCTCTGCCTGGTTCCCCATCCCCATGGGCTGCTGCTGCCCACCCACGCCCGACAGTCCATCTCTGGAGACTACGAAAAATCGCCTTGTCCAGCAGCGTCACCGGAGGCCAGAAGAAAAAGGTGACAGAGAGTGTTGGAAAAACCCCACAAGTGGAACCAATTTTCAAGATGAGGCTAGGGTTCCAGAAAGCAAGCATCACTTCCCAAAACATCATATCTAGGGTGGCCCAGCGTATCAGGAGGGGCCCCAGAGCCTTGGTTTCCTCTGAAGCATTCATCTTGCCTCCCCACATAACATACTGGGCCCCGTTGGTGCCGTCCCCCATGATGTGCCAAAGGTGGGAAACACTCTTTCCATAACCCTTTACCGAGGGCCAGGCGCTGTGCTGAGAGCCAAGAGCTGGGAGAGGGAGAAGGCGGATCCTGCCCCCAGGCCACAGCCTGACAGAAGAGACAGAGCTGTCACCCAGACAGCACCAGCCTGGAAATGCAGCCAGTCTGGCTTCCAGAGAGCACGCTGGATCCAGAGTGAGGCATCACCAGCTCTGCCCAAGGGGTGCAGGGGAGGGTCGGCCTGGAGCGGACAGAGAGGGCTAGATACTGGTTCCTGACCTCAGAGAATTTACAAGCCCGGTGAGGAGCATGATGAAGGACAGGAGACGTTAGAAGCCATCCCAGGAAAGAGAACGGCACGTCAGGCCGCGTGGCCTCTACGTGAGGGTGGGGAGAGGCGGTGAAGGATGAGATGATTTACAAGTCAGGAGAAGTCACTGCTTCCTGCTGCTGAACCGGGCACAACCATGTCCCCTGACCTTTAACCTTTCCACGAGCCTCCGCCCTTGCCATAGACGGTGCTGCAAGCACAAGCTCACCCGCTCTCAGGAGCCTGGAGGCCACCTGGACCTCTCAGCTCACGCTTGTCCACGCTGAATTTCTCCACCCCCTCTGGATCTCGCCTCCTCCGTGGAGTGTTCAGGTCCCCCCAGGATTTCGGACCCCTCTACTTTTGAGGTTTGCCTAAAGCCCCCCATCTCCTCCACTTTCTGCAGCCCGGGCGGGGGGGAAGAAAGGTATTCTAATCCATGCTTGATGATGGGGACGTCCAATCGTAGGCTTTGTGTCACCCGAAGCTCGCTCTCTGTCTGCTAGAACTGGCCCCTGATTACGGATTCCTTTGAATGCACTTGCTTGCACGCGGTCGAGTTCCTTGGTGTGCTCGCCAGCGAGGCTTACGCCGTTGCTTCAGAGCAGAGCAGTGGCCTTTGTGCTTGTGTGTTACAAAGACAGGGACCGCACGTGCGGTCCATCTTCTCCCCTCCAGCACAGAGCTAGGATGATTGAAACGCGACATTTTAAACCCAAAAGCAAATTACAGCAAGGAATCAGTGTGAAATTACTCTCCTCTGCTCAGAGTGCCTTTTTAAAAGTCAGGCAGCAGCGCCCAGGATGAAAGTTGGCCTGTCAGACAAGCCCATTCAAGCTTGCAATTCCTCTGTCATTTGCCCAACAGGCTTGTGATAAAGAACAAGGATAAAAAAAAATCTGCCAAAAATAGTGCCACTGAGAACCCTACACCAGGGCAGACCCAGGAGCCAATGCCGTCGCAGCCCTGCCCTCTGCGATTGGGTGGCCACGGCGTGGACTTGTTCCGACAGACATGTCGTGTGACCTCAGATCTCAGCCCCAGAGACCCTGGAGAGGAAACGCCGCGAGACGCTGCATCTGTGAATCCCTGAAGAAAGGGAGGGGAGAACAAAGTTTACATTGAAAACCTTGGCTTTCCAAACAGCATGTTGAGACAGCCCCACAGCGGACAGGTTTGCTGCAGGCCTGGGACTCGCCCTGGGCTGCCGCAGGCCGGGAGACTCATCTAGAAAGAATATAACGAATCTCCTTCTCCCTGGTGCCCTGGTTACTCCCCTTTGCACTCTTTCTGGGCCTTCAGTTCCCCGGGGCTGGTGCCCTCGGGGCCCAGACGAGGGAGGGCCCCCTCTGCTGCCCCAAGCGAGAGAGGCCCAGGAGAAAATGAGGGCAAATCTGTCATCTGGTACGCTATGGGACAGGCCACCACAGCCTGGTAGCAAGTGCTCTGGATTATGGGGACAGGCAGATCCCATTCCCGCTCTGTTGCCAGCTCTCAGGGGGAGGTGGGCAGGCTGACTTCCAGGGCTCTAGGCCTGCTCCCCAGGCTGAGGCAGAGGCCTCCAGACACCGCGCCTGCCAGGTGACTGCCCTCGAAGGTAAGAGGTCATGCCTGTATTCATCCCTTTGACCTCCCCTAACCTCCCTGAGGTAGGCATCGTTCGCTCCAGTGTTTAGAGGAGACCATGGAGCTAATGCGCCCCAGTTCCCGTGGCTAGGAAGTGGTAGATCCTGGATCTCCAGGGGTTTGGGATCTAAGCCCAGGGGCTTCCATAGAAAGAATTCTCCCAGCCGGCTTCACAGGCGGCGGTGCCCGGGCACGTGGGGAGTGTCGTGAGGTCCCTTACCTCTGGTGCATAGCTTCTCCAGGTGGAGACTTCTGTCCCCATGTTTCTCATCTTTATGTCCCACGACCGGTTTGTCATGAGGAGCAATCGCGTCATGAACCGGAGGTTAAAGTAGCTGCAGCTATCTGACAACCATAAAGCCCGATGTGGCTTTTGTTTATCAAGGCCCCAAACGAAACCGCTGGAGGACCAGCAAGGACTCCAACATGGCAACCATCTCACGGTCAAGTACTTCCGAGCCCTCTACTGCTCCGTAGGCGCCCCCACCGGTACTAACCCGTGGCACCGCTGCCGTGGTCATCGCGACCACCAGCGTTGACAAGTGTGCCGTGCTTCCGATCACTGGCGAATCAGATGGCTCACCCGGGCCGGCTGTCCCCACTCCTGCCGGCTGTCACTCACAGCCTCCTGCAGGCAGAGCCTTCCCCCGGGAGCTTTCCCGGGGGACCCTTTTCTTTGTCATCCTTAAACAGCTGTCACACTGTCCCGGTTGTTTTTCAAGAAGGAGCTCCCCAGGGTTTCACTGAGGCAGACTGGAACTTGACCCCACCA
The DNA here is from genome assembly GCF_017311325.1 of Ursus maritimus. Lineage (NCBI taxonomy): Eukaryota > Metazoa > Chordata > Mammalia > Carnivora > Ursidae > Ursus > Ursus maritimus. The sequence goes on along the minus strand of NW_024426885.1, from coordinate 70,665,361 downwards.
CATTGATGTATTCACTTCCACCTCCCCTCGGGAAAGGGGTGCCAAGCCCCGGTGCCCGCGGCGGGATGCTGGCCGCCTCCCAGCCTGGGCCGCTCATCCATCCCCTGTTGTCTCCTCCCTGGAACATGAGTTTGGACACGCAGGGATTGCAGTGGTTCCTGCAAAGGCAACCTCCCCGCACGGAACCCGGGACTTCTGGGCAGACCGGCTTCACGCCCCACAGGGCAGTCTGTCAGCGGAGCCGGCAGAGCCGGGCACATAGGTAACGCAGTACATAGGGTCGCTGAGGGAGGCCATCACTCAGCACGTGATTCTGAACTTGGCACCTGCCAAGAGCTTCTCAGCCGTTTCCGTTAGCTATTACTCTTGAGCACCCTCAGGAGGTGGGCGGGAGCTGCTGTCCTCCTTTTCAGAGTAAGGAAATGGGGAGAGAAATATCTCCAGGGACACATCCACAGAGCGAGCAGGGGTCAGAGCCCTTGGTAGTGAAGCGTGACCTTAGTCACCATCCTCTTTCAGCACTGGCCCCGCGTGCATCCAGCAAGCTCACTGGGCAGGGCGATTCTGGAGCGTGGCTTTCATCCAGGGATTGTCTAAAACATTAACTTGCTAGGGGCCGAGTGGAGGTCTGGGTCACCATCACGTGGCTCGGAAGGGGCAGGCGCAGAGGGATAAGTGATCTGCAGTAAATCACAGAGTGCCGAGCACCTGCTCAGAGCAGAACAGAAGGCTTACTCCCCAGCCACGCCCCAGGGCAGCTCTGAAGCAAGATATATTTTTAAACACACGCCTCGTAGAGAAAATGTTCCCTAGCTTGTCCCCATAGCCTACTAATGGGGCAGCTGTTGGCAACCAGTACCATCAGCCCGTGCTAAGGGCTGTGATCTCAATTTTTAGTTCTATTCTTGTCCCCTGGCATACGATAAGGGTTGCTATCCCAGGAGACTGCAGGCTACTGATGAAAAAGAAGGTTTCAGTAGGTTCTCGCCTGTTCTCAATTTCAAGACTCTCTGATTTCGTTCAGACGTGGGACCTGTGGGCCTGTGCTCATTTACTGAGTTGGAAACTTTTATTTATTTATTTTTTCTTCTTCACACTGACACCATGGAAACTGCCCGATGCTTCCCAGAAGGCTGGGGTCCCCCTGCTTCACACCGGGCTGAGAAGAGCTGAAGTCTGAGAAGGTCGGCTGCCTCTCTGATGCCTGGGAAGGCAGCCACTGTGCTACCCCCTGGTTTCCTCGTGGCTTGGCTAGCAGGTGCCTCGTACCCACCCCTCCTTCACAAATGCAAAGAACCATTCAGGGTCAGTTTTGCTGCTTCCTCTTGCTCTGATCAGGGTACTTTTCTCAGCTAGAGCAAAGAAAAACACCTTCCAAGTCCTAATTAGAATGACTCCTTTCTAATTCATTCGGGGTGTCCTCCTGCATCGTGCTGCTGGTGTGTCCCTGTGTGTTAGTGGTGTTGCTGTTGTCCGTGTCATTGTTTTAAAGAAGCCTCTTCTGACCGGGGCTGGAGGAGACGCCCTTTGTCTGCCTCTCGGCCCTGTGGTCCTGGCCCTCGCCAGGGAACGGTTCTCGCACTGCTGTGTTTATTTGAGTTATGTAATATAAACAGCTCCAAGGAGATGGGCGCCTCCACATTTGTGTTCAGACTCAGCCTTCGCTTGCCCTCTGCAGAGCTCATCACTTGGGTGGTTTCCTCTCGCCTGCTCTGTTTTGCTGCTGGAGAACAAAACAGCCTGCCCTTGACCCTTCTCCAAGCCCAGCCCTTTCCTCCCATGACCCAGCAAGGAGAACGAGACGCTGTTCATGCGTGTCCTCAAAGGCTCGGCACGGGCCAAGGGCACGGGGCGGCGAGGGGGGTGTCCAAGCCCAGCAGAGACGAATCAGTCGTGGGTATTGACTTTCTCTGTGGCCTCTTCACTGATACAGGGTTCCTCCACGCCAGGAGTACCCCCAGAACATTTCAAACATCATTCCACTTAGCCTATGGATTCACACCTGACTGTTCAGGAACACGACTGACGTGTAAAACACACGTGGGTATGGCTCGGGGGAGAGTTCAGAAGGTATGACAGACGTCAGCTCCACTTTATTTCACTAGTCACATCCCCAGAAATCAAATATTTTCAAAGCGTTCCATTACTGATTAGACCAAGTTTGTGGTTTATGCCCCCGAGGGGCCACACAACAGGAAAACACTGCATCTTCTTGCTGAGTTTGGCTTGGCACCATGGTGTTCAAGGCACAGTTGGATTAGAATGCATTTTTAGTAACAGGTTTCTTGAAACAACTCTCCAAGGGCTGAGTCACTTATTTCTTTATTTATACAGTTGTCTTGATGCAGATCACAAATATTTTCGGAATAGTTATTGACTCTCAAATTTCTTATGGCAGAATTCCATCTCTCTCTCTAATCATCCCTGACACTCAGTCTTGCCTTCTACAGGGGTCACCAACCTCGGGGAGAGAAAGATGTTTGTTCTTGTCATCTCTTCAGACCTGTGGGCTTGGGAAGGCAGGACCAGAAAAATGGAAGGCCCAGAGGTTCAGAGAATCCAGTCCTGAGGGTATCAGGGTCTGGAGGAGGGAGAAAGCAGGCTTGACCTTGAATATAGCAAGAGGGGACTGTGCCAGCCGCACTTCTCTTCCCACTGGATTCCCAGAAAAAGAGGAGAGAAAGGAAGAGAGGGAGGAAAGAAGGAAGGAAGAAGGAAGGAAGGAGGGCAAGAGGGAGGGAGGGAGGAAGAAAAGGAATTTATAGCAATGAGAGGGAGCGAAAATGCAATTGGAGCTTTTGCTGTTAAGAAATATTTTACGGTCTACCAGCTGAAGCCCAGCCGGGGCCTCCGACAAAGCCACACAGCATCCCTGTGTGCCTTCAAGGTTTCCAGAACCTTCCAGCATTTGTCCAGCCGTAGCCGCTTCCAGCTCTTATATCCCCTCTAATTTGCAAAGTTCCAGCTCTTTTACCCTCCGGGCTCCCTCTACATTTCTCTCCTTCAAGGTCAAATCCCAGCGCACCTCAACGTTTCAGTGTTTTCCGGGGCGGTGAGAGCCCCAGCCTGCGGAGCCCCTCCCGGGGGGGCTGGGAGGGGGTTGCGAGCAGCGGAGGGGCTGGAGGAAATCTGCTGGGGCCTTGACTTTCTCACACATGTTTCAGATGTGGAGGGTGTGATTGTAAACAGCGTCTTCATCGCTGCCAGAGCTGGCCTCCCCGCCCGAGTCCTGTTCCCAACACCCTAGGGGTTCCAGTAATAGGGCGTAAAGCAAACAAAGAAAAACAGTAATCTGGTGTTCCAATTGCATTTTTTGTTTTTAGAAGATGTTAATGATAGGTTATTTGATTACCCTAGGTTTGGCTCTGCTTGCTCTTTATTAAGCACATCTGGTATTTAGTGACAATATAAGTAGCAGGAGTTTTTTTGGCACTTGAAAATAAGCTCATCCAATGTTGCCATGCAGTTTGGAAACTCGTCAGAGAGGCCAGCCAAACTTGTGGAGATACAAGACTTTTTCTGTAGGCTGGGCAGCTGGCCAGGACAGCTAAAAAATGTGAATTGGCTAAGAATTGCTGCCACGCAAACACTTCTGGAAATTTCTGTGCTTGGGCCTGCCAAATCCATTATGCACAACATGAATTACAAGAGTTTCTGTCTCTCCCAGCAGTTGCGTTTTGAGTGTAATTCTCCTGCGCACTTCATGAAACATACACACACCACCAAGATGAGAAAAACACCACAAAAATCCACTACGTGGTTTTTTTTTGGTTTTTTTTTGTTTTTTTTGTTTTTTGTCTCTTTCCATTTGGGTTGCCAAGTGCACAACTTTTCCTGAATTAGGAGAACTAGCCTCAAACTTTGGTTTCAATTACATTAAGTCTAACACGTGGGAGGGAACTGTGCTTCCTGGAAATTCTAGAAAGGAAGGATGTCTCACATCATGGAGACAGCCTAATATCTAAGTAGGAAAAACAATAAAGTGCAACAAAAGAACTTGGAAAAGGAGAAAAACACATATGCATGGCCAGCCAGCCGTTGGGGTCTTGCCGAAGGACGTTAGGCAGAAGGGGAAGCCGACCTGTGGGCAGAAGGCGGTTCTCCTGTGCCCGAGGCTGCCGCCCTGCACGAGGTCTGTCCTGCAGACCTGACAAGCACACAAGCCGTTCTCGAAGGGGAGGATGGGCCCGGGAGGACACGCCACAGCCGGTCACAGGGAAAGCAAACAGGAGAGAAGTAGGATCTTCTAGGCAGATCCTGGTTCTGCCCAGGCTTCCCTCCCTTTCCAGGTCTTAGAAATGTTTGCATCATTTTCTGATTCCAAATTGAGACTTGCCTCCTTCTTGTGATTCAGCTGTGCTAGATTACTCAGACTCTGCCCAGGATCATGAAAGGGCCTGGAGCTCTACTTCTATTCTGGAATGACATTCTTCGTTGGACACATGTAATAGCTCATATGAGATAATCACACTAGCACGTTGTGGAATAAAACGTCGTACAGCTAAATCCTTCCAGTTCCTACCAGGTGTGATGCTTTCTTGATACACGGCCTTTCTCATGAGAACTTAGATGATCGTGTCAATACTGGGGAGTTGAAGCTCTAAGGTCTTCTAAGAGCCAGTGGTCCCAGCTGTGTCATCAGTCAAGCTGCTCTGCTGGCCTGTGCCTCAGTTTCCCTCTCTGTGTTTGCTTGCCACCATTCTCCCAGGACATGGGAAAGGTCATGAGATGAGCATCAGGTTCTGGCGGGGACACTCATAACTCTGTGACCTTCTTCCTGGGCACGTGTCAGCATAGTGTCCTCACTTGTGAAATGGGGGCAGGGACATCTTCCTCACAGCACGGTCGTGAGGAACCAAGTGTACTAATAATATTCAACTGCTTTGGAAACCATAAAGCAGGATACAGATGTGGGTTGTTATCAGTACCTTTCAAGTCCTAATTATAGAACTTTGCTCACTTAAATTCCTGTGACTGGGACGTAGAGAGTGTGAGTCAAAGCGGTCCACACACATGCATAATGTAATCTGGGAAATTATTGGGACTGGTAATGAGAAGAGACCGTTGCTTTCTGCAGCTGATAAAGGACGACCTCTCTCAGTATAACTCTTAATTAAAGTATGTCACCTGCTTCCCCTCTCCCTGTCTCTCCCCTTCCCCCGTCCCTTCCCCTCTCCTTTCCTTCTCTCACGAACCTATTGGCAGCAATCACCGTGAATGTGCCATTTGACTATGTCGACCTAAGATTGGAGGGGAGGTTGCCGGAGCTAATTAAATTTCCTCTCCCATAGTGAACTGTATCCCAGAACTATAGTTCACACTAAGCAGTTAAACAGGTTTGGGCATTTGGAAAAGAAAAAAAAAATGCTGGGGCCCCAAGAAAGCACTCTTGGCCTCATTTCCATTTGGCTCACATTGTCCTGTTCTTGGCTTAAATTTGGATCCCAGGACACATTTTCTCAGTTTCCTTTTCTCATGTTCCTGGATCTTTGTTGTAGAATTGTAGGAAACACAGAGTCAGGGGAGTCAGCCAAAAAGGATTTCTCCCCTTCCCGGGAAGGTCTCGGGTCCTGTCTCGGACATCACAGTGTGGGCGGCCTCCTCTCCGCGTTATTGTTTTCCTCGCGGGGCCCAAACTGGGGGGCTTTGCATTTACATTGGTCAACGGGGCTTTTCCTTTCTCGGTTTTGAGGAGCCGCCCTCTGACCCCCCAGTAAGCACAACACCTGTCAGTGAACCGGCCTGGTCCCGCTCTGACCCCCGGGCTCCGGGGCTTCTGAGGACAGACCTAGAGCTTGTGAACTAGGGTGAGTCCAGCCCAGCGGAAGAGTGAACAAAAAGGAGCACAGAAGGCCACTGTTGGGCCCTGCAGAGGGAGAGAATGGGGCCCGGGGGCGGGGTGACAAGGGCGCAGGAGGGCATGACTGGAAAGAAGGCCCGGCCGCCACCACTGCCATCCCGGGCACGGACAGGGACAACAGGCCAACCGTCACGCACAGCGCAAGGGCTGGCTTTGCCTGCGCGGCGTTCCGGAGGCTGTGTACTCCTCTCCCCGCTGAAACCAGTGGGCACCGCCGTGAGTGGGGTCACGGGATGAACGTGGAATTTTCTGGAATAAGAGTCAGATTGTGAAGCATTCCCGAGACACTGTGATACCCAACCAGCCGCTCCTGCCATTTATGTTTTAGGTTTTACCGCCGTGAATAATAACCATAAATATTTATTGAGCACCCTCCCTCTCCCAGCTCGTCACCGTGAATTATTTTCTTCTCACGGTAGCTCAGCACAGTTTCGCTGTGATGTAGGCACTAAAATCATCCCTATTGTTCAATGGGGAGAACCAAAGCTTGGGTGGGTCAAGTGACCTGACCAAGTTCCCACAGCTCGGAGGAAACGCTGGGCCTCTCTTGGATGCCCGGTATCCACCAACAGCCACTGCCCCGGGCTTTGCACCACTGACCTCTCACCCCCACCCTGTGTCATTAATCTTAGTTTTGCATTTTTGTCCAAATGGGCTTTCCGTGGGAGGGGGTTGCGCTCCGAAACACAGACCCTTGGTGCCTCCCACCCGTGGGTGCTTTCTGGTTCCACCGGCTTCGGCTTCCAGGTGGTTGTGCCTCCCCGGGCAGGCTTCCCGTCACAGCCCTCACGGCGTTCTGCTCGCTAGCCCCCGGGACAGCAAGAAAATCCCAGGCTTTTCCTAATAAAGTTAATATTCGAAAGGATCACTAAGCTTCCAGATCAAATCCACTGATGAGTGCTTAACAGGCAGACCATTTCATCTGACATTTTTTAAGTGAAGATGATTTTCCATTTTTGTGTATTCAGTGTTTGCTGAGTACCAGCTACGTGCTTACTATCGTCCTGCCGGTACACACACTGGTTGAGGCACCGTCTCCAAGAGTCTACATGCTGGCGATGGACATACTCTCAAAATCCTGGCGTTCCAGAGAAAGCTTTTCCTGGCATTTTTGCACAGAACCCACTCTTCCTCTCCAAGGTGACCCCTCTAGATGTGAGAGAAATTAAAAATGCCTTCGTGGGACAGTTATCTGCTGCTTCTCAAGGGGATTGCTGATGTTACCAACAAGACCGTCCTACTAGCTGCTGGTCAAGCCACTGTGTGTATGAGACAAGGAGAGAATGAGGGAGCAAATACTATTTGCATTGTCACTATTGTTTCTAAATGACAAGACCGGTTTTATCACCATGGGTATAATTACCAGTGCTACATATCACCTTTACATCGTATTTATATAATAATCCAAGAAGCTAAAAAAAAAATTTTTTTGGCAAATCTTAGGTTTCACAGAAACCCGCTAAATTGGGTTGAGTCCTAGCTTCTCCTTAGATCATAAGCGTCTTAGTTTTTTACTGCCATGTAACAAATTACCACAAACTCAGCAGCTTGGAACGACACACATTTTTTCTGTCACAGCTTCCATGAGTTCACTAGGTCCTCTGCACGGGGAGTCACAAGACCACAGACAACGTGTCAGCTGGAGCCAGGGTCTCCTCTGGACTCAGGGTCCTTCCTCTCCCAGGCTCACTTACAGGGCAGAGGTCCTCTCCTCAAAGCCATACATCTCCTGGCTGTTTGCTTCTTTGAGGCCAGGAAGGGACAGAGAAAATCTGCTGCTTTGTCTCTGACGACCAGATTTTCTTTTAAAGGGCTCATCTGATTAGGTCAGACCCACCCAGGATAATCTCTCTTTCGATTAACTTAAAGACAACTGATTAGAGATCTTAATTACATCGGCACAAATCCTTTCACCTTTGCCACTACGGTAAGGAAACGCAGGAATGACATCCTATTACCTTTGCTGTGCTCTGTTGGTCAGAGGCAAATTAAGCCCCTGCTCACACTCAAGGGAAGGAGGTTATACAAGGGTGGGGGACATGGGGGGGTCATCTTAGAATGTGTGGATAGGAAGGTTATCTGCATGCTTTTCGATCTATTTACATTTAGCAGAGCAACAGGCACATAGTGGAAAAATAATGAATGGATACTGAGAATTCAGTGATTGGAAATGAATTAATGTTTTTGAAGACACAGTTTCTTCCAGAGCACAGCCTGAAAAAGGTCATTTTTTTCCCCCAGTAGGTCTGAATGGGTTGAGGTGGAGGGAAGCGTGGGCAGGTGACAACTCAGAAAGTACATGAGCTCAAAGAAACACGAGCTGGGAAATCGAGGGTCCATTCCAGTTTTCCTCTGAAAGCTGTGTGAGTTTCCCCGATCTGGGGAGCAGGGGAAATCGTACCTGCCTTCCCTTGCAGGGCTGCTGAGCCAGCAAGAAGAGACCAACAAGCTGCGGGGACAAAGGTCTGCTTGTCCTGACGAGGACCGCTGAGGAGCTGGCGGTTAACAATATGTTGCTATCTCAAAAGGTGGGCGTGTGATCACATCGCCAGGAGCTGGGCTTGTTTTTTTCAATGATAACCAGTGAGGCATTCTTGAGAGACAGCCAAGTCTCTCCCATAAACTGGGGAATGCATTTTCTGAGCCCACATTAGGGAGAAACTTCCTCCGGAGTTCTACCCCCAAGTTGAGTTCTAGGTCCAAAACCTCCCCATGCAGCCTCTACCGATGGCCTCCACAGCCCCTCCCCCCCCCACCGTGTCTCCACGAGGCACACAAAGGAAGTGAGATAGTGGGGAGTCTGGGGCCATTCTCGGTCACGTGGGAATTGCTCAGTTAGCCAGAGCGGAGCAGCTGCACAGAATGAGCACAGACACAGCCCGGGCTGGGGAGCGCGCTCTGCACGGCGCCCGCCCGCGGACAAGCTTCCCTCCTGCAAGGAAACAGTGGGCTGATAATGTGCTAAGATCAGATTAATGTCGGAAATAAACGTAATAAATAATAACAGTGTAATAATGGTGATTGTCGCTGCGATGGCTCTGTCTGTTGAAAATATGAGATCCAGAGTGTGGATTTCTTAGGCTCATTTTGCCCTTATTTAAGAGAAACTGACAGATGCACTTTGTAACATGGAAGACGATTTAAAAAGGAAAGAATGGAAGAACACCGGCTCGTTTTCCTTGTGTAGCCGTGGCTTGTTCTTTCGGCTTAGAAAGGACAAGTAAGCCCTTGTTTTCGGAAAGAACGATATTTAGATTCTACCTTCCACGTCTCCCACCCTGTCCTCAGTTTCCCCACACCGCTACGCCCGGGTTCTAAATTCTCCAGGAAGCTGTGTGACTTCACCCTCAATCCAGGGCCGTGGTCATTTGCATGGGAAGAAAACAAGTGTTTTTAGTGACCTGGAAGCCAGCTCAGTTTATGATTCGCAGACCTCAGGGCTTTCAGTTAGTGGAAACACCCCAATGGCGTTATCTCCATGCGTTGTTCCTGACTCACCAGAAGGAAGCGCCCCGGATGAAGGAAGCCGGACTGTGACTTCTCCTGTATTTCTGCACCAACGTAAGCGTGCTTTCTAGAACATGAAGCAGTTTGAGCACATCACCTTGCTTTCGAGTCACACACCTACGATAGTTTCTTATCAGAGATACTTAAAGCACAACTTACATGGGACACGAAGACAGAGCCGGAGGAGGGCAAAGGAAGAAACAGGAAGCGAGATGTCTTATAATAACCGTCTAGTCTGGACTATGGACTTGGTTGGAATTTTCAAACGAGGGCATCTTGTTTTTGAAAGCCATGTTGACAAACTGATACCGTATTTTTAGCATGCCACGAATGGAAAGCATGCAAGATATGTGAACAATATATTTCCAAATATGACACATATTTATAAAACACAGTAAATGCATGACAGATTGAGTGGGATATGTGGAAAAATAACAGCTGTGCTACACCCTATTTCTTAGCAAATTCATATACAACAAATGACATTCATGTCCCATGTTTTGCAAAATCTATTTTTTAAGCGTTTTAGAAAAGGATGTAGGGAATGAAAACAAAAGTTTGCAAAAGAAAAAAAAAACAGAAGACGGATGTAAATTTAAGTGACATGTCATGTAATTAGCATGTAGAACACTAGTTCCAGAGAGGTGACCCCATTTCCCCCAGCATGCTGCCTCTTGATGGAAATGATCATAAATGAAGCATTAGAAGTGATTTGCATTCTAGGGTGGGCTAAAATGTCACATATGAGGGAAAACATATAGAAAACATCAGGATATAAAACGACCAGTCTGTGTGCCAATGATGTGAGGATTCACTTAGAGGGACTCGAATTGGTGCCCATCGTGGTTTGTGACATCAAAGACAAGATTGCGTTCTGAACTGAGAGAAAGCTGGGCAGAGACTCTTGGATTTGAATAAAAGACCACAGAGATCCATGCTGTGTTCTAAAGCAGGGACTCATCCTGAGAAGCAGTGTTTTAGGAGAGAGTGTTAGCATCTATGAATACAGTGGTAGCAAAGCAACCTCTAAGGACAGTGACAGGAATTCCTTATATTTGTAATATAGACACGCATGATTTACAAATGAGATTTCTCATTTCCAAATCCATAATCTTATTCAAGCTATGGGACAGCCCTGTGAGGCCTGCAAGAAAGATTTCACTATTCATACTGTCCTCACAAAGAAACCAAGAGTTCTGTGACTTCAGGGTCACACTTAGAGAGAAGAGGTGCAGGATGCCTGGGTGGCTCAGTTGGTGAAGTGGCTGCCTTCAGCTCAGGTCATGATCCCAGGGTCCTGGGATCGAGTCCCACATCAGGCTCGCTGCTCAATGGCAAGCCTGCTTCCCCTCTGCCTGCTGCTCCCTGTGCTTGTGGCTCTCTCTCTCCCTCTCTGACAAATAAATAAAATCTTAAGAAAGAAAGAAAGAAAGAAAGAAAGAAAGAAAGAAAGAAAGAAAGAGGAGGTGCCAAACCAAACGGGGATATTTGTTCATTTAGGATGCTACCTGGGAGAGAGGGAGTTACAGGCATTTTTTTTTTTTTTAGTTCCTCTTCTTTTGACTTTTGCTTTTTTCTCAATTTTCTGCAATGAGAAAATATTCTTTTATAACTATAAAATGACCTTAAGTATTATTGCTATAAACAAGGAACTAAATCCCTGTCCTGTTCCTTCTAGACCACTCCCTTGCCTCCACTCCCTACTTGAAGCTGGAACGCAGCTTCCTGGACCGTTCATTGCTGGCCTCTGCCCCCAGGCAGGAGAAATCGGGCTCAGAGAATGCAGGGCTCAGATTCACAGTCTGAGTTAGTCAATGTAGAACAGACTGGACTGTGAGTCTAGAAGACTGAATTTGCATCCTATTTTCTACAATGCTGGGAAGTTCCCTCATATCTGTGTGCCCTAGTTTCCTGTTCTGTATCCTTTTCGCCAGATATGGAGTGTTTCAAGATTCCGAAGCAAGTATTGCCTTATCAAAGAAAGGTGATGCTAAGATTACATTCTTATGGGAGACTTTGCTAAAATGTTGAAATACTGCAGTTGAGTTTTCTGCTTGGCCTTGGCCTCATTGAAAGGAGACTTTGGATAGCAGGAGTATGGGGAAGGAAGGTTGGCTGGGCATGGGAGACGGTGGAGAGGGAGATGTATTAGTTGATTTGAAGAGGAAGTCATCGGCAGGCATCCTGAGCTCCCTGGTCCTTCCCTTGTGGGCATGGCTCTAACGGGACCTTCCTCACTCATGGACACGCCACAGAAATTCCTGCCAGGAGGCCATCTGATCTAGCGTCATAGATAAGAACAGACCAGACTGCTTCCTTGACCTTGGGCGAAGCAACTTGGCCGCTCAATGTCCGACTTTCTCTACCTGTAAATAAATGATCTCACTGGGCGGTGAAGGATAATTGAGATCAAATTCCTGAAGGATTTTTGGTTCCTTAGAATGCTTCAGTTTTAGCCTTTGGGGAAGAGGGTTCTTGGAACCTTCCTCCCAGAACAATATGTATGTAACCATCAACTTGGGTTTAAACTCATATGGTTCATAGACTCCCTGAAGCTTAAACTTCCTTTAAGTTAGAAACAAACAGACAGACAGACAGACAAACAAACACCTGCCTTAAAAGAGAAGTGTTGTAAACGTGTAAAAGATAAATCATGAGTCATTTTCATCATGTCACTGCCATCCCATGGACTTGATTCGTGCATTTCACGTGTTATGTTTTCACTACTATCCTCATTTCATTATTATTAAAATTACTCTACCATCTCTATTGGTGTTCGCCCTTCCCCCTGACCCCCAACACCTTTTTTTTTATGATTGTTATTTACATTCTAAGGGCCTTGGAACCAAGGATGCTTTGCTGCTGGTCCTGTGTGTAAAATAGCATAGCTCTCTTCCATCTAACTATAATCAAGTAAATAAATAAGAATATGTATAACTAAAGTGAGTTGTTAAAATGGGCTCTTCTTTATCACTCTTGGACAGTTAAATTACAATGACTGAGAGAAAATGAAAAGTGGCCTCTCAACATGTTTTAGAGGACACTTGACACATGCATTCAATCCAAGACTGATTAAAATTTGCATACTTATTATACTTATTATTTATTCTAAGATAATCGAAAGGCAGTGGTCTTGAAGAAAGAATTTTTTTAAAAAACAATATTTTATGCATTGGTTCCAAAGGAACCAGCCCATTTATTCAATAATGAAAAAAAGCATTATTTTCACATTGCCACCTAATGTCTTCTGTTTTCTCCCGTCATTATTTAGCTCAGCTGGAAATTAGGCATATGCCTTAGTTACGCTTAAAAAAAAGTAACTGGTATTGTGAATGAGCAATATCTTTTGTAGACAACTGGACTTCCTTCAGAAAGACACTTGTGTGTGTTAAGGTGCCTCTTGGGTTTATACTGGACCCTCCTGTCTTTTCTTTTCCCATTTTTATATGATTTTTAGCACATGGATAGGTTTTTAGCACAGTAGAATCTGCAGTCCGCTCTCTCTCTGAGATCTATGTGTGTATATAGAAATTTTTTTCTTTTTACTATCTTCTATAAAAGGAGCCCTCTATTGATTGCAGCTGACTGAGTCGTTTGAGCTGATATCTAAGCAACGCTAACCCAGATAGGGATTAGCATTACATCAGCTGTCAGGCGAGGAAGCCTGGCAGCGTGCCAGCCTGTAAAAACGGAACGCGTTTGCGTCACTGTTCCCTTGGTAATGCTTCTTGGAGCCTTGTCAGCTGTCCCCTGAGGTTGTTTCCTTAATATGTCAACAGACATTCCTGAATCTTTAATGCTGGATAGCTCTTTTCCTCTTCCAAAAACACTTAGGTGACCGAGCAGCTGGTGAATCCTGTTGCTATGATCTTTTGAAACGTATTTCTTTCATGAACTAGGTGTTTGTTCTATTCAAAACATTCGAGGGGATCTAAGAAGGTTTAGGTTTCTGCTTCTCCATGTTAGAGGACCTATTTTTGAAGAAACAGGGCAGCCAGTTTAGTGCTGAGAGCTGCTTCTCTGCTTTTATCTTCCTTAGGAAAACCCCTTATTCCCCCACCAGCTTATCCAAACCCTCCAATTATCCCGTTACAGTGTGACATTGCGTAGAACAAAACAGCTGCTTGAAAGACCCGGCTGGAATTTGCCCCCATGTATGATTTGCTCTTTGACCTTGCCCTAAGAACATCCGCGAGACAGAAAAAGGTGTGGGCAGTGAGTGACCTTGGACGACGTCCCCTGCCTACCGAGAACCACAAATAAGAAAGATTTGTCAACCGTTGCCCACGTGAAATCTATTTCCTCATTTTCCCGATGTCTTTTCTTGCTGTCCTCGCAACTCGATCTCCACTTCCATCTTGGAACATTTTACGCTGAAAAGTACCATATCCCAGGGGGAAAGCCTCGAGCTCACGTACCCTCTTTCTCTCTCCCTCTCTCTGCAAGTAAACAGAGCTCATGGAAACTGGGTTATTTCCCCTGCTCAAGTTAGCCCTCCAGATCGTCATGCAGTTGCTGTAACAGTTAGTTACAGTCCATACTTTGAGCACCTTCAATTTGGAAAGAAGTCATTTGGTTTTTGGAGGGTTAGTGTGGGGGTGTTACTAAATTCACTTAATCATAAGTGACCGGGATGGAGTACATAACTGGGGGAAAAGCTGCCTCCCCGTGTGAGCCTCAGAGCCCCCTGTCAGGGGGGGCGCCTCTCACCACCAGCCACTGAGTGGGCACGTCTTGTCCTTTTGGAAACACGTTAAGAGCCCCGAGAGCTCTGTGGCCACGGAATCTGCCTCTGGGCTAGGTCTCCTGAGAGGGCCGCTTCCTCATTCTGCCAGCTGATGTAGCAATCGGGTTTCTGTTCCGCAAGTCCTATGCCCCCAGCGCCCCGCCTCCTGGGAGCCCCTTGATCATCCCCACTGAAGAGGGTCTCCACGGTTCACCGGAGGAGAAGGGAAACAGAGCTGCCCAGAAGGGGAGAGATTAAGGATTACTGGATTTTCTCATCAAAAGGGATTTTTGGAGATTTAGTGAAACTCAAAGCTCGGCATTCATTTTAAGAATAAGAAATCCAAAGTTGGCTGGTGTGGCCCAGTTGGTGTCAGATCTGGGAGGAGGACCTTTCTGCAGTGGCCTTTGCCATTCTTAACACAGCAGCTCTTGTCCAGGGGCAGGGCTGTCCTGGGGCAGACCGGGGCACTCTTCTCCCAGTTCGGTGACCTATCCAGCGGAGTTAGAGGCTTGAGGACCATTAAGGCCACGTGCAGTGTGGAAATGAGCAATAAGTGGGGGTCAACTCCAGCAGGGTGTCACCGGAACACATCTCTACTTAACTGGGGGCCCACAGGAGAGCTCGCCTACATGCATTCCACTCACACCAGCCAGGGCACGCCTTCCCCGGCTGCACACGTCCCTTGGCAGGACTGGGGAGACAGCAAGAGTGAGCCCAGCAGTGGCTACGGGGCCAGAGGCACAGAACCTGGATGGAGCCGAGGACAGCATTTAATGAGACTTTTGCTCCCTTTCCCTTGGGGTCCGAGGAGGAAAAAAATCACCTAGACACGTATGAGAAAGTGGCAGGAGGACTTTTAGCCCTCACATAAGGCTTGCATATCCAGAATAATGTTTCCTCGCCATTCACTTCTCTTTCCCCAAAGTTCATGCATCCCCATGGGCTGGGTTAGTGCACTGAGCTTGGTGACCGTGATTCAGAGGGAGGACTTTGCGGTCCAACCTCCCGCGTTTCAGTCCACGCTCTGCCACTTGATAGCTGTGCTATCTTGGGCAAGATTTTATACTCAGTTTCCTCACCTGGGAAATGGAGAGAACACTATTGAGTTTAATGAACATCAGCACAAAAGCTGGTCACTGCTATTCACATCACTTCAGGAAATTTCGGAGAGAATTCTTGAGACAATGTATAAACACGGCTTCTGCGTTATTGGGTGGGAACGCACTGGTCATCAGTGGATCAGCCTGGTGAACTGGAGGGCAGCTGTATACAGGGAGACGGGTTGGTGCAAACAACGCAAGTTACCTAGACCTTGACCGAGCTGCATATTAACATACGTCCCCTAAAGGGTTAGAGCCAGCTTGCGCTTGCCGGGGAGCCCCAAATTCTAGCCTTACTGGCTTATGGGCACCTGGTTCTGCCATGCAGTCTAACTACGGGACATGACTGTGGGGAAAAGAGATAAAAGATGCGCACAAGGACCAACGGTTAACGTCGGCACGCCACAGTGTAGGGAGGGCTTTACTCTCCGTAGACACCGGGGGGTTTTATACTATTCTCCTTCGCACAGATTAAAATACACATTCTTAGGGGCACCTCAGTGGCTCAGTCAGTTGGGCATCTGCCTTCGGCTCAGGTCGTGATCCCAGGGTGCTGGGATCTGGGATCGAGCCCTGTGTCAAGTTCCCTGCTCGGCAGGGAGTCTGCTTCTCCTTCTCCCTCTGCCCCGCCCCCTCCGCTCCTGTGTGCTCTCTCTCTCTCTTAAATGAATAAATAAAATCTTAAAAAACAAAACAAAACACATTCTTAGACCATAAGACTTGTCTCAGATTGAAGAGTGAATAACTGTTGGCGGTCAGGCCTCGACTCTCCTTCCTTGGAATGTTGCTCCCTACCACACACACTCACACGCCTGCACACACGCACACACGGGCAGACGCTCACACACACACACACGCACACACACACACAGACTCAGATGGGCATGACATAGGCCAGGAAGACCCGGCGTTTGCAATGGGCTCTACTTCCTCCAGTTTCCCAGGAGCCTTCAGCGTGCAGAGAGGGGGCTGCAGAGGCAGGGCTGGGGGCTCAGAGCACTGAGGATCGGATAAACCCAGGACCCAGGACCCAGGAACCTGAGACGGAGTTCGTGTCCCCCAAGGGACTGGTGCTGACAGACTGGGCACGGGAGAAACTGGAGTGTCCCCTCTTGTGTTTCCTGCTGTGCCTTTGGCCATCATGACAAGCCAGAGTGGGCCACCTTGGGAATCAGCCTTTCTCTCTCAAGCTCTGGAATGAGTCATTTGGCAAATAGCTTTCCGGGGAAATTACAAACCCTCCGTGTCACCTATGGAAACCATGGTGGGGGTTTGTTTGTTTTTGGTTTCTTCTGCCGTTGTGCTCACTTCTGCTGTGCGAGAGGGTGCGGGGAACCACACACTGCCCATATGCTGTACACGTGCCCCCCCCGCCCCCCACGCCCAGATGTGCCAGGGAGCTCAGGCTGGAGGCCCCTGGGATTTCCTCTTTCCAGTTGCTATCCCATCGCTCTGCCATCCGAGGCGGCTTTGCTTCTCTCGCCTCGGCCATAGGAAAAGCGGATTTGGCCGCTGGACTCCGCAGCGAGCTGGGGGCAGCCGGGGGCTCTGGGAGATGCCCAGGGAAAGGCTGTCTCTGGGAACCCTTGCAACATGTTTTGAGGAGGAGTTTTCTTGCTTCGTATTCTCTACAGGTTTTAGGGGTCACTTTCACCCTCATTATCATAAACCCATAAATCTTTTTATGCCTCTGATACTCAGGCTCTTTTTCATGATTGGCTCATTGAAAATTTCTTTGCTGGAAACAAGAAAGAAGCTCATGATTTTTTAATAGCAATCTTCTGTCCCAGCGGCTGTCACACATACGAACTCTGTCACTCGGGAATAGTTTCCGAGCACCTTCCATGGTTCAGTCACTGTTCGGGTAGCTGAGGACATTGCAGTGAACAACACCGACACACTTCTTGTCCTTAGGAAACTGTACTGAATGACTAGAAAAAATTTCATGGATATTCCACAAACCAAACTTAGACTGAAGGTCAGTACACTGAAGCTTCACTTAAACTTGAGAGCCTGGGTGGCCAGTAGGTTAAGCGTCCCACTCTTGATTTCGGGTCAGGTCGTGGTATCAGGGTCGTGAGATTGAGCCCCGAGTCAGTGTCTGTGCTCAGTGTGGAGCCTGCTTGAGATGCTCTCTCTGCCCCTTCCCGCCCCTGTGCACACTCAATCTCTCTTTCTGTCTCTCTCTAAAAAAATAAATAAATAAAATAAAATTTAAATTTGAGGACTGGTATTTCATTTCTTTTCAGAAACCCGGAACTCATCTCCTGACTTTGCTGGTCTGGGCTATACACAGATGTCCACCAGGCAGCATGCTGATGGAGGCTGTGTCACAGAAAATCTAAGATTCTGTGACTCTCCTATGGTGATTATGGGAGTTTGGCTAGAGGGCCGAAAGGACACCACCGACCTATGAAAAAATTGCGTTGTGCTGAAGGTTTATCTCGGAAAAGGACTGATAAGTAAATATAATTTAAATGGTTCACTTCGCAGGGCACCTGGGTGGTAGAGTCAGTTAAGCATCTGACTCTTGGTTTGGTTCAAGTTTTGATCTCAGGGTCCTGAGATCGAGCCCCAAGTTGGGTTCCATGCTCCGCGTGGAGTCGCTTCAGATTCTCTCTCCCTCTCCCTCTGCCCCTCCCACTTGTGCGCTCTCATTCTTGCTCTTAAATAAATAAATAAATCTTTTTAAAATGTTCTAAATGGTTCATTTTTCTTTAGGGACATAGAAAACAACTAAGACTCCTCACTGTAGAGAACAACTGATGGTCACCAGAGGGGACGTGGGTGGGGGATGGATAAAACAGGTGATGGGGCTTAAGGAGGGCACCTGACGTGAGGAGCACCGGGCAAAGTGTTGAATCACTATACTGTAGACCTGAAACTAAGATAACACTGTATGTTAGCTACACTGGAATTTAAAATAAAATGAAAAATATTAAAGTACACATCTTAACGAAAGGGAGATGTTAGTTGAAGGACGGGCAAAAAAGGAAAACAACTGTTTAAATAAACTGCTTGTTTTTGTAAATCTGCTCCTTGCTAATTTTAATGGGTGGCTCACTCATTCATTTATTTATTGACTGCTGCGGTGGGCCAGGCACTGTGCTCTGTGGTGGAAGCACAGAGTTTAATAAGACATGGTCCCTGCCTTCAAGAAGCTCAAAATCCTTGTAAGAAAAGCAGATGTAGAGACAGTCGGGGAGCTATGTGCGACGTGCTGTCCTTGAGTGACGGGCTCCACCCGGCGTGGGGCAAGTCTTCAGAGAGAGGACACTCAAACTGTGTCTTTAACATGAGTTTAAAAATAATTACCTTCTAAGAGCCGGTGCCTTGTCTCCGTCCTCTCCTGTTTAACACGTGTCCACGGTGGCTATAAGGAATTTGGCCACGTTATCCAGCCACCAGTAAACAACCACACCAGCCCTTCTAGGGGAGAAGCTGCTTAGTATTCTATTTTGTGCAGTCAGAGATTAAATTCCAAATTCACTGGCACTGAAGATGAAACAGCTAATTACGTACAGTAATTGCATTTAAAATCCATGCCTTTGAGTGACTGATGAAATCTTCTTTCTAAATGCTCCTGAAACTTGTGTACCCAGCAACCAACTGTGGTTAAGGGGCAGCATATTTTTAGTCTCATAGTGTGGGCACAGTTCCATCCTCTTTCACCCATGTCCCTTCCTTGAATTCAGTCTCTGAATTGAAAAGAATACTTTTGTCAAAAAGAGAGAAGTAAAATTGTCTCTATGTGCAGGTGACATGATATTACATTTAGAAACCCCTAAAGAGGCTACCAAAAAAAAAAAAACTGTTAGAACTAATAAACAGATTCAGTAAGATTGCAGGATACAAAATCAACGTACAAAAATCAGTTGCATTTGTATACACGAGCCGTAATCTGTCAGAAAGAGAAATTAAGGGGCGCCTGGGTGGCACAGCGATTAAGCGTCTGCCTTCGGCTCAGGGCGTGATCCCGGCATTACGGGATCGAGCCCCACATCAGGCTCCTCTGCTATGAGCCTGCTTCTTCCTCTCCCACTCCCCCTGCTTGTGTTCCCTCTCTCGCTGGCTGTCTCTGTCTCTGTCAAATAAATAAATAAAATCTTTAAAAAAAAAAGAGAAATTAAGAAAATCTCATTTACAATAACATTAAAAAGGATGAAATACTTAGGGATAAATTTAACCAACAAGGTGAAAGATCTGTACACTGAAAACTATAAAACATTGATAAAAGAAATTGAAGAAGACACAAATAAATGGAAAGATATTCTGTGTTCATGGATTGGAACCATCGGTATTGCTAAAATGTCCATATCACCCACAGCAATCTACAGATTCAGTGTTATTCCTATCAAAATTCCGATGGCATTTTTCACAGAAGTAGGAAAAGCAATCCTAAAATATCATATGGGACCACAAAAGAATTTGAATAGCCAAACCAATCCTGAGAGAGAACAAAGCCCCAGGCACTACATTTCCTGATTTCAAACAAAGCTACAGTAATCAAAACAGTATGGTGTTGGCATTAAAAACAGACAGATCAATGGAACAGAACAGACAGCTCAGAAGTAAACCCACACATATATGATCAATAATTATTCAACAAAGGGACCAAGGATGTACGAGGGAAAAAGGATAGTCTCAATGAACAGTGGGGGAAAACCTAAATAGCCACATGCAAAAGAATGAACCTGGACTTTTATCTTCCACCAAACGCAAAAATCAACTCAAAATGTATTAAAGACATGAATATAAGACCTGAAAACTTAAAACTCATTGAAGAAAAATCTCCTTAATATTGGTCTTGGCAATGCTTTTTTGTATTTGACACTGAAAGCAAAGGCAACAAAAGAAAAACAATTGGGCTCCATCAAGCTAAAAAGCTTCTGCATGATAAAATGAAAAGGCACCTATAGAATGGGAGAAAATATTTGCAAACTGTATGACTGATAGGTGGTTAATATCCAAAATATACAAATACATACAACATAATAGCAAAATAATAATAATAATAATAATAACCCAACTTTAAAAATGGGTAAAGGACTTGAACAGACATTTTTCCAAAGAAACATACAAATGGCCAACAGATACATCTCCTCAGGAAAATGCAAACCAAAACCACAATGAGAGATCACCTGACATCTGTCAGAATGGCTAAAACACAAGAAATAACAAGTGTTGGCAAGATGTACAGAAAAAGGAACTCTCGCCCACTCTTGGTGAGAATGCAAATTAGCATAGCCACTGTGGAAAACAATATGGAGGTTCCTCAAAAAACTAAAAACAGAATTACCATGTGATCCAGTAATTCCACTACTGGGTAAAAAAGAATACAAAAACACTAATTCGAAAAGATACACGCACCCCTATGTTTACTGCAACGATATCTACAATAGCCAGACTATGGAAGCAGCCCGAGTGTCCATCAATAGATGAATGGATAAAGAAGGTCTGGTATATATATATATATAATGGAATATTACTCAGCCATAAAAAGAAAGAAATCTTGCCATTTCCAACAACAAGGATAGATCTAGAGGATAGAATGCTAAGTGAAATAAGTCAGGCAGAGACAGACAAATATCATATGATTTCATTCATATGGGAATTTGAGAAACAAAACAAAGAAAATGAGAGACAAACAAAAAATTAGGCTTTTAAATCTAGAGAGCAAACTGGAAGTTACGGGGGGGGGGCAGGGGGCTGGGTGAAATAGGTGGTGGGGATTAAGAATACACATATCACACTGAGCACTAAGTAATGTGTAGAATTGTTGAATCACTATACTGCATACCTGAAACTAATATAACACTGTATGTTAATTATACTGGAATTAAAAAACTAAATTAAAAAAAAACGGAAAGAAGAGCTCAAAAAATTTAGGAGACCTGAAAAAAAAAAAAAAAAAACAAGAGATAACAAATGTTGGTAAAGATGTAGAGAAAAGGGACCCCGTGCACTGTTGGTGGGAATGCAAGCTGGTGCGGTCACTGTGGAAAACAGTATGGAGGTTCCTCAAAAAATTAAAAATAGAACTGCCCTATGATCCAGCAATACCACTTCTGGATATATATCCAAAGGAAACAAAATCATTGTCTCAAAAGACTATCTGTACTCCCATATGCATGGCAACATTATTCACAATAGCCAAGGTATGGAAACAACCTGTATGTCCTTCGACTGATGAATGTGAATAAAGAAAATGTGCTATTTTGGGGCGCCTGGGTGGCTCAGTGGTTAGGCGTCTGCCTTCGGCTCAGGTCATGATCCCAGGGTCCTGGGATCGAGCCCCGCATTGGGTNCCCTGCTCAGCAGGAAGCCTGCCTCTCCCTCTCCCACTTCCCCTGCTGGTGTTCCCTCTCTCACTGCGTTTCTCTCTCTGTCCAATAAATAAATAAAATCTTAAAAAAAAAAGTGCTATCTATATGATATAGATATGATATAGATATCACAACAGAATACTATTCAGCCTTAAAAGAATACTGCCATTTGCAAGATAGGCGTTCACCCACGGAGAGTATTATGCTAAGTGAAACAAGCCAGACAGAGAGACACAATGCATGGGATCATTTATATGCAGAATCTTAAAACACACACACGCACACAAACTAGGCCCCAGAAACAGAAAGTAGAATGGAGATTTCCAAGGACTAGGGTGGATGGGGGGAATGGGGAGGGGTTGGTAAAAGGGCACAGCCTTTCAGCGATAAGAGAAACAAGATATGAGGATGTCGTGTATCACAGTGACTATAGCTGAGAATACTGTATTGTATCACTGAAGTTTGCTAAGAGAGTAGAATTTATGTATTCTCGCTAAAAACGAAGTTGCTCTCTGAGGTGTTGGACGTGTTCATTAACTCAATTGTGGGATTCCTTTTACAACGTTCATGCACATCACATCATCGTGCTTACAACTTTTTTTTAATTTTTAAGTTTCCTCTATAATATTTGAAAGCTTATAATTTAAATACTTATAATTTGTAGCACTTTATATATTGAAGACTCTGCAGTGTTCTCACTCCTAATTTGAGTCATTAGTTATTAAAATGTATTCAGGCATTTATTAGAATTTATTCATGGAATCCATTATTCATCATAAACATCTGGGGAAGGGAAGGTACACAGACCTTCTCCGGTGCCCAAGCCCGCGCCAGGGCGGCTGCTGGGGATCTCAGCTCAGGACACGGCTGTGTGTTTGGAGGACATTCAGTTTCGTTTTCTCTCCCCTCCATTCCTAGCTGAGGCTTCTGGACCTGTTTCAGTTGGACGGAAAATGAAGGAAGTTATGTCAGATGAATCATTTCACTGTGTGTTGCTTTACAGAATCACTTCCCCTGGATAATTAATAAAAGATTGACAGGAAGAATGTCCCTGGAATAATTAGCAGGCAGCTTCAGAATAGGAACGTCTACTTTTCTCATTGCTCAGTCACACCGAGCACCTAGTTTTTGTCATTGGAGGATTTCTGACGGAGGTGGGCCTTCGAGCGGGCTGCATGGCTTATCCTCGTTAGGACACAAGACCCCCACCCTCCCTGCCAAGGAGACAGCACAGAGACAACCGGGAAAGAGCCCCTGCCCAACCCCCAAGCCCACCTTTCCAGAATCTTCTGTTCTGCCCACTGGTTTTGGCAATTCCTAGCTCTGACTCACACCTCTATAATGAGGTGACGTTTCCAGTTTGTAGGCAAACAAGTCAGGCAGGACAAATTCAAGTGGCATCAAGTTTTTTTTCTGGGTTTTGTTTTTGTTTTTGTTTTTTTTTACACAAAAGATGGTGCAAAATTTTTCGGGGGCCATGAGTCCTACATACCGTTTGGTCAAAAACCGCATATTGCTCCCACAACATCAAATTGCCTTAAACCCTGTCAACTAATGTGGGGACAATCAACTGATTTGCTTTTTGGGTCAAAATGCTGACCTGACCGCAGCCCCTCTTTTTCCTTACTGCGGTTTTCATAGTTTTGCTTTTCAACAAATTGTGTGCCTTTTTGCTATTATACTTTCTGTGTGCCCCAACTGTAAAAGGAGGCAATGGGACTAGAATGTTTCTAGTTTCTCAAATGTGCCTGGGTTGGCTTGGGGCAGAACTTCACAGCTTGCTTATGAGGTATGTGAGGACACCTCAGGATCTCTGTGGGGACTCTGCCTTACCCCCCAGAGCCTCCTTCCCCCACCTCTCCCCATCTCTCCTCCAGCTATCCCCGTTGCTCACCTCCCAGCCTTTCAGGGCTCTGCTGCCCCAGGCCAAGAGCTCAGACCCATGGGCAGACTTCAGGGAAGAGGGGGCCACAGGGAGTCCAGCCCACCCTCCTGGTGAGGCAATGTGGGGACGCTTAGGGGCACACAGATTTTCTTGTCAGCTTGGCAATCCTCTGGACTGTTTGGGGTGATTTGGACCCATGGCTCTCCTGACAGTTGCTTTCCTAACCTGGGACCATGGGGCACCCTGTTCGTCCTCTCCCACGGGTCATTAATTCTTTCAAGCCTGTTGGAGAAGCCGCTGTTTTGACAGTCATTGTAACTGTAACTTAATCGGCACGATTTCCGTGGCTAATTTCAAGTATAGAAGACCGTGCGGTCACACCTCTGACAGGGTTTCTGCCTCTGAAAGTAAGAGCCACCCTCCTGCTCAGACAGCCGAGGAGGGCAGGGGAGTGGTGCTGGGGTCCTGGAAAAGTGCCTCCCGTTTACGCTCTCAGGGGACAGCATAGACCTCCAGGGGCAGGAGCGGGGAGGACGCTTTCAGATCGAAGCCCAGCGTGCCCCAGCCAAACCCCATCACCCCTCAGCTGCTCATTGACAACAGGGTACTAATAAGGGACCCCGCTCGCCAGGGGGTGTGGGTGCACTTGAACTGATTTTACGTAGCAGGACAGAAGTGCTAAGTACTGTTACAGTAATAGGAAGAGAGCCACCATTAGCATTTTTAAGCCCTAGGGATACTTGAAAATCAGAAACTCACAGAGGTGCTGATAATGGCTGCCTGAGAGCTGGAACTCGCTTACGCACAATCACCAAGCTGCCAGCATTTAACTCATCACTGTGCACAGTAATTTGGCTTACATCAGTCTGAAAGGGGGCTGGGGATCTGGAAGGGGTGGTAATTAAAAAAAAAAATCCTTTTCTATGTGTTCATTTAATCAGCAAATATCAGCGGAGTGTCAGGATTGGCTCCTGGCAGGGGGTTAAGGCACCCTGTGGCGCAGCCAGCCTCCTGCAAGGGAAGGGAGGACCGATTCCGAGGGTGGGGGCTATTCCGGAGCCCCCCGGAGAGCAAGCAGCAGGATCATGGGGCACATGGACAAGGGCTGGGGGTCCAGGAGCCCTAGCACAGGGCCTGGCGCCCTGTGGACCCACCAAAATGTTCATGGCATGAATGAACTCAGCAAATAAGAAGGAACAACAGAAAGTCCAAAGAGGGGTGGGATACATTCAGTCGAGTTAGAGGCAGCGAAGCCCGGGGGGAAATCATTGTGCGAGGGGGTGTGCGGTCTCAGGGGATCAGCACAATGGTGGCAGAGCGCCCTGGTCCAGACCTGGGCTGTTCACAAGAATCCGGGGCCACAAAAGGACAGAGAGAACAGAAGCAGGGCCAGGCCCTGGGAAAGGAGTGGACCCAAGTAGCTCCTCTCAGCAATAATGCTGAATCCCCTGGTCACCGGCCGAGGGAACGTGCAGTTCTGTCTCTGCGGCCCTGCACACCACGCCCCACAGCCCGTCTTCTCTGTTCAGGCCGGCCTCCTCCCAGCTTCCCCAGCAGGAGAGTTTCTGAGCCATTCTTCCATTTCCATCCTAGCTGTGTCTTTTATAAATATTTTTCCATTTTGTCCTCATAGCCATGATTTGGCGGGCGGCATTGTCCCAGTTTTTCCGATGACTAACTGAGGCTCAGAGAGGTTCAGTAGCTTGCCCGAAGTCACACAGCAAGTAAACATGAGAGCCTGGAGCTGCAACCAGGTATGTCTGACTTCAGAGCCTGGATTTATTCTCCTTCATCAAGGCATTTCATAGACTCACAGAACCTCCAAGCTGAGGGGGATCTGGAAGATCCTATAGGGGAGCCCTGGGTGAGGCAGGATTCCTTTTCCAGCATCGTCTGGGTGAGGCAGGACTCCTTTTCCAGCATCGTCTGGGTGAGGCAGGACTCCTTTTCCAGCATTCTGCATAAATTGCGTATGCTCTTGCTCAGGGAATGGCAAACAAGGACAAAAAGAAAGGGGTGGGTGGAGGAGGAAGACAAGGAAAAAGGGAGGGAGGGAGGAAACCAAAGTCCAGCTTCCATGAACGTATTTAGAATTTCATTACAGAAAAGCCTAGCAAGAAGCTGTTTTAATTTTAGCATACCTGAACAGTGTGTATGTTATGTTTAGTGTTCTTGTACCCAGTTACGTTTGGACAGGGACCCCGTCGCCTGCTTGGGATTGGAAGTCTCCGGCGGCCTGGCCAAGCTCTGTCCTGGGCTCCGAGATGGGCTCTCTTTTTCCCAGGCGATGCTTTGTCTTCTCTTGACAAAGGTCCCAATCTGCTGCCCTCATGATGGAACTTTTCTACCACATCCCCCAGGTTGCCCCGCCATCAGTAGCAGCCCAGGGGGCCCCATCCCGCTTGCCTGGGCTTCCTGAGTGAGATCAAACCCAGGGAGAAAGTGGAAAACAGGCCCTGGGCACTGCCCCAGCTGGTTTAGATAAGAGCTAATCGTTTTCCTGGATCTGGTACCTTGGGGAGACAGAAACTGCAAGAGCCTGGAGTTGAAAAGGGGTGCAGAAAACTGAATCGGTTACTCAGCCAAGTACTTGTGGGGAGACTGCTCTGGTACCAGAAGAGTAGCCACTCTGTCTGAACCTCGTGGTTTGCAGATACAAGGGCTTTTGCTCTATTTACCAGGGAGCCGCTCTGGAGTTCAGGTGAGTGGGGAGATGGCCTGTGGGCAGCTCCGTGGCCTTCTGAGGAGCAGACAAGGCTGTGACTGGCCACGGTTGCTGCCAAGGACCTCCTGATGCCTGAAAATGTGCCAAACAGCACTGGGAATCTAAGAGCGCAGGAGGGCAGGCTTCCCACCCTAAGGTGGCTTCGAATCTAGGCCCGGGACCAATGAGAAGACGCCGAGGGGCTAAGCTATGTGACCATGACCACATGGTGGTAGGAATTTAAAAGGAACAGACAGGTATGGACGTGGGTAGCTCGAGGAGCTTCTGGCAAGAGGAGGGTCCTGCGTAAGGCCGTGAAGCCTAGGATGGGTCTGGGTGGAGGGTGGGGAGATGGGAGGAAGGACGTGGGGAGGCCAAGGTCGGAGAGTTGAGGGTGTAAGAGCCAGAAGGACGGGAAGTCCTCACCAGGATGTGACGAATCAAAACAGAAAACAGCATTACTTTAAATTTATCACAGGTCTCGGAGTAACTTACCGATCGTGTGTCCTGTGACTTCACCACATGCCACAACTTGTCAACCTGTCTTGACAAGTTTGTGAAGATATGGCCCCGTTCTCCGAGCACAGCTGATTGGGGTGAGGGGCAGGGGCACCGGACACCCAGGTTGGACTTTTGGGTTTGGAAACCCAGAGTGGTTCCGATGAGTTTCTTCCCGGTGGCTGAAGCTGTAAGAGGCAACATTTGGAAGACTGGGAAAGGAGAGGCAGCGGGTCTGAAGGGAGTGAAGGGAGAGGGCGAATGAGAAAGAAGCAGGTGCGCACAGATTCAGGGGGAGCCGGCCCACGGCTCCCCTT
The DNA here is from genome assembly GCF_017311325.1 of Ursus maritimus. Classification (NCBI taxonomy): domain Eukaryota; kingdom Metazoa; phylum Chordata; class Mammalia; order Carnivora; family Ursidae; genus Ursus; species Ursus maritimus. Next base: position 70,638,435 of record NW_024426885.1, on the reverse strand, counting down.
CATAAGCCACTTAGGTCTCAGGAAAGAATGAGGCTTAGTGAGAAATTTGCCTCGACTCATCGGCTAGGAAGTCATGAAGCCTGGACTCAGACTCAGATCTGCCTGATTTCAAAGCGGGTCCTCAACTGCTTCCCCCGTAGCGTCCTGTGTTAGTTGGCTAGGGCTTCTCCAGCGAAGTACCATAAACTCTGTGGCTTTGACGATGGAAACTTACCATCTTGTGGTTCTGGAAGCTAGAAGGCTGAAATCAAGGTGACCTGGCTCTCTCCGCAGCCTGTAGAGAATTCTTCCTCACCTCGTCTGGCTTCTGGTGATGCGAGTGACCCTTACCTCGTGGCAGCCATACTTCTTGGTGGGTGTTTCTTTGTCCCCTCAAAGGACACCAGTCCTACGGGACTCAGGGCCCACCCTACTCCAGCAGGAGCTTGTCTTAACATGATTACATCTGCAATGACCCTATTTCCACCTCGAGTCCCGTTCGCTGCATCTTCTTCAGGGACACAGTTCAGCCCGTAGCCCTCCTCCAGAGAACGAGATCTCGCTGCTGAGGGAGCCAGGCCACGAGGTTCAGGGATGGAGCCAGGGCATTGGTCCGCAGGGAGCTGGTGCTGGGAACTCTCTCCCCCTCTTACGTGCTACAGGTAAAGCTGTCTTGTAGCCACAGGAGAAAAGACACAGAAAATAATGTAAACTGGGGAGCAGTGAGCCAAAAGCAGATATTTAAATCCTCGATGATGAAGTGAAAAGGTGAGTGGGGCCAGGGGTAAGGGAAAAAGAGGGGCCAGCAATGAGATCACAGCGATCCATCTGGCTCGCCGTTCATTTATTCCATATTAAGGGACTCACGTGTGCGGTGCACGAGGACGCGTCTGGAGTGCAGTCAGCTTCCGATGGGAGGCTCACCGTTAGGAACGCGTCCGTGCCTTCAGACGTCCGCCTGACATCTTTTCCTCCTGTCTCCTGTTACGTGTCTTTAAGTAATTCTGAAAGATCACTGTGCTTTAGTCTTTTAAGAACTAAGATTTTGGCCTGCTCCTTAGTTTTGGAGATTGATAGGAAATTTTTAAAACCAACGCCTTTTGGGAAGAACCAGAATTAGCCAAGCAAGAGAAGAAAAATATGATGAATTATACTAAACATGACATGACAATTCAATTCATCTCTGGAAACCCCTAGCAAACAGTCATCTTCGAAATATACTTCAGACACTATTCTGCACTAATAAAGATCTTGCTCATATATATATATAAAATATGTATATATATACCCCAGGCCCTAAGCATGTGTGTATGTGTGTGTGAATGTATGTGTACACAGGCCCTAAGTGTGTGTATATATAGTATGTGCATGTGTTTGTGTGTGTGTATCCATATATATAATATATACATAGGCCCTAAGTATATATATGCATTCATATGAGTGTATATATATGGGAAGTACGTGTGTGTATATATGTCTGTGTATGTGTGTCTTTAAATGTGTGTGTGTATATGTGTGTGTATATGTAGGCTCTAAGTATATATGTACTTATGTGTGTGTATATATATGTAGATAATATGTGTGTATGTGTGTGTTTATGTGTGTGTATATGTATATGCCCTGAGTGTGTACATGTATGTACACACACACGTATTTACATATGCATATAATGGTATATGTGTGTGTATTTATATATATACACATAGGTGTGTGTGTATATGCACACATACTATATATATATACTTCTGTATATACTTCCGTATCTCTATAAATCTATACATATATACCCTTCAGATTCTAATTAACAGGCCTTGGTTAAATGTCCGTCACCTTCAAGATCTCCAATGTCACTCTAGTCTCAAGACAAAATGATAACCAGGAAATGCCCTGGGCACATAGACTGTTCCACCAGTTGGGTCTAGGAGACCAATGATACTTGTATAGGGCAGGATCTAGGGAACCCCAGAAAGAGGAGGTGTGTGTTGTAACATTCTGGATGAAGCACCAATCTCCAGAAACTAGGCACGTCCTGCAAAATGTCTTCCCAGTTCCCCAATTATCTCCCCCTTTGCATTTCTGACACCAACGTCCTCATTCTTCCCGTTCTCCTCCCTCGTAGCCCAGGGCTGGACCGCAGACGCTCTTACTTTTGGAGGTGCCCCCTCGCCTGTTGTGTCAAGCACGCAAATACCCCTACCCTCTACAGTGATCGGAAACTACAGTAGGGCTGAGTTCAGTCGTGATACGTTAGCACGTGACACCTGTAGACATTTGATGAAACCTTTATTCATTTAGCTTCTTTTCTTTCCGGCTTCTGAGGACAATAAGGTCTCCTCTTGAGTAAATGAGCACGTTTGGAACTCCTTATTTGGCATTCACCCATCTGATTTGCCTCTCCCAGTGACCTCTCAGTATTGACGGGGTATTGGCAGGCCCAGCTGAGCTTTGATTCCTGGATCCCCCTTTCTTCTCTCTCCTGCGACCGTCGTCATAGGTTTGCTTCAGGACCCAGCAAGACCACCTCCTCTTCTCTTTGAACTTCCCTCGTCTCGCCACAGCATCCAAAAGAAGCCCCCTCTGAACTCCCAATGGTGCCTCTTGTTTGGCACTTTCTTTTCTATTCCAACTAGGCAGACATCGAGCGAGCGTCTGCTATGGCCCACCGCCGTGCTTCTGTGCCTCGCTGAATCTCCTACGACGAGATTTATTTATAGATGTTGGCTGCAGGTACCAATCCCAAAGACGCAAGGGGAAAAGTCAGCACTCACCTTCTTTCACTGAATCAAGGTGCACCATAATTTTAAAAACCTGTCTCTCAGCTCACAGACGTTCAAGCCCTCAAGCCCTCTCTCATATAACCGAAAGAATTGAAAGAGTATTTTAAAACCCCGAAAGAGGACAAACATGAAAAGAAGCTGAGCTTTTCAGCACTTCCCATGAAGCAGGCTGCACCTTGAATGCTCAAAACAGGAAATTATTTCCTAAAGTGTTTTCTACACGCTTAGTCCTAGGACTGAATATTTATTTCGACTTCCACCATTAAAGGAAAGGAGAAAATAAGAAATCAGAAAACCGCAGCCCATTCCTTTCTAAGAGCTGTACCTCCTTCCAGCACACCTATGTAGATAAGTGAGTCTTTCTGTCTTCCGAAATATAAAATAATATATATAGAGAGGAGGCAGCTATTAATGAATTGAGGACTGATTATCCAGTCTGGGTTTGACCCAGACTCTTGCTTTTCTCCCACCCTCGTGGATACCCTGCCCCCATGGACAGCCTGCATGCGGAGACTGCCATTATCCCTTGACATAGTAGTTTGGACTTGAATTCTTGCAAGATCCTTGCATGGTGTTTGTACCTGGTTTCTTCATAGTTTCCTTGGTACCCTTAATAAAGCCAGATCGTTTTAGGCTGGTCGTTCAGGGGATCCTGATGATTTAAAACAAAAAAAAACAAAGCATTCTCTGCTTGGCCATGCCCGTTGAAAGACTTCTTCTTGTCCTGCCTCTGCTTGCTTGGGGCCGGAGTGGGGCTGATCTAACACGTGCCCCGCACAGATACCCACAATCTTCGGGGCCAGCCTGTGGCCTGCCCTCCAAGGGTGCTTTGAGGAGTTACCAGTTAGTGGGTCTAAAGTACCGTAGAAACCGAAGTTGTTTCCGAAAATGCTAAACAATAAGACATTGCTCCAAAGGGCCTGGGTCCCTTCGGTTATTTTACAGGAAATCCAACTCCAGCAGCCTTACCCAGCCATTATCATTTAATTACCAATATAAATCTCACTAGCAACTTCCATAACTTCATTTGCAAACGAATATACACACCTCCTCAATCATCCCCTCCTTTTCTCTCTCTCCCAAAAGCCATCCCCCGACCGCTGGAAGCCCAGAGAAACTCCGCGCCAGCCGTGATTTGCAGATGCCCCGTGTCCCGCCAGGCCAGCGTGTACCTGGAACAGGGCTAGGCGGGCACCACGGGGCCCGCTTCCCGCTCACACCCATAAATCCCTGCCCGCCTCGGCGAGGGGCAGAAGCATGGCAGGAGCCTGGCTCCCTCTGCTTAAAAGGTTCACAAACCACAGTGAACTTCTCAGTGATCTGAGGCCAAGTTTCCGGTATGTAATGAAAACTGAAACCCAGTTTTGGGTTTCCTCCCCAAATTCACACTGAGCTAGTCATGGCAAGAGACGTGTGAGGTAGCGAGGACAAGCAGCTCTGAGACGCAGCTGAGACGCACGGCCTTAAGTTCTATTTCGGGCTCTGCCACCAACGTGTGTGGCCCGAAGCCCGTCACCCACCCTCACTCCCCTTAGGTAACTTTCTCTAGTCTTGAGAGGGTGTTTTGACCTCGACTTTTCCTTCTGGGACCTGTGGGGGGTACAGGGCGGAGGACTTTGAGGTGGGAGCACCTCTGAGTCTCTTACATACAGCACACCCACTTCGGGACCCTACGGCCACCCCGCCCCCGCCAACATTTATATGTTGCCCTCTGTTTGCATTCTGAAGTGCTGCTTTCACTTCTTTGAGGCTTCAGCTTTGGATTTCAGGCACATCTCTACTTGTTTGGCTTTCCACTTCATGGAGACGACCAGAATCATGCCTCCGTTATTTCGGGGGTTCACCTAAATAACCCCCCAGATCATTCCCAACGTGGCACTTCTGCAAGTCTATGAAATGCTGCGGTGGAAAGAGAGCGCACCCAGGCTTTGAAGGCAGGCGTACGTGGTCCCAGCTCTTAGCTTTCGAATCTATTAGCTGTGTGACTTTGGGCAAACTATTTAACCTCTCTGAGCCTAATTTCCTCATCTGAAAAACTGGGCCAGTGCCAACTACCAAACCGTTGCCACGAAGATTAAGAAAGTACTTACAAGACACGGAACAGAGTGCCTAGTATATAGTAGATGCCAATGTCAACGCTAAATTCTGCTTTTCTTTATTCACGTGAGTCTCCGATGGGTCAAAAATGTAGGCCACAGTACATTTGAATATTGCTTCTTTCTTCCCATCCAGCGTCCCACTTCAGAAAGAAGGAAATCAACAATAACCCTCAGAGGCTCTGCTGAAAACATCACCCATCCATTGAAATGTACTTTCCATTCAACAACTAGGTTATTAATTATTCATTCCTATTGGAACTGAAATAAGAACAGGGCTCACTGCTTGCGACCCAGAGCTTGACAGGAACAGGGTTCCAACTGCTCGATTTCAATCGTTTCCTGTGATCTATGTAATATATCCCAAATCTGAGATTTGCAGTGCTAAGAATCAGGCAAACTTCAGACTGAATGACTGCCGGTAATGTTTAGTAGATGCCCTGGAATGACTGTTCACTTTCCTTTCATTTCCATTCCAGGCAGTGCATTTCTTGGGGATTATTTCACTGCATGGGTGGCCCGAGTTCCTTGGCCTTCAGCCTTATGGCTCATTCCAGCACTCTGGGCAAGCAAGAACTACCCAAAAATGCAAGCTTTTCTTTCATGCCCCAGTGGCATGAGTAACATCATTAACTCTTCGAAGCTGAGGTTTGGGATTACGTAAAAACCTTACACCCCACTGTGTTAGCCGCCCGAATACCAGAGTAACAAAGTGTTCGCAGTCTGTTTTTCATACCAGAAATGCGGTTGCCCTAATAAACAGTCCTTGAGATATTTTTTCCCAGCGATTACATTTCATCAGGATTGCGGATTTCAAAATGGAAGCTAGACTCCCTACTTCTAGTTCCAGCGAGAACAAACAGGCAAGAGGAGACTTGGCTCTGAAACTCTTCCGACGAGGGGAAACGCTGCTGTCATGTCGCCAGGAGCGAAAGGACGGGAAGAGCACAGCTGTGCAGTGTGGTGTTTCACGTGCTCCTCTATAGATGAGCTTTCTCAAAGCTAAAAACCTTGCAGGACACTCGGTAAAAGGAGACACAGTAACACATTTCCTACGGGCCTTGGGCCAGGGCTGGGCCAAACCAGAGACCCGCGCACGTGCACTGTGGGTTCCGCGCGCCATCTGGTGGCTCGGGGCTGATATTGCAGGCATCATCAGGGCTTTCACCCCTTGAGGCCTCATTCACACAAGAAGTGCGTAGTAGGCTTTGAAGTTCTGTTGGGAGGTGATCACCAGCGCCCCCAAAGGAAGACACCAAGGGCCAGGTGTTCTGCATTCTATTCCTTATTCTATGACAGGATACCGAGGCCCCGTGTTCTCCTGGCAAACAGAGGTAACTGTATCCTTTAGGACCAACCTTCCTCTGACACAGCACCATGAGTGATCATCTCTGAGCCGTCTGGCCCTTCGTGTTCCCCTTCCTATGTCGTGATCACCCAGGTCTGGGCACAGCAGTCCCTCTCTTGACACTGCCTGGAACACACATACATCCTCATCTCCAGCCTCCTGGACCCTGCACTTCCCAAGGCTTGGTCCACAAGCATCTTTACATTCTCAGAAGACCTGTCTCGGTTTTTGGTCACCCTAGTGTTTCCAAAACATATTCCAAGAATACTGGATTTATTATTAAAAATTGTAACTTTGGAACATCTGGCTTGTTCACTCGGAAGAGCATGCGACTCTTGATCTCAGGGTTGTGAGTTCAAGCCCCGTGTTGGGTGTAGAGATTACTTAAAAAAATAAACTTAAAAAAAAAAGAATCATACCTTTAAAACAAGGCATTCCACTTTGGGAAAGTCTGGGTTATACCAAGTCAAAACAGATATTGTTGGGGGACATCGCGAGAGCTTCACCATTCTGAGATCATAGCAGAGTTTTAAGAAGAAACTACTGTCTGCTATGGTAGCTAAACTTACTTGACATCAAAACGTTTTCCCCGCCTCCACCTTTGAAGTGTTTCTTGACACAGCATTTGACAAAATAACTTTAGGGAGAAAATGGTCTAATCTACTCACTCGATTAGATAGCCATCTTTTCAGAAGTGAAAGACTTCTGTGTGAGTCTCCCCCAGCTGCCATAACAAAAGTCCCACACAGGGGCGGGGAAGGGGGCTCACACCACAGTCCTGGAGGCTGGAAGGCTGAGATGGAGGTGTAGTCAGGGTTGGTTTCTCCTGAGGCCTCTCTCCTTGGCTGGTGGGTGGCCATCTTCTCTGTGTGTCTTCACGCGGTTCTTCCTTCTGTGTGTGTCTGTGTCCTAATCTCCTCTTCTTAGAAGGACACCTTTTGGATTAGGGTCCACCTTCACGACCTCATTTTAACTCAATTACTTCTTTAAGGATCCCATCTCCAAATACAGTCACATTCTGAGGTACTGGGGTTAGGACTTCAATAGGAATTTTGAAGGGGGCACAATTCAACTCACGATAGCATCTTAGTTTTATATCTGTTGGAGAAAATTTGTACATTGATGGAAAATCATGCATTCTTTGGAGCAGGGCCAGCAAACTATAGCCAGGGGGCCAGATAGGGATACCCACCTGTGTTTATAAATAAAGTTTTATTGGCACAAAGGTATGCTCATTCCTTCACAGATTGGCTATGATTACTTTAATGTTCAAATGTCATATGGCTTGCAAAAACCAAAAATATTTACTATCTAGCCCTGTATAGAAAACACTTACCATTGCCTGGTCCAGAGCACATCCCTCAGGGTATCTAATTCTGATTCTATAGGGGCTCTGCCCCTTTCGTTGCTTTTGAGCTACTTTACAACTCAGTAGAGTTGTAGATAATAGATAGCAATGCAAAATAATCTTTGCTTATGGACACAGACAAGCCAGTTCTGCCTCCTCTTGCTCATTGCTTTCGGCATTCCTCACCTATAAATGTGATGGTTCTTTGGATTCTCTCTTGAACTGGTTGTGACATCTTGCAGTGCCCTCATTAATCGTGAGTTAAATAAAATCTTTAACACATGGTCATTTTATATCTGGATGAGAGTCATAATTTTACCTTTTTGAAAATTTTCCTTTAACATGTCAGTGTGATTATTCTCGGGCATGATAATAGCACTGGGATTATGAAGGATGATGGTTTTGTTCTCAGAAGATGCATATTGAAACAGGGGGAGTGTCGTGACGCCTACAACTTACTATCAAATACATCGGCATATACATAGATATATGTATGCACGTGTGTGCATACATACGTACACATATATGGGTGCGTGTAGGGGAAGACGGAGAGAAAGAGAAAGGGTATATGATAAAATATTAACAGCCAGTGAATCTGGGTGAAAGCCACATGGTGCACTAGAATGTACGACTCATTCAACTTTTCTGTCGAGTTGTCAATTTTCAAAATAAAAAATTGGAGGGATAAGATCATGTCACATACCCGGCTCAGCATAGAGCCAACCCCATGACCTATATCTGTGGGTGTTTCTCCAGTACTTCCGAGAGCAGCCAATTACGGACCTTTGTTTGCTCTCTGACTCTTCGGAGTCTGTGCCGCGAAGAAGAATAAGCAAACGAAACATCTCTGTTGTCTCTGTGTCTCTGTTGTCTCTGTGTCTCTGTTGTCACGCGGCTCAGTCTCTTCACAGTCCTTAATGGTACCACGTGAACGAGACAGTAAGGTAGAATTTTTTAACTAGATTTCTCATATTCCCAAGGAATTCTTTTAAAATAAATAAATATTAGGGACGCCTGGGTGGCTCAGTCGTTGAAGCGTCTGTCTTCGGCTCAGGTCACGATCTCAGGGTCCCGGGATCGAATTCCGAGGCAGGCTCTCTGCTCAGCGGGGAGCCTGCTTCTCCCTCTCCCTCTGTGTTCTCTCTCTTTCTCCCTCTCAAATACATAAATAAATAAATCATCTGTAATAAATAAATAAAATAAATGAATAAATAAATCATCTGTAATAAATAAATTAAATAAATAAATAAATAAATAAATAAATAAATATTTTCAGATGAGCCCAGGATCTGAGGACCGCTTAGGGGACATTCGTGTTCAAGCTTAGGGTGCAACTCCTTGGGGGGGCATTGAGGTTTGTGTCTCTCAATTACTGCACACATATTGTATTAACCCCCCCCAATGACATCATGGCCTTAACACAGAGACCCCATTAATTGTCATGCGTCTGCTGCTTGAGTTGGGACTGTGCCATTTGAAGCTCTTAGCATCCTTAGAGGTGGGAACGGCCAGGTAACAAGGAGGGAAGAAAGTCAGCTCAATTCTCAAAGGTGGTGTCATTTAGCGTGAAGGCTCGGGATTGAAATTTTCTGCCTGAGGGAAGCAGAAAAACTGACTCTTTACAGAATGCTGCCTGTTTCTAAACCTAAAAGGCACAGTAAGAATAGCTCACGGATGGCGCTGCCCAGAGGCTCGTTGAGCAGCCCAGTGGGAGGTCCTCTCCCGGAATCTGCCCTTCAAAGCTGCTGCCCCCGCAGCCCGGAGAGCGTTGGAGCGGCGGGGTTCTCCTGGGCCGCCTTCCCTCTGGTCACAAGGAAGCAGGGGCTAGAGTGGACGGAGATGCTCCTTCATGGAAGAAGGCCCTAGAGGAGCAGACTTTCTGCCTCTGACAAAGGCTGATGGCCCTGAAGGGAGAGGCGCAGTGTGGGCTCGGAGACCAGACCGCCGTGAACTCCGCAGGAGCGAACGGGCTTTGGCCGTGACCAACACCAGCGTGGAAGAAACCTGCCTTTCCTTCTCCATCCCCACCGATAGCGCACAGATTTTTCCTATCTGGCTTATTATCATAGCCTCTCATCCGGGGCCTCTGGACCCAGTTTTGCCCACTCCAGTGAGTCTTGCTTACAGACTCCCCGATCCTTTTTCTGTAGCCCATGTCAGCTCAGATTGATCTGTTCTTAAATTTTCCTGTCTGCGGTGGGATGGCACTGTCTAAACCTCCACGCTATTTAGTGTAGTGTCATTCCTGGAAAGGGGGTTCAAGAAACAGACTTTGAGGGGCGCCTGGGTGGCTCAGTCAGTGAAGCGTCTGCCTTTGGCTGGGGTCATGAGCTCGGGGTTCTGGGATCGAGCCCCGCATCAGGCTCCCTGCTCAGTGGGGAGTCTGCTTCTCCCTCTCCCTCTTCCCCTCCCCCTGCTCACCACGCACATGCTCTCTCTCTCTCTCTCAAATAAATAAACAAAAAATCTTTAATAAAAAAAGGAAATAGTCTTTGAGTGTATATACTCAAAAGAATATCTGAGGGCATGCACTCCCTCAAAGGCAGGGACTGGAAGAGCTATCTGCAAATCTGTCTTCACAGCACCATTGTTCACCATGGCCAAGGGGAGGAGTGGATGCATCAACATGGTCTATCCCTACAATGGAATAGTATTCCGCCTTTAAGAGGAAGGAAATCCGGACCCAGGCTACCAGCTGGAGGGATCTTGAGGCTATCCTGCAGAGGGAAATAAGCAGTCACAAAGGGACAAACCCTGCATGATTTTACTCCTAGGAGGTTCCGACAGGAGTCAAATCCAGAGAGACCGAAGGTGAAATGGTGGCTGCCAGGGGCTGGGGGCTGAAAGGTGAGTTATTGTTTGATGGGGACAGAGTTTCAGTTTTGCAAGATGAAAAGGGTCCTGGCGGCGATGATTGCACAACAGCGCGAATGGGCTTCATGCCAGGGAAATGGACCCTGAGCAACAGATAAAATGGCACATTTGATGTTTGTGTGTTTTGCCACAATTAAAACAGAAAAAGAAATAGTTTGTTAAATGCCGAATTAGGGAGCTCGTGAGTGATTTCCACTGCACCTGTGCAGTCCTGCTTTCTCAACAGGATCACACTTTTGCAACATGCAAATCATTTGACATTCCCTCCTCCCCTGAAAAGCCCTCCAGTGTATTCCCACGTAGAGTCAAATCTGAAATTCTTAGCACAACCTATTGGCCCGCCTGGCCTGGCCTGGCCTTCCCAACCTGCTTCATCCGACACAAATGTCCCTCATTCTTCTGTCTTTCCTCCCATACCCTTCAGTCTCACAGTTTCCCCCATAGTTTCCCCTGGGGGAAGCTTCCATCAGCTCTTATCTGGCTAATTCCCCTCATTCTTTCAGTATCTGCTAACATACCCTCTATCGGGGAAACCAGTCCCACCTTCCAGACCAGCTGGGGCCTCTGGCTGTGGGCTCTCTGTGTGCTCTTTGCTTGGTCTTGCATAGTACTTATCATGCCAGTTGTTAATTCTTCATAAAATCATTCAGACTGTAAGCACCACAAGGGCAGAGACACGAACACTGTCCCTTGTGATATGGACAATTTCTGCCAGCCTTTGTGATACAGACAACTTCTGCCAGCCCCATCGTTGGGGGTGTGACACATGCTAAGACCCCAAGCAAAGTAAATTCATTTCACGTGCAGCCCTCGGTCATCCCGTAATGCAAAAAAGGTCAAAGTCAGAAGCAATAAGGAGCTCTGCCATCATTCCTAACTGAGGGGGATCAATATTTACAGACAACTGTGGTCAGGTGCTCAACGCGCAGCCCGGCTTATTCACACGGACATTAATATTTTCACAACGTCAGCTCTACATATAAAAAGAAATTGTCCACAGACTAGATGGAATGTTAGTTGACCGATGCCTAGATTTTCAGATTGACTGCAAACAAGATTAAGGACTATTTCTTCCACCTCCCCTCCAGGCAACAACCCCAGCACTCTGCTCCTCTTTGCAAAAGGAACTGGGTGTTGGTGATGGGGTGGAAAGTTCTGGAACAACTTACTATTCTTTTGCTCCCACTACTTCTTTGTCCTTTTTACCACTTTGGCTCACACCTCTCCTCTCCTTCCCGCCCCACTCCACTTTTTGCAAAGTTTTCTTCCTCTTGGATCGGGCCTCCTGAAGTTAGAACATTCAGTCCTTTTCTGTTCTCACCATCTGCTGCTGGATAAGGGTGGGATGCTGTGTGTGTGTGTGTGTACAGTGTGTGTGTGTGTGTGTGTGTGTGAAGTGTAGGGTGGTCTTCAATTTTGAGGATGAGGAAGGAAGCAGGAAGACAGCCTCGAAAGTCAGGTCTCTGGGTAGACTATCCTAAAAACAATTCAACTTTCTGCGTGGAAAACATCACCCCTCCTGCTAGCATCTCTCCCATACACTCTTGTGTTGAGTGGCTGTCTGTCTCCTTCCACCTGCGCCTTGCATTACAAAGGCTCCCCTCTTTTCGGCGCACAGAAAGGAGAGGAAGATACACGTGAGCGATAAACCACACTGACTTTTATAAACCGTTTAAGGGAATATATAGTGGATGGATGCTGAATAAATTTATCTCGACTGATTGGTTGGTTGAGAAAAGTTAGTTCCATAACACCTATTTCTTACAGACTCAGAAACACTGTAGTGTTTATTAGCCAATGAGAGCAATGCTGAACTTAAAAAATAAAACTACCTATCATTAGAAAGACATGAGACTATCAACTTAAAAACACAACAGTCTTTAAAATGAACTTCTAACACTTGGCAAATACTTTTTAAATTTTTTTACTCAGCATTACATTTAGTAAACAATGTTTTCAGAAGTACTTAAGTGTTTGGGATCAGTCAGGGTTCTCCAGAGAAACAGAACCAATAGGATATATGTATGATATATACAGAGAAAGTAATTTTTTTAAAGATTTTACTTATTTATTTGAGAGAGAGAAGCAGTTTCCCCACTGAGCCGGGAGCCCGATGTGGGGCTTGATCCCAGGACCCTGGGATCATGACCTGAGCTGAAGGCAGACGCTTAACCACCTGAGCCACCCAGACGCTCCCAGAGAAAGAGATTTTACTATAAGTTCGTTCTTGCGATTATGGAAGCTGACAAGTCCAAGTCTTCAGTGTGGGTCAGCAGGTTGGAGACTCAAGAGGGCCAGTGATGCAGATGTAGTCTGAAAGCCATGCTGCAGCGTTTCCTCCTGCTTAGGGAGGCCAGTCTTTTTGTTCTATTCAGGCCGTCAACTGATTGGATGAGGCCCACCCACAATCTGCTTTCCTCCAAGTTCATCCACATAATATTATCTCAACAAAAAACATCCTCAGGTTGACACATCACCTTAACCATCATGTGTTGCGCGTGCCCATTGTCAAAGAAAAAGAACCCAGCACAGGACATATTTCAGTGAAAAAAAAAATGTAGGCGTCCCACTGCACAAGACCTAGCACCAAGGCTGGGAGCTGCCTTGTGGAGGTGAGTGACACCTCTGGCATCTGTTTGTGGGCTGGAAACTACTCCTGCCCTAACTCCACAGGAAAAAAAATAATAAACCACACACTATCTTTGCCTGGAATCTTGAAAACTGTCTCAATTGCTCACCTTAAAAGCCTTGTCCCACCCCCAGTGAGAAATCAGCCATATCTACTTAATGCCCTCTGGCTCTGAGCCCAGGGGCAAAAATCTAAATCCACTTGCCAAACTGTCTCTATGGACACCTACTAAGCTACCAGGGAAAGGAAATTCGCAGGATTTCGAGAAAAAGCTCCTCGGGTAGCAGCTACTACTGGGGAGAATTTGATTGGTCTGGTACGTCCCAAGTTTGGCGAAATGCAGCCTTTCAATGCTTATTGGTGGACTAGCAAAATAAAGACAGTTCATAATGGATTTCCCCTCCTTCCTTATTGCAAATGCGGCCACGCTATCACATTGGCGTTGGTGTTGGCATTGGTAAGAACTCCCTCGGCTTCAAATTCTCCCTGCGGTGACCTGCTGCCTGCTCTGGAATTGTAATTCATCATTTAACAGGATCCTTGTGTGACCGCAGACCCTGCCATCGCCTCCCCAGGGAACAGCAGCAACAGGGGGAGAGATGCTGACAGCAAGAGCAAAGCTTGAGAATTCTGATTTTGCTTCAGAAACAGGATAAGCAGGCTTCATCCTGCTCCCTCCGTCTGCCAAACTCCTAGGGATGCAGCCCCTTGGGTGAGAGCAGCCTCAGTGGGGCTTTCTGCACTCGCTAGAACCAGGGACCACACTTATGCAGAACCCCTTCTGTTTGCAGAAAACCAAAAAGGAGAGGAAAGGATCTAGTGGTAGGAGCAAAGACAATTTTTTTCCTCTTTTTTAAAAAGCTCTTAGATTGTGTTTAAAAGATAAAATGATGGAAAATTTCACAGCCTTCATAGCATCCCAATATTTCACTGGGATCTCAGGGGAGACAACACATGGCATACTTGGAATGAACGCGTCCCTCCCGGGGGCTGCTGTGAACACGGTCGCACCTCCTTCCCTCCCCTTAGTTGGGCCACCGACTCAGTTCTTCTCGCTTCTCTTTCTCTGCATCTTCAAATGAGTGAGGCAGTCTGGGGCGGAGGTAAGGCAGTGTCTGTCTCTAATCGGCTGATTTGCTGAGTCTCCAAAGGATGGCTTGTCCCAAATATTTAAGTTTTCTTTGTCTCCCTTTCTCCCTTAATTTATTGTAAATATCTACCATGAGAGGTAGCAAATGCATGAGGGAGCCAGCCATTCTCAGCCAGCTTGTGGAGCTTTCAAAAAAAAAAAAAAATACGGATGCTTGTACCCCATGCTCTGAGTTTCTGGTTTGACTGATTCAGGGTGAGGCCAGGCATTCTGTATGAGTGGTCTGTTCTGGGGGTTCAAGATCCCTAGTGATTCTCCTCTGGCACCAAGTTGAAAGCCAACAGATTCTGGGTGAGGCCAACCCCAGGGAAGATCTTACTTCCTAGAAAGGCAGAACTGGAAGGTACGTATTCATGGGACGCTAATGGCACAAGCTTCGCTGTGCCCAGACACTTGAGCACAAGCTGAGAAACAGAGGAAGGAAGAATGGATGCCCAGAATGAATCGTGTCGTCTCCTTTTGAATGGGGCTTAGCAACAGTGAATGCGGGGTTCGAGGCAGAAACGATCACGACAATTGGTCAGAAAGGGGTTCCTCAGCCCAGAAAGAGTGAGATGTTCAGAACTAATTGAGGCAAGAATACGAAATAATGTGCAGCTGGGCACGAGATCTGCATCGGGTAGGAATACTTGACTTATGTAAGTATGGAAAACTCAACAAGAGATGCTTAAGCAAACAGGGGCTTATTTTTCTCATGTAACAGTAAGTCCCGAAATAGATACTTTCTAGCAGTGGTTAGCAGCTCCGAAGAAGCCAGGTTCTTCCTGGGGTTTCTTCCCTGCCGCCTTTAATGCGGAGTTTGTCACCTCACACGTGTTCTCTGATGGGATCGAGAGGGCTGACACCGGTCCAGGGTCCACACTGTGTTCAGGGGAGAAGGAGGAGAGGCAGGCTGGGGCAGTGATGGACGGTCTCTCTTCTCTCTCAGAAAGCAAAAGCTTTGGGACTCCTTGGGTGGCTCAGTCAGCTAAGCATCTGCCTTCAGCTCAGGTCATGATCCCAGCGTCCTGGGATCCAGTCTCACATCAGACGCCTTGATCAGCGGGGAGCCTGCTTCTCCCTTTGTCCCCCCGACCCCGGCTTGTGCTCTCTCTCTGACAATAAATAAATATAATCTTCAAAGAAAGCAGAAGATTTCCTAGACGTATCACTAGCAGACTTCTGCTGAGGTCTCTTTGTCAAGAACTGGGACACACAGCCAGCCCCCATTCCCTAACTCTAAGGAAAGGAAAGTGGGGAACAAGATTGCCCTGCTGGCTGCCTAAGTATGAGCCACTGCCCGGGGGGTTAACACACCTGCATCCAGAACAAAATCAGGGTTTTGTGAGCAAGGGGGGGGGGATAGATATTGGATGAACAGCTACTGGTGTCTGCCACAGACCCCCAAAGGGAATCGAGGCTTCTGGATATCGCCCTTCACATAAACCTACTCCTGATATGGCTACAGTAATTGTCTCCGCAGAGATTCTCTCAGGGCTTTCATGGGAGACATCACAAGGCAAAAAAAAATCTCAGACAGAACCTGTCAAGCAGCTCCCTCCCATTCTTAGACCCTCAGAGGTAAACAGCTGAAGATCCAGCTGAAATCTTGCTAGTAGTCGCGCTTCTTGCCTTCCGTACGTGTCTTCTACTTTGTAGCTGTGAACCCCAAGGATGGAAAAGCACCCCACATTGACAACAGCACCATCTTCTATCCAGAGAAATGTCAGCTTCGAACCAGATCTGCACATTCGTTCCAGAGCCCACGTGCATGCAAGACGCAGGCACTTAAAAGGGACTTTTTCAGTGGGTTTTGAACCCTGTGTACCTATCTCTGGATGGGTGTTCATCATTTACTATTTTCTGTGGGTATCTATTATCCACAGGATGGTGTTGCTCTTGCTCACTCGTTCCAGAAAGATCGGTTCAGTACCTGCAGGAAGCCCCAGCAACAGCAAACAGGGAGTTCGTACCAACATTCCTCCAAGTAAGAGACATTTGAGAACACAGTTACCTGGATGACATTCCCTAACTTACACATCCTCTTCCCCATTTGCCTCTCTTCATTACCCTTCCACAGAGGAAGCAGTATTCATTGTAAATTGGAAATGTGAGAAGAGTCAGGATTAAAATTCAGAGGCACTGCCAAACGATCACATTTAGAAGTGATTCAGCTTAGAAGGGAATCCGGGATATCCGTCTTTAGAGATCTCATGGGAAGACTTTAAATATATGGCGTAGGCAACTCACGCCCATAAATCTGAATGATTTGTATGTTGCAACCTGTGTCGTGAGAGCCTAAGCACGGGGGTCGTTCAGCCAGGAGAACCAGAGGTGGAGCAGGGAGCACATCCCAGGGACCATTGCCAGACGCTTGCATCCAGACAGAGCACAGGCAGAATCTCTTTCTCAGAAGCATCCACATTCCTTGCTGGAGGAAACAGCATGTGGCAGGCTTTGGGCATAAGGGACGCAAGAGAGAACGTGGAATACACGAATCCTTGAGCAAAGTATCTCAGAAATGGGGCGCCTGGGTGGCTCAGTTGTTAAGGGTCTGCCTTTGGCTCAGGTCATGATCCCAGGGTCCTGGGATCGAGCCCCACATTTCCTGCTCAGCAGGAAACCTGCTTCTCCCTCTCCCACTCCCCCTGCTTATGTTCCCTCTCCGGCTGTGTCTCTCTCTGTCATATAAATAAAATCTTAAAATAAAATAAAATAAAATAAAATAGCTCAGAAAGCAGGAGAGACTCTAACACTTGCCTATCCTGGCACCTGTTTTTGCTGTTAAAATAACTGCTAGTCGTAAACTCTATCCATTTATGCATGAACCAGAGAAATTGCAAGGATTAGGGACAGCAAACAATTCTCAACCCCATTCTCTCACTTGCAACAAACCATTCACCTTTGTGAGGATGAGGAGAGGTAGCTGGAGACTCTGGGTCTCCTCTACCAATATTATTACATGTTGTTCCGGGCGACAAGGATGTCAGGTTTCAAATGCTCATGCTTCAAGAGTGATGCTGTCCCTGCAAATTTTCTGACTGATGAATTTATCATACTGTCACCACAAAATACTGACTTCTTATTTACCCAGGTTCAAGCCCTCACTGCAGGGCTACCATGTTTCCAGTACTTTGTTTGGTGTGTAGGATATAAAATGGATTAAAGCAAAATCCTAATTCTTAAGGGGCTCATCAGCTGTGGCAGAAACATACACATTCATCCATTCACACAACAGTATTTACTGAGTGGTGACGCTATCCTGGACACAGGAAGTGCAGAGAATATGAGGCAGTAAACCTGACATGTTAATTGTGTCCCTTTCTCTCTCGATGTTTTAGAGGTAACACATAGCAGGGTGCATGGCTTTGGGTCAGCTCTGCTGCTTTTCTGTCGTGTGACTCTGGGGCAAGTTACTTAACCTCCCCCATTCTTGGTTTCCTCTTCTGTAAAATGAGAACAATAATAGCACTTCATTTATGAGTTGTTTTGAGGGTTAAATGTATTAATACATACAGAAAAATATTACCACGTCTTCTTTATAGCAAGTATGATGGGTAACCGTTAGCCACTGTTGTTACTACAATTGAAGGTTTGGAGAATACGGAAGTAGAAGCTAGTAGGATTCAGAGCATCAGGAGTGGCTTCCCGGAAATGCCTTGTAATTTGGGTCTTCATGAAGGAATTAGAGATGGTTAGTCCATCAGTAAGCATTTCTCTCTTAAAGATTTATTTATTTATTTATTAGAGACAGAGTGATTGTGGACAACCCTGCTATGAACATTGGGGTGCCTATGGCCCTTCTCTTCACTACATCTGTATCTTTGGGGTAAATACCCAGTAGTGCAATGGCTGGATCATAGGGTAGCTCAATTTTTAACTTTTTTTTTTTTTAAGATTTTATTTATTTGACAGAGATAGAGACAGCCAGCGAGAGAGGGAACACAAGCAGGGGGAGTGGGAGAGAAAGAAGCAGGCTCATAGCGGAAGAGCCTGATGTGGGGCTCGATCCCAGAACGCCAGAATCACGCCCTGAGTTGAAGGCAGACGCCTAACCGCTGTGCCACCCAGGCGCCCCCAATTTATAACTTTTTAAGGGACCTCCACACTGTTTTCCAGAGTGGCTGCACCAACCTGCATTCCCACCAACAATGTAGGAGGGATCCCCTTTCTTCACATCCTCTCCAGCAATTGCTGTTTCCTGCCTTGTTGATTTTTGCCATTCTAACTGGCGTAAGGTGGTATCTCAGTGTGGTTTTGATATGAATTTCCCTGATGGCTAATGATTTTGAACATTTTTTCATGTGTCTGTTAGCCATTTGTAGGTCATCATTGGAAAAGTTCATATCTTCTGCCCGTTATTTGATTCATTTATTTGTTTCTCGTGTATTGAGTTTGAGAAGTTCTTTGTAGATCTTGGATACCAGTCCTTTATCTGTAGTGTCATTTGCAAATACCTTCTCTTGTTCCGTGGGCTGCCTCTTAGTTTTTTTGACTGTTTCCTTGGCTGTGCAGAAGCTTTTTATCTTGATGAAGTCCCACAAGTTCATTTTATCTTTTGTTTCTCTTGCCTTTGGAGATGTGTCATGAAAAAGGTTGCTTTGGCCAATGTCATAGAGGTTGTTGCCTATGTTGTCCTCCAGGATTTTGATGGATTCCTGTCTCACATCGAGGTCTTTCATCCATTTGGAGTTTATTTTTGTGTATGGTGTGAGATAGTGGTCAAGTTTCATTCTTTTGCATGTAGCTGTCCAATTTTCCCAGCACCATTTATTGAAGAGACTGTCTTTTTCCCACCGGATGTTTTTTCCTGCTTTATCAAAGATTAGTTGCCCAAAGAGCCGAGGGTCCATTTCTGGGCTCTCTATTCTGTTCCATTGGTCTATGTGTCTGTATTTGTGCCAGTACCATGCTGTCTTTGTGATCACAGCTTTGTAGTACAGCTCGAAATCCGGCATTGTGATGCCCCCAGCTTTGTTTTTCCTTTTCAACAGTTCCTTGGAGATTCGGGGCCTTTTCCGGTTCCATACAAATTTAAGGACTATTTGTTCCAGTTCCTTGAAAAATGTCATTGGTATTTTGATCGGGATAGCATTGAAAGTGTAGATTGCTCTGGGTAGCATGGATCATATGGTTTCACTCATATATGGAACATGAGAGATAGGAGGATCGGTGGGAGAGGGAGGGGAGGAATGAAGGAGGGGTAAACAGAAGGGGGAATGAACCATGAGAGACTATGGACTCTGGGAAACAAACTGAGGGCTTCAGAGGGGAGGGAGTGGGGGATTGGAACAGGCCAGTGATGGGGATTAAGGAGGGCACATACTGCATGGTGCACTGGGTGTTATATGCAAGTAATGAATCATGGAACTTTACATCAAAAACTAGGGATGTACTGTATGGTGACTAACATAATATAATAAAAAATTATAAAAAAAAAAAAGAGAGAGAGAGAGTAAGAGTGTGTGTGTGTGAGTGGGGGGTGGGGCGCGAGGGACAGAGGGAGAGAGAGAATCTTAAGCAGACTCCCTGCTCAGCACGGAGCCCTACTCGGGGTTCGAACTCACGACCCATGATATCACGACCTGAGCTGAAATCAAGAGCTGGACACTTAACGGACTGAGCCCCCCAGGTCCTCCTCAATAGCATTTCTTGAGCGTGATATAGCTAGAGGTGCAAGGGCTGGGATTAGTGCGGCTAAAGACAAAGACTCCATACCTCCCCCCACCAGCCCCAGCCCTCAATGTGCTCATGGTGGAGAGGCGGGCAGAAACGTAAACCTGCAATTACGTCGCAGCATGACAAATGCAGTGTTGCTGCTATGCTAGGATGTTTTGGGAATTTGGAAGAGGGTCACCTACCTTAGGTTGCAGGTGGGTGTTTTTGGTGGGAGTGAGGTATTAAGAAATGATTGTCCGGAGAGGTGACATTGAACTGTGTCTCAAAAGGAACTGCGTCCTTGTTGGGTGGAATAGAGGTACGGGCTAATGGGATGATGGAAGGGCTTTTGAAAGGATGAAGTGAGAGCACGTGGCATGTTTTAGGGACTTTGAAAACCAGGTGTATATGGGGCTCGTGGGAGATGGGGCTGGAGAAGTCGGCAGGGGCCACCCCACAAGGCATCTTGGATCTCACATTAAAGAATTGAAACATTATTCTGAGGGCTATGGGCGCCGATGGTTTGATTTTAGGAAGATCATCCTGGTAGCAGCATGGAGTGTATTGGAGTGGAGAGTGATTCAGGGGGGAGATCGTTGCTGTTATTTTAGCGAGAAATAAGAACAGTCGAAAACTCAGGTATTGTTTGGGGACAGGGGTTGGGGGAACACTAGAATTTTAGAAATACTTGGGAAGAAGTAAGGATGCTGGAGGAATGAGGATAACCGGGCTTAAGTTTGTAAAAGTATAAAGTGATACCGATGCCTTGGGTGGTATGCCAATGGAGACATCTGGTAAGCAGGTGGGTAGATGGGTTGAGGGGTCAGGAGAGAGATCTGGACGGGAGATACAGATTTTCCCCCCATCCTCAGCTTGTAAATGGTAGCCCAATCTATAGTTTTAATGAAGTTACTCCAGTAAAATTTATAAAGTGAGAAGAACAGGGGTCTGAAGATGTAACTCTGGAAACAGGTCAGGAAGAGGAAGAGGAGTCTTCCTTCAAAGAGCTAGAGAAGGAACAGCTGGGAAAGTCGGGAAAAGAAAACAGGAAGAAGCTATGTCATGAGAACATGAGAACCTGAGGAAGACAGCGCTTCAGGGAAAGGAAATCCTCAACCATGGAGCACAATAAAGACGGAAAAGGCGGCTTTTGTGGTTAGGAGACCACATGCCCACCTTGTTCCGTGTGGCTGGGACACAGGGCAGAGTAGGGGGAATTATTATGAGGCTGGTTGGCTTTCACCAGATGCTGAGAAACCTTCAGTGCATACTCCAGAGCTGGGCTTCATTCTGTAGGTAACTGGGACCGGAACATAGGCCAACTTATGAGTATGTTTTTAATAAGTCCTTTTTAAAAGCTGAGGTAAAGCTTACATGCACTGAAATGCCTAGATCTCAAGGATTCATTTCAAGGAGTTTTGACAAGTGTGAAACCTGGGTGACCAACACACTAATCAAGAAAAATATTTCCATTACCTCAGAAAGTTCCCTTGTGTCCTGTTTTAACCTCCATTCCCTATAGGCAACTACCATTCTCGTTTCTACCCAAAAGATTACTTTTGGCTATTCTTGAATTTCACATACATGGAACCATGCAGTATGTAAACTTTATTCTCTGGCTTCTTTTGTTCCATATAACATTTTGAGATTTACCCATGTTGTTGCATGGATTAGTAATTCACTATTGGTGAATAGCAAGCATTATTACATGAGTGGATCACAATTAATCTATTCCTCCATCCATGGACATTTAGGTGGTCATAAACTTTTGGTTATAACGACTAATGTTGTCAAAAACATGCCTGTACAAGCATTTTTGTCATAATATGTTTTCATTTATTTTAGACAAATATCTAGGGGTGGAACTGCCCAGTCATGAAGTAAGTGCTCTTTAACTTCATGAGAAACAGCTTTCCAAAGTGAGTGCTTGGCTCTTTTCAATCTTTAAAACTTAAGCCATTCTAGTGGGAGGGAAGTGGTATCTCTTTGATGGTTTAATTTGCATTTCTCTAACAATGAATGTTGAACACCTTCTCAGAGGTCTGTCCCTGCGTGTCTTCATTTAATAAGTGTCTGCTCCGAGAGTTTTGTCCATTTTTGTTTGATAGGTATATGAAAAATATATGTTGAAGGCAATTGGTATTTATTCCAAGTGGATTTACCGTAGAACCATTTATGCATTCTATCCATGAAAAACGGAATGACTGAAAGATGGGGAAAAAATCTTGCATCTCTGATGTCTGGTAACTTTAAATTTAAATACCTTTAAATTTTATAAAATCAAACTATAAAAATGACTTTAAACGATATAAAAGTAACCTTAACTTTAAATAACTTTGAATTCTACCTTATCAGCTATGTTTATTATATGTCAAACTCTTTGAAGGTGGGATAGTGTCTTCTCCATTGACTACAGGAGAGATCTTTACGGTTAGAAGGTGAAGAAAAGCCATGTTATAGGTTCAGTTTGCCTGGGATTCAGCCAGGAACCAAACCAGGAAGAGACATGCTAACCTGGGGCTTTGTTTTCGTAGGTAGCAGCAGGTGCTGCCACAAACACAGAAAACACACAGACGGACAAGTTTTGAGATTGCACAGAACACAAGCACTGTGCAGAAACATCTACATGTTACAGTCGGCATTGGGCACGGACCGCAAAGGCTGGGGTGGGCCTCTCCTTCTCAGCCCGGCCCCTAACACATAGCTAAAGCACTTTTCAGGGCCTCTGAACCATTCTCACATTTTCGGGTTTTTTTGTTTTATGGGGTTTTCTTGCAAGTGTCCAGAACACATTTCAGACCCACGAGGTCAATCTCTTTGTGGGTGGTGCCAGCCTGTGCCTTTTTGAAAATAAGTGTCTACGTGGCTGTGAAGTGCACCTCGGTGTACCTCTACCCGGCAGGCCTGCTTGATTTAGGGCTCCGGGGCAGGCCAATCTCCAATTAGGAGTTGATGGAGTTCACCCACGTACTACAGTAACGTTGAACGAGGGGCACCTTTCTTCTAAAAAACAGTGAGGGAGGGGCGAGAGGGATCAGGCTGCCGGCCGTGCTGCTGGCAGGAGGCCACGGCGGGCTGAGCCGGACCAGGGCCAGGCTGCAGGCCCCCTCCCACAGGCCTCCGTGCGGCCAGCCGCGCACGCGCACGCACTCGCGCACGCCGGCCCCCCATTTGGGCGCCGGGTGTCGGCGCCGCGCGCGCGGCAAATGGAGTGGGTCCTCGCGGAAACGCTGCTGTCGCAGAGCCGGGACCCCCGGGTCCTGCTTGGGGCGCTGTGCCGCGGGGAGGCGTCCGCGGAGCGCGTGGAGACGCTGTGCTTTCTACTGCAGCGACTCGAGGACGAGGAGGCGCGCCGTGGCGGCGGGGGCGCGGGCGCGGTCCCGGAGGCGGCGCGCGAGGTCGCAGCCGGGTACTTGGTTCCGCTACTGCGGGGCCTGCGCTGGCGCCCCGCGGGCGGCTCGGACCCCGGCCCGCTGGCCCGGCACCGCCGACGCGTGCTGAGGGCGGCGAGTGCCGCCTTGCGCTCGTGCGCCCGCCTCGCCGGTGGCCCGCAGCTGGCGGCCGCCCTGGCGGAGGAGGCGCTGCGCGACCTGCTCGCTGGGGGGCCGGTGCCCGGCGCCGAGGCGGCCGTGGAGGTGCTGGCGGCCGTCGGGCCCTGCCTCCGGCCCCGCGAGGACGGGCCGCTGCTGGAGCGGGTGGCGCAGGCCGCCCTCGCCTTGGCGCTGGGCGCGGACGGGAACCGGGATGAGGCCGGGCCCGCGGAGGACGCGGCGGCGCTGGCGGCCGGGAGGCTGCTGCCGGCCCTGGGCCAGTGCGGCGGGGCGGTGCTGCGGGCCGTATGGGGCGGGCTGGTCGCAGCCGGGGCGCCCTCGGGGCCGGGCCACGTCGGGCCGCAGCTGCTGGTGCTTAGTGCCCTGGCCGAGAGGCTGCTGCCGGAACCCGGCGCCGACCGCGGTCCTGGGGCGGGAGAGGAGGAACCCGACGCGCGGCGCTGCTGGCGCTTCTGGAGGACGGTGCAGGCGGGGCTGGCCCAGGCCCAGGACGCCTTGACGCGCAAGCGAGCGCGCTACCTGCTGCAGAGGGCGGTGGAGGTGTCGGCGGAGCTGGGGGCCCACTGCACCTGCGGCCCCCAGGAAGGAAACGGTACTTGCCTCTTTGCTTCCGGCCCAGCGCCACTTGGCTTTCTGGGGCGGGGTGGGGGGCTCCTGCTTCCAAAACCCAGCTATCCGCCCTCCGTGCCTAATGTGTATCCGTTAACCGTAAAGCCTGGAAACCTTGGGAACCTCACCTCTGGGGTGTTCTCCAAGTGACTACGAATCACTGCAGCTGAGAACAGTCAGCACTTCCTCACCTTTCTGACCCAGAGCAGGGCGGAACCCTGCACCCGTGGGAAAATCAGGAACCTGACTGAGCCCAAGCAGGACTTTACAGCCCACATTTGAGCGATCTTGATTACGTCCATCCTAATAGGAAGGAAGGGTTAGCTTCCATCAAATTGAAAGAAAAATTATTTACCTGTACTGACCAGTGGATTGAGTTTTGAACATTAGAACTCTGTCCTAGAAATCATCACATTCTTTGGAAATTTCCCTTGGCAGTTCTCTTACTGGGGACTAAAATTTGTTAAATGTATGGTCCTCAAGTCGACCTTTTGATGGTATTTCTGCTATTGATTTAATAGGATGAGTCTGATTTTAAGTAATTTTTTTTAAAACTTTGAGACTATGCTTCCTACTCCTTTATTACAAAACAAGAGCGGTTAAACTAGCAAGGACTCCCTTCAATTTGGCACTTCCTGTTCTTTGGTTTGTTCACTGCAATGTGCGAAAGTGGGCTTCAGCCATCTTTCTGAGCAGCCCAAGACCAAAATAGAATAATTCAGAATTGTCCCAATACATAGAAAATTTCTACAATTTCAATTTCTACGCCTCTTACTGCTAAGCGGTTTTTGTTTGGTTGGAGTTGTGAGTAGATTTTCATGTTTGTCTAAAACGTTAGATAGTAAGTATTTTGACAGTCCACAAATTGGTGATCATCCGACGAGAGTTTTCACTGGAGAACACTTTTTCAATGACCCAAATTAAAGTAATTTAAAGAGTTCTGCAGAGTTTTAAATATGAGCAGTAGTCTTTGCTCCCTGCCCACCCCCAGTTTGCCCCCTCAGAGAGCGACCACTTGTACCTGTTTTAACCGATTATTTTAGTACTTACCTCTATGTCTCCCAATAATCTGGATAAATCACCATCAGTTGCCGTAGTTATACTTTCGTGAAATGTGAGTTCAACATTTACAGAGTTATGACGGAAGATGTTCTTCACAGGTGATCTTGTAGTAAATTATGATTTTTTTTTCCTTCCTGCAAGTTTTTCCTGGAATTATGTCATTTACAAATTTGTTTGGTTCTCTCTATATTTATCACTAATTCAGCCTTAAAAGTGTTAGCTATCCTCTAAATCTTTCTTGTACAAAGTCCGATCATTTTCTTGAAGACATCTCTCCTGCATTCCCCTTACAAGCTCAGCCTGACTGCCAATTCTTACATCTGCCTTCACCTGATGCCTGTCTTGGCACTCTTGTTTCCTGGAGTTCGAATCTTCCGTTTTGGTTTAATCACCTGTTTTGGTGTAGGCATCTTCCAGAAATAAAAATTTTTATCAGAGCATGTCCCATATATCCATCCGAGGATGCTTGTGTCTGATATGTTTTTAAAGATTACTTATTTGTTTTAGAGAAGGAGAGTGTGCGTGAGCTGGGGGAGAGTGAGGGACAAGCAGACTCCCCGCTGAGCGTGGAGCCCAACACGGGGCTCCATCCCAGGACCCCAAGATCATGACTTGAGCCAAAACCAGGACTTGGACGCTTAACCGACTGAGCCGCCCAGGCGCCCCTGATATGTTTTATTTCTGTTATTTCCATCTGACACTTAATTTCCGTTCCCTGAAGATCCCCATCTGTTCGTACAGGTTGTCTGCCTTTTTCCCTAGATCCTTTAACATGTGAATCGTCTTCTGCATGGGCCATCTCTAAGTTTGGTTTTGTTTTTTGTTTTATCTCTGGGTGAGAGGGGGGTGTCACTCTTTTCAGTAGCGTGAAGTAAATATTTATGTCTAGAGATGGGCGCTCCTCCCCTTCTATGAGGCCGTGAGTGTTGGGGGTTGGCTCATACTAGTTTATCGGGAAGCTGGATTTGGATCTTGTTGCTGCTGTGGTTGTGGGGTGTTGCTACCTGTGTTCAGTGGGAAGCCGGGAGTCCCTAGAGGTTTTTCCTCAGTGTTCCTGTTCTCTGAAGCCGTTGATGCTAGCACCTCACTTGGGGTTCTTCACGCTTCCGTCCTTCCCTCAAGTGGAGACCGCTGACGTCTGTTACTGGGTGCAAGGCTTGAGATGGAGGGTGGAGAGAGGGGATCTTTTCATTTCTTCCTCTCCAGCCTCTTCTTCGGCCCCATGTGCCTGCACCTCAGGGTTCCATCCAGCTTTTTTACCATGTCTGCTCTCTCCCCAGTGGCAAATAACCTTGCCTCCTAAGTAGCGAAGGGTGTAGAGTTCCCTCACCCACTCCTGCTGTGGCTGCATTCTGCTCATACCTGTGGTAGGCCTTGACTGCAGGTTTCCTGCCCTCCCCTCACAGCAGCAGACCTGCTTTGTATCAGTGCAGGACTCTCGGCGTGAGGGGTTTCGTTGGGCGAGCAGGTTTTCTATCCATCCCTTGGGGCGGCCAACTTTTGCCTGGTGTCGGCACCAGGACAGGCGTGGGGATGTGGCAGGGTTTCCTCCAGGGGCAGACAGCTTTGGTCTCCTGTTTGAGGAGGGTCCTGGGTGCAGACAGGCTTCAGCCGATGACCACGACCTTGCACTCCTGTAGGGCTGGGATGGGCTGCTCCAGTTAGTCCTGCTGTCCTCTCAGACCTACGCGGGCCCTGCATGCCTGGGCTCCAAAGTCTCTTGCCTCCCACATGGTCTTTCTCAGAACACCTGGGGGATGCCTAAGGAAATGAGCTGATGAGTGGTTGCGTTCTCCCTTTGGGGTTCCCAGGGTTCTAGGCTGTCAAACTAACCTACACCTGGCTTTGAAAAACTCAAACGTTCATTAGGGTTTTTTTTCCTTTTTTAAAAAAAGTTTTTATTTTATTTTAGAGCAAGAGAGAGAGAGAGAGTGTGAGCAGGGGGAGGGGGAGAGAATCACACTCTGCAAGGAGCCCAACATGGGGCTCGATCCCACGACCCTGAGATCATGACCTGAGCTGAAACCAAGAGACGGACCCTTAACCAGCTGCGCCACCCAGGTGCCCCTCATTTTTTTTTTTAACTACTTTTTGGTGACCACCTCCTCTTCCTGCACTTGGCCAGAGGTAGATTCAGTTTGAGTGTCCTGTGTGTTCTTGGACAGAGGTTTTCTGCCCTTTGGAGTTCCGATCCCTGGAGGCATTGTAGTCTCAGGTGCGAGGGGTTTGGGATTGTGCATATTGTCCGGTGTTTTCTCTTTGTCAGTATGGCAGGAATGTTCTTCTGTAGCTTTCTCTATCCTAAGTGGAAACTGAGAGCAAGCATGTCTAAATGCCTTTGTTTTCCCATCACAGTTGATTTACGGTTTGATGGGGGTAGAATTCTAGCTTGGAAAATGTTTCCATTCGGAATTTTGAAGGCACTGATCTATTTATTGTCTTAGAAGCTTGAGCTTCCAGTGCTGCTGTCGAGCCGTCTGAAACCGTTCGGAATCGTATTTGTTTGTATGTTTGTTTCTTCTGCATGGGAGTCAGTGGGGACTGTGCACCGTCATTCTGAAGTTTTGCAGTTTTGGTACCGGTCAGTTTTCATCCTTGTGCTGGGCACTCGGTGGACCTGGTCAATCCGGAAATCATGTTCTTTGGTTCTGAGAACTTTTCCAGGATTACTTTCTTTCCTCCCTTCCTCTCTGCTTTCTGTTCTCTTGTTGGATATCGAAGCTCCTGGACTGGTTTATCAAAGCATCTTTCCTGTTTCCTATGATTTTGTGTCTTGGTTCTATTTCCTGGGTGACTCCCTCAACATTATTTCCAGTCCTTTCTTGGAGTTTCTGGTTTTAGCTGTCAAAGTTTTATTCTTGTGAGATCTTTTTTGTTCTTCTAATGTCCCCTTTTTAATCATATCCTGTTCTTATGACAGCATGAGATTTTCTTCCTCTGGCATAGTTTGGTTCTCTCCAGATTTCCTCTGTTTGTTTTGGTCTTGATCTTTAATGTGGATGTTTCCCCAGATGGCTGGTGATCCTTAGATACCTGTTTATATTTAAGACTAAGGAACCAGTGGGGCACCTGGATGGCTCGGTCAGTTGAGCTTCAACTCTTGGTTTCTTTCTTTCTTTCTTTCTTTTTTTTTTTTAAGATTTTATTTATTTATTTGACAGAGAGAGAGACAGCCAGCGAGAGAGAGAACACAAGCAGAGGGAGTGGGAGAGGAAGAAGCAGGCTCCCAGCAGAGGAGCCTGATGCGGGGCTCGATCCCAGGACTCTGGGATCACTCCCTGAGCCGAAGGCAGATGCTTAACGACTGCACCATCCAGGCGCCCCTCAACTCTTGGTTTCTGCTCAGGTCATGATCTCAGGGTTGTGGGTTTGAGTCCCGTTTTGGGCTCCGAGCTTGGCAGGGAGTCTGCTTGAGGATTTCTCTCTCTCTTCCTCTGCCTCTCTCCCCCGCTCGCTCATGAACTCTCTCTCTCTCTCAAATAAATAAATAAATCTTAAAAAAAAAAAATAAGGAACCCTAAATCTGAACACATAAGTGGTGCTTGCTGACCGTGAACTTCACTGTGAGGTGATCTGGCCAAGCCCCATGGTATTGGGTAATCTCTGATGGCAGCATTGTCACGTCTTTCCTCTTCGACTGGCCAGATTCCACGGAGACCTTCCAGTCTGCTGCTGCACAGTGAAGGCCTGGCCAGCATTCTGGGACCCGAGGGGCAGAAGAGGTCTTAGCATCCAGGGTGCATCCATGTTCACTTACTCCCGACCCTAGTAGGATCCAGTGCACCTTAATCCAGAGACCCACAATTTTACCTGCTCCAGGGAATAAACTCCAGGCTTTTTCCTGCTCAGAGCATAGGAAAGGGCACAGAGGGTCTGTTTCTTAAACACACTGAACAAAATTCTCTTTAGCCTTGCTTTTCGCCTCCACTTACAGAGTAACTTTGGCTGCCAGTTCCTTAGGTCTGGGGAGATGTTCAAGTGTAAATCAGTTTTTTTTCTTGGCTTTCCATGTGCCGCTTTATATTCACTTTTCTTGAGTCTGCTTGTTTTTCTCTGATTTTCAAACTAAATTTCACTGCTATTGTCTGCTCCCCCGTTTTCGCCATTCTTCTGGGTTTTTGCCTTCGAAAAATCCTTGACTGTTACAGTGAGGTTCTTGGGGAGAGAAAGTAGGGTTTATGTGTTCAAATCCATGATTCTAACCAAGAACTCTAAAAGCAGTAATCGTAATTAAAAGAAAAAAAAAAAAACCTTCTGAGATTCATCTTAGCCCAAGCCTCCTATCTAGGCTTTGATAAGGGATGCCCTCCATTATTAGAGAATACAGTATTTGCTAATAGTGGCATTATTTTAAAAATGATTGTCATTAGAAACTTATAAAATCTACAAAAGGAGGAACTAATTTTCTTTTTTAAACCATGTCAGGCCCAAGTCTGTTTTGGTGGTCTGAGAAGAAGAAAGATGAGCTTCTAAAGTTTTGGGAAAACTATATTTTAATTATGGAAACTCTAGAAGGAAATCAGGTAAGTGTTTTCATATTTTAACAAATCCTATGTAGATGTAGTTTTAATTTTTTTCCAACATTCCGTAAACGCAATGCAGAAAGACCAATTTGGATAAAGCATAATAGGATACAAATGTACTTTGTTTTCTGGCATAAATGCAATTTAAAACTGAATGTTAACTTAGGAAATTAAAGCATACTTTTAATTGACTTAAATTGTCACTCAAAGAGTTTTAGTCTTACTAGTTCTTCCCTTGACATTTACTTCTGAAGTGTTAGTTTTTAGTTTCTCAGCGTTATGAATAATCTTCAAAGAAATACAGACTTAGGAAAATGTTACTTAAGGCAATTTGAGGTAAATTGTTATGTAAATAACTACCTGCCCTTCCTCCCTTTCCTTCCTCCCTTTCCTTCCTCCCTTTCCTTTCTTTTCCTTCCTTCCTTCCTTCCTTCCTTCCTTCCTTCCTTCCTTCCTGTTTTAGTTTTTTAGAGCTGTGTGTACTGGTCCTGCAAGTGGAAACTTAAAAAATCATTTTTAGTTAACTATGAATTGGTTTTTGTAGAATTTTTAAGTTGACCAGAATCTCTTAAGATGACCTAATCTAGTCCAGTGGTTCTCAAACTTTAACACTCCTTAGAATTACCCAGATGGCTTGTTAAAGTACAAATTGCTGGGTCTGGTCCCTAGAGTTCCTGATTCAGTAGGTCTGGGGGCGGGGCCTGGGAATTCAGGTGTTTCTCAAGTTCCCAGATGACGCCTCTGCTGCTCTGGGATCACTGGTGGAGAGCAGAGCCCTTGGTGGTGCAGGGCCTCCCGGTCTGCCAGCTGCAGACCTCCGAGGGGCTGGCCGTCCGGATACTCATTGCTAGCTGTCACCCCAAGTGTGTACCAGGCATTGTTCGTGGACTGAAATAAAGAATTACTCATGGGCTAAATGTACATGAGGAACAAAGAAAGCATTTCCAAATTCAGATGCACTTCTATGGTTATCCTTCATCAGCAGATACTAAGGCCCCCCATGATTTATTTAAGAAGCTCTACAATTTACCTGTATTTACCTACACTAGTCTGGCCCTGCTCTGCATGTGTGGCCTTGAACATCACTTGAGTGACTCGGGGGAATATTTTTTTTGCCCTCTTGGTATTCTGTTGGTATTATCAGCCCTACCTATTTCCCAGGACAGTTGAGGATTACATGACATGATTTGTGATGCTCACTGTACAAATGTGACATTACTGTCACTGTATCCTAGGGCGTATTCATTAGCTTTGCCACGCTCAGTCTCATAGACCGGAATTTATGGAAGAATCGGGCACCTTCTGCGTAGTAGGGTTACTGTTGTACAATAGATGAAAATAAGTTTCATGTGAATTTCTAAAGTTTTAAAGTTCATCTGAGTTTTTAAAGGGTAGTTTTTATTTCATATGGTTTTTTGTTTTTGTTTTCAGATCCACGTGATAAAGCCAGTTTTACCAAAGCTAAACAGTCTGTTTGAATATGCAGTGTCAGAGGAAAACGGTAATGGTTACTTGTATTTTGATTTTTATAACATTTATAGCTTCCCCCCCCTTGATTTTATAACTAATTCTTACGCATTATAGAGACTTTGGAAAGACCATCAAAGTGTAACACAGAAAAACACGCATCTGCTGCCAGGAGAACAGCTGTTAACATTCCAGACGCGTGCCTTCTGGACTGATCGTTTGTAGCGTTCTGTCTTACTGAGCAGTATGTCCAGATGTATTCACCTGTACCCTTAGTCTTTGAAAACATACCTCTGAGTGGCTGCAGAGTTTTCTGTAATTTAGCGTAATTTAGCGGTATGGTTAATTTTGTAAACTTCTGATCACGGAACATTTCAAACATTTACAGAAGGAGAGGCATATGTAAAGTGAGCCCCACCACCCAGCATCCGCAGTGACCAGCACGTGGCCGGCTTGTGCCTCCACCCTCCATAGGCCCCCCCGACTTCTTCCCCCTCAGCAGATCGTGGTGTCTGTAATCATTTGTATACACCCTTAAGATAAGGGTTCTTTAGGAATGTTTTCATGATGGGGTACTTTACCTTGTTAATAACGGCTCTTTGGCATTATATATTTTAACTGCTTTCCGTTCTTATTCTCTATCTCTGTTTCATTGTTCGTTACTTTTCGGGATTTCAGTTATTATTCTGTATCTTGGACATTTTTAGAAAGATTCCAAGATATAACTTTAAGTGTGGTTTTCAAGCCTTTAATCAGTACTGTGTTTTGAGAGCTTCTTAGGAGAAATAGACAGAAACTGGAGCTTCCTAAAATTATTTTATGAGACACCATTTGTATCAACAAAACAGCTAAATGCAGGCTGACAGTGTTTTGTGTGCGTATGAATGATACACTGCGGCATTAGCGTGTTTACCCGTGAGAATTAACCTGGGTAAATGGGTTTTAGTGCCTCCTCCAGATAATTACAACTTTAATAGTTCGACCCCTTAGATGTTGAGCTTTATCCAGTCGAGCGCTGTGGTGGTTTTCTGAGACACTGGGATTTTTCACAGACCGTAAGAATCTATAGTCACCTGAGGCTAGAATTTAATTGAATCCTGTTGTGACTTCACGTATGCATTTACTATTAAATGATTCTCTTATTCCCACGTTTTGCCCACAGCTCTTGGCAAACCAAATCAGATAGCAGTGACAGGTTTGGAAAAATTACCGTTGCCAAAGCATTGAACAAGCAAGCATCTTGGTGTAAAGTACAAATAATGGACCATTTCTAGAATGTCATGAGTTAAAAATGCTGAATGATTTTTTTTCTAGAAGAATTAAAAGATATTTCAAAAGAGTTAAAAAATACCTCTGAGGTACATATTTATTATGTTTTGGGTTTTTTTTTTCCCCCACTCATTTATATATTGAATAGAGATTCACTTAATGTCCAGTATATGCTAAGTGCTAGGGATAAAGTGGTGAGACAGATATGCTTTTTTTCACTTAATTTTTGTCTCTTTTCCATGAAAAAAAAGTTGTAATGATAAGTTCTATGAAGGTACCAAACAAGGGACTGAAATGGAATATACAGTGAGTGGGGCCATCCCTTAGAGAGGGTCGTCAGGGAAGGCCCACCCCAGGAAGGACATCGGAGCTGAGTTGAGACGGCAGTGTGCACAGAAGCCCTGACGTGGGGCCGAGGACCGGAAGGACCAGCATGGCACAGGGTGGTGGCTGTGGGAGGCGGGGGTAGCATCGACGCTGTTCTCAGGGTCGCTTCCTGCCTTGGTCAGATTTTCTTGCAAGAGTATGAGAAGCATACTCTTGAGCAGAGGAGTGACAGTTTCAGATTCTGTGGGAAAAATGGATGGAAGTAGGGTGACAGAAGGGTTGTTTGACATCACCCCAGATCTGAAGTTCCAGCCCACGTGCATGGGGTAATAGTTAACCTCTGTGCACTGTGGTAGCGGTAAAGTTGCTTGCCGTCTTTGTAAATGAAACTGCCTGAATGTGGTTACACCGTCGGATAGGTCTGTAAAGTCACTGTATGTTGTAACGAAGTTAACGTGTCCATGTGTAGCTGTGTGTGTTTATGAATCTGTCGTCTGTGCGGAGCCACAGAGTGTGAGAATCCGTGTCAGCGTCACATGTTTTATCTCCACAGGGTGTTGGCTCGTGCACCCATCCTGGCATATGTGTATTTATAAAAGAATGTTTGAAAGTGAAAATAAAATCCTGACCAAAGAAGGTGTTATCCATTTTTTGGAGCTGTATGAAACAAAGATCCTTCCATTTTCACCAGAGTTTTCTGAGGTAATGACAGCCTTTTTCTTCCCCCTTGCTCCCTTTGTCAAGAGATGAGAGGTAAAGACATTTGTTGCATCATAATGTGATCTTCAAAAAATATATACTAGGCTCTCTCAGAGCAAGTGACATTTTATAGATTTGCATAATGATGCTGTTGTCACAGTTCCGAATCTCTGAATTATTGCTGTTTAGGGATGCTGTTCCCCCAGTTCTGAGCCAATGAATTATTGTTAGCTACTATATTAAGCAGAGATTGCCTTTTGAGCCATATTTATTAGCATCTGTACTTCCCTTTGTCAGAAATCACACAAAGCAGAGACAGAATTATAGCTGTGATTTTAAGTCTTGTATTGCCAGGGAGTCACATGATTACTTAAGGTAGAGTAATTTACCCTCACATAGAGGTACCCTAGGAAACCTTCCTAACTCATGACAGGCTGTCATGTTTTGTTACGTATCATTTTCCACCTTCTCCCGTCCTTCCTGCATTTCCTGTACACTTGCTTTTTTGACCCAATGTCTTGTCATATTTTTGAAAGCACAATTTTTTCCCATTTTATTTTCCAGGCACAGGGGTTTGAGCACAGTTTTGTTTTTCCTTGTAACTGCTTATTTTCCACTGGGTGTTTCTTCTTTGGGCTCCTTTCTTCCTTGCTGGCCCCCCGTGATCTCTCTTCCTCAGTTTTTATCAGGTGGGAAGATTCTGTACATATTTGTTGCGGTGGCGGAATTAAGGTACCCTCCAGCATTGCCCTGAATTAGCCCGCAGCGGAAGGGATCAGCTTTGCTCAGAACAGCTCGCCTGCAGCCCTGCTGGGACGCGCAGCTACGGCAAGCCGGCTTTTCAAAGTTGCACCTGTAACTTAACATCAACTACATTTTTTTTGTTTCAGTTTATTATTGGACCATTAATGGATGCGCTTTCGGAGAGCTCTCTGTACATCAGGTAAACAAACATCGTGTCATCTAGCAGCCATGTAGGAATATGTCCTTGATGTAGAAGCGTAACGTGTTTGCGGAGTACGACCAGGCTGTTGGATGCATTTGGTGCATGACACATATCGCCGAACAGACATTCAACTTTTTCTTGCTGTGAAGTCCCTTCTCTATGTGTGATTCTTCTTGGTCTTCTTCTTTTAGTTGTATCAAGTGTTCCTTCTTTCTGTTTGTTCGTTTTCTTGGTTTTGTTTTCTTTCTTACCTTGAACGCTTCCACTCTTAGAGTTTATGGAAAGTATATCTTGCCAAGCTTATGTTCTTCCCCTTGCTCTGATTCCTGCTGTCTTGGAAATTGTAGTGACTTTGGCTAACCAGCATTCTAAACTTTCTTTCCTTTTTTTTTTTTTTTTAACTTTTTATTTGGAGTTAAAAGTTGTGAGGATAATAAAAAAAAATCCCATGTACCTTTCGTCCACATTCCCTCGATGTCAACGTGTCACCGTGTTTGCTTAATCACTCCTTCTCTCCCTGTGGGTGTACGTCGGTTTCCCAGCTCTGTCTGCTGAGTGGACTTACCCGTCTGTGTCTGTTTCAGGGTCTGTCTGTCCATCCGTCCGCCACCATCCATGTGAAAAACCTCGAGTTCACAGCAGTGCATCTGATTCTAGTCCGATGCCGCAGGGCTCGCTAACCTTGCCCTTTCCAGATCTGACAGAGGCTGCCGTGGTTGTGAATATGTCACTTCCTTGCCCCTTCTCTTCAAACAGTTAGACGGCGAGGAGAATTTGTCAGTATTGTGCCATAGCCTCGTTTTTTGGCGTCCTCTGTACTCTTGAATTACACCTGCAGAATAGTCCCCTGCCTCTGATCTTTTGAAGACTGATGAACTAAATGTATACTTGCAGGTCTGTTCGGTGTACCTCTAAACAGACCACCCCCCTTTCCCCCCCACTGCCAGTTTCTTTGAAACGTTTAAATTAGTTTGTGCTAAGTTATACTAATACTTAATCCTATTTAATAAATATTGAAAGAGCATAGCAGCGCTTGATTTGCCAATTAGTTTTCAAATAACTCATTACTGTTGAATAGTTCTGTGAAGCAGTTAGACAGCTGGAGAGCAGTAAAACCTACTTGGTTCCTCTAAAGGAGCCGACAGACACATTTATTGTGAAATGCCTTCAGTTTTCTCGCACTCTAATGTGTTCAATTAACAGATAATGTTCCTGGCGGAAGCATATAGCAAGAGAAGAACATGACTTTAGTAGATGTTAACAATTAAATGTTCTTGCAGAAGTCGTTAGTTACTCATATATGTTTTTCTATAAATGTTATTTTATTTAATACTTAAAGATTTAAAATCATTCGATTATATGTTGGAAATAATAAAATATGATTGAAAATGATCACTTTTAGAATTTCTTAAGATGATGCTATTTTAGCAACATTCATAGTTGTGTGTGTGTCAGGGAAAGTATCATAAAAAGGAGATCTATGTCTACTTAGAATGTTACAATACTAACTTATGTCCGTTTTCCTAGAAGGTCCTGACGTTTTCGTATTCAGAAGGATCTTCAGAATTTCACTGAAAAGTAAAATGCAGGCTCAGGAAAAGATGTCCTGATTGTTGTTGAAAGACGTTCGAGCCATAGTTCATTTAGTTTCAGTATTACTTATTTGTAAATTTTAAGTATTTGTTTTTTTCCCTCATTTGTCTATAGGTCCCCAGGCCAGCTGATAGGAAGTGGTTCTCCATTGGGATTGAAATTACAGAAGTTTTTAGCCACTTATGTTTCTCTTCTTCCAGAAGAAATAAAGAGTATGTGTCAGTAAAGAGTTTTGAAATTTATTAGCTTTAAAATTTTTAGTATATTGGTGATAAGCGCTATCCTATGACTATTATAATCAGTATTGTCAAAATTTTCGGGAACATACATATTTTGTCAGAATTATACAGGCGTTCATTGTCATTGGGTACACACTTTTGCCTTTATACATAACACGTATTACCAGTATCGAAATGAGGACGTGGGAGTCATTTTAGTACGTGTGCTGCCGTTGGCCATCTTTTCTAATTTTCTCTGTTCGCTTTCCAAAAATCAGTAAAATTGGTTGACGAAAGAGAGACCTGGGTTCAGGAAAAAGTTGTAAACACAATATCCATTGTGTCAAAACTGCCCTTCTGTAGATAGGAACCTGACAGGTAAAAGAAAAATATACTTGCTTCATGTAGACCTTGTATTTTAGAAATACCCACTTCTTCAGATTAGGGACTTATTTTCCTTTCTGATGAGCTAAGTTGGTAAACAAAGAGCAACATCGGTGTTACTTTGTTTGTTCAGCAGCAGAAGGACTTAACTCCCTGGGTCCTTTTTTTCACTCGTGTCTTTGTGGCCTATAAAGTGATCCTGGGTCTGCAACAGATACACATTTCCTTTTGTACTTTGTCTGCAAATAGGGTGAAGCAATGACTCAGGAGCCAGGCATTAAAAAAACAAAAAGATGATCCGTGTATCTCAACTTTAAGTTCCTAGAAAATTGGCTCTTTTGATTACTTCTTTAAAAAATTAGTTCATGGAGAAGGAAACTCAGATGTTCTGTAGTTTGCCAGAAGTCAGAAGTGTAAGCAGTCTGGGGTTTGCTTTGCTGACCATGTTGGCAGAGAGAGAGGATGGAGGTAGTGCCCCTGGGGTTTGAGCACCTGCTGTCCGTGGCCAGGGCCAGCACGCAGTGTATGCTTGTAAGTGTGTTGAATGAATGTGAAACGGAAGCTCGGCCATCGCCCTCTCCCCTGTGCCATGAGTGAGGTGTTAGGCAAAAGTGGGAACTTAATTAGTCCAACAGAAGAGAGGGCAACTAAAATGTTTACTCAGTTTGTACTTGGTACATTTTTCAGTCAACAGTTTCCAGTGAGTATCTTACATGTGTTGTGCTAGGTACTTGGAAGGTATAAGATAAATGCTATTTTATAAATAAATAACATAAAATGTTATTTTATAAATAAAACATAAAGCACGAGCTCCTTTTAGGAGCTTTTAAGGATTTCTTAAGTCATTCTACAGTGATGATCAGAGGAAACAGACATTATCACTAATTCCATTACTTGAGTGTCTTTAAGAAATCACGTATTAGCAGAGAAGGCAGAACGGAGCACCTTCCGTTGGCATCTCAAGCTAGAAAAGTAGTGACCAGATCCAGGGTAGGTAAGAAATGGCGATGAGAGAGATCTCACGTTTTTGTACGCACAAACCAGAGGCCAGTTACCATCAGTAATTCTTATCCTGTTTTTCTTTAACCTCTCCCACACAGCACTGGTTTCTAACAGTAAAAAAAATTGATTTACACCTTAAACTTATTTTTATTATTATAGCTGCATGGTTATCAGAATCTCTATAATATAGTAGAGTACTTATCTTAGAGGAATGAGATTGAAGTAACGTTTTGTTTGTTTTTTTTTTACCCAATAGGTTTGAGCTATCATTCACAGACCATAAAACTCATCTTTTCAAAGTGTTCATTTCGTTGGTTTTCAGTACATTCACAAAGTTCTAGGACCATCGCCACTAATTCCAGAATATTTTCATCACTCCCAGGAAGAATATTTTCATCACCCATCATCGATCCCTTTCCATTCTCCTTTCCCGCCAGCTTCTGTCATCCACTAATCTCCTTTCTCTACGGATTTGCTGATTCTAGACATTTCATGTAAATGGAATCCTATAATATGTGGCCTTTAATTTATGTCTGGTTTCTTTCACTTAGCATAATGTTTTTAAGATTCATCATCCATGAATGAGTCATGCAGTAATGATCCGTGTATCAATATTTCATTCTTTTTTGTGGTTGAATGATACTCCACTGTACAGATCTCTCACATTTATCCCTTCAACAGTTGTGGACATCTGGATGGTTTCCACTTTTGATTATTACGAAAAATGCTCTTGTGAATATTAACATACAAGTTTTTGTATGAACATACGCTTTCAGTTCTCTCGAGTATATACTTAGGAGTGGAATTGTTGGCTCCTATCGTAATTCTCGGTGTAACTCAGTTTAACTCGTGAACTGTTTTCCACACCGGCCGCACCATTTTGCATTCCCACGCGCAGCACTCGTTACTATCCTTTTGACGACAGCCATCCTCACTGGGTGTGAAGTTCTATCTCATTATGCTTTTTTTAAATTTATTTTTCTATTCAAATTCAATTAGCCAACATATAATACATCATTAGTTTTTGATGTAATGTTCAATGATTCATTAGTTGCGTAGAACACCCAGTGCTCATCATGTGCCCTCCTTGATGCCCGTCACCCAATTACCCCATCCCCCCACCCACCTCCCTTTCCACGACCCTCAGTTCATTTCCCGGAGTCCAGAGCCTCTCATGGTTTGTCTCCCTCTCTGATTTCTTCCCATTCAGTTTTCCCTCCCTTCCCCTGTGGTCCTCTGCACTGTACCTTATGTGTCACATATGGTTTTTGATTTGCATTTTCATATCTACTGACTAATGATGTTGGGCAGCTTTCCGTGTGCTTCTTGGCAACAGTGATATTTTAAAACCTTTTCTTTCAGGTAGTTTCCTATTAAAGTTTATTCAGAAGATGACAAGTAGACATTGGTGTGCCATTCCCATTTTGTTTCTGTCTAAGGCTTTGGCAAACGTTCCAAGATGTAAAGCCCTGGGTATAGAAGGGCTTCTTGCTCTCAGGTAATTTACTCTGCGTTCACATGTGTTCGTATGTTCACATAGGGTTATCTGCAGTAACTTTCCATCAGTAAATTTTGTTTTCCCCTCTGCTTTAATCTATAGTGAGTGGTTTTAGTTAATATTGGCAGGGGGGTTTGAGCTCTTATTTTTGAGCTCTTGGTTTTGTATTAAGAAGTAAAAAATCTATTTATATGGTTGAACTAATTTTGTTTTATGAATTACTTGGATTTTGGTCATTTTAAAACAAGGCCAGTAAGGTTTTCTTAAATTATGTTGATAATGTAGAAAACTAGAGATAAAATACTGAACAGTAATATTGATTGCAAAGTATTTCAAAAAATATGAAATTCTTTAATAGTATCTTTATTTATAGTCTTTGAAAGAGATATATTTTATATCAAAATTGAGCTCTACCAGAGACCGTAATGGAAAATAATAGCCTTGAGGGTGTACTGACAGTGACTTTCTGCATTGGGAAGTGTAGGTACTGTAAATCAGCTTGTCAGTATTTACGAGTTACCGGAACTGTCTTTGGGACCGTGGACATGCATGTTTTTGTGTTTTGACGTCAGGGATGTTCTTCAGTGCACTATGACCACCCATCAGATTCTGCTGAGAGGGGCAGCTCAGGGCTATCTTCTTCAAACAGCTATGAATTTGGTAGATGTGGTAAGTTTATCTTTTTTTACTCAAGATACTTCAATTTACAAGTCTTTCTCCGTAAGTGTGCAAAAACGTGTCAACATAGCAGGTCTGTGATGCTGTCATTAGAAAGCCTTGCTCGTAAGGTCAGCCTGGTCCTTGCTGGAGGCCCAGAATGTAGATTTCGGGAGGGTTCCTCCTATGCTAACTGGGAAGAGGGATGGACTGTGCCCGGTGTTTACACAAGCAGTATGGTTTATACTTACACCGTCTTTCCTTCTCAGAGTCTGGAGTCTTGGTAGGTGCTCAGCAGAAGTGCCTGTGTGACCAGCTCCCAACAGAAACCCTGAGCCATGAGTCTCTAACGAGCTTCCCTGGTTGACAGCATTTCATACGTTATCACGGCTTGTTGCTGGGGAGATTAACCCAACTTGGGTGACTCCCCTGGGGAGAGGACTCTTGGCAGCTTTTGCCTGGTTTCCTCTGTTTCCACTTTTTCTGCACGTCTTCCTGTAAATTGATCTTCAAGGAGTATGTAGTATCTTTGTTTTTTACAGAGCCCCTTCACTACTATTGCTGAGAATAGGGTCTAGCATAGCTTTTCTGTGAAGGGCCAGAAAAAGTCCGTTTTTTAAGGCTTTGCACATCCCATGGTCTCTATTACAACTACTTGAAAGCCGCCATAGACAGTTTATAAATAAAGTGGCCGGGTGCCACTAAAACTTTATTTACAAAAGAGCTGTGAGTGGTTTTGCTGACACCTGGCCTAGAGCAAGGTATCTTAGTTCAAGATGTGCAGCCTTAAGGGGATGAAAAGATTGCTGTGGTTTTCATAAGACGGGGTCATTTTCATGGCTTTGAAAGCAAGCATCACTGTTCGGCTTAAGTAATTTCTTACAGAATGTTTTTGTTTTTGCTTTTAGACTCTGACCATCTCTTCTCTAAGATAGTAACCTTGATCGTAAGGAACATGGACTTAGAAAATAATCTTTCACTTTATATAATAACGCACTGATTGCTTGTATCATTTCTAAAAAACATTTTCTTTTTAAAAAAAGTAGCTTTCTTTTGATTTAACTAGTAGTATTCTACTTTAAATGGAGTGTTAGCTTGCTTTTATAGTGATCTCATTTTATTAGATTAAAATTTTTTAAGTGAGTAATTTTGTTAAACTGCTCTGACCCCCTCCTCTCTCCTTCCCCCTTGTAGGAGAAGGTGTCACTTTCAGATGTTTCAACTTTTCTCATGTCTCTGAGACAAGAGGAGTCCTTAGGACGAGGAACCTCATTGTGGACAGAGGTGAGATGAAAAATAATTTAATGATAAGGTCTTTGAAAAGTTATAAAAAATTGTTTTCTAATTGAACTCACTACTAATCGCTTATGTAAAATATAGTGATGGCTTTGTAATCTACCAACAGAGGTTTTTAAATATTGTATATTTGCTTTGAGTGAACCTAAGTAATAATGCTGCTAACAATCTTACAGGAGGACCCGAGAATGTCTGGGGTAGAGACGGACTTAGATGAGAAGGTCGAGCTCGTGGGTGGATCTCGATTCTGGATGAGATGGGTCAAAAATAAGGATGAGTTAGACTCAAAAACAGTGATACCGACCTCCTCTTTCTGGTTTTCTCTGTCTGTTAATGGCACTTCCATCTACCCAGTTGCCCAAGTCTGACATTTTGGTAATTCCTGATTCTTTCTAACTTTATGCATCAAACCCATCATGAAATCCTAAACGCCTTTCGTCTTCTGCAGCCGTTGCTCTCGCGGAGACTCTGCTCCTCCCCCGAGACGGCCTTGCACGCCCACTGGCCTCACGGTGCTGCCTTTGTGTGGGCTCTTCAGGGGTCTGCTTCCTCCTCTCTGTTTTGTCTGAAACTGTGGAACACCGTTCACGCTACTCCTGTTAGCTCTTACCCATCGTATAGCTGGTTGAATCCTAATCTGTGTCCTCTACAGGTTTTATGGTTCTTGAGGACAGGGAGTTTTTTAAAAAAGAATTCTATTTCTCCAGTGCCTAAGAGATCACGGAGGGCAAGGATGTGCTTATATCTTTTAGAAGGCAAGTCCGTCTGCGTACGCACAGAGGGAAATGAGAAATCAGCGTGAACTGTGTTCAAATAATTCAGGTGTGGAGTCAGAAGGACATACAGCAGGGTAATGGAGGGAATGAAGAAAAAGAAAATTGGGGTCTTTAGCAATTAGAATTTCATTTTATTTTCTTGATCATAATGCATCTAATTAGGTGGAATCTAAAAAATACAGAACCATGTAAAGAAAATAAAAATCACCTGTAATGTCTACGATCAAATTAAATCCAGATTTTTGGGCTTAATTATTAATTTTTCAGTATACATATTCTTAGTCTTGCTTTCTCAGTATATAGGTTTATATTTAAAGCGATATGTTAAC
This sequence comes from Ursus maritimus, assembly GCF_017311325.1. Lineage (NCBI taxonomy): Eukaryota > Metazoa > Chordata > Mammalia > Carnivora > Ursidae > Ursus > Ursus maritimus. The sequence goes on along the minus strand of NW_024426885.1, from coordinate 70,596,391 downwards.
ATATATGATTTTCTACACAAAGTAACGATTATACTGTTCTGAATTTTATTTTTTGTCTTACATTTGAGCATTTTAACATGTTGCTAAATCTTCACTATATAATATTTAAAAATTCAGTCAATGAGATATTTTAGAATTTACTTAATCAGTTCCTTTTGTTGGACTTTTGTCTCAGATCTTATCATTTCATCTGGAAATATGTGCTACTAAAAGATAAAGACTTTGAAAGGGCCTAAATAGTCTCTTATCATACCTAAAAATGTTAACGATCATTTCTTAGATTTCAAATATTTGGTGTTGAAATTGCTCCAGATGTCCAATAAATGTATTTGTTCTTTGCATTTTGTTCCTATATTCAGCTTTGTTCAAGTATTCAGATGAGGTCTATTCATTGCATTGATATGTCTAGTTTGTAAATTGTGGTTGATCCATCTGGAATTTATTTCAGTGTATGTATGGTATGAGCTTTGAGGTTTCATTGAGAAAAGGCACGTGAGGATGTTCAGACCGTGCTTGGTCCACACGGAGTGTAAGTGCACTCCACCATTGTGGTCCTTTCCCCTTTGACCAGCCAGATGGTGTTTGATTGTTTGTTAGCAAGCAGCCCCCTTGGATTTCCTAATTTGTTCCCCTGATTTTCTCCGTTCTCTAATTCACTAACTTGTCTTCATATTTTTCCTTCTTTTTAACTTTCTTTCTGTATGTTTACTTATCTCTTTATGTCTTTATTTTTTGAAAACTATTTATTGGACACCTTGTACACAGCAGGCTCTGAGCTGGGTTTTGGGAATACATGGTCAGCAAGATAAACGTGGCCACTGTCCTCAGGAAGCTTACATCTAGTGGTTCATAGCTGAACCCAAACTTTAAACCTTTTGGTTTAAAAATAGAAGCATATATAAATATAAATATAAATATATCCCTTAGCGTAGACTTGGCTGTAGTGTCTAACTTGCAAAGTAGTAGTGTTCTCATTATTGTATAAATCTCTATTATGTTGAATCATGTAAGATTATTGATATTCAGTCACTTTTAACCTATGGAAAAGGCAAGTTCACGTAGCTCAAGCTAAGTAAGTTTTTAAATTAATGGACTTTATTTTTCAGAGTTTTAGGTTCACAGAAGAATTGAACAGAAAGTACACAGTTCCCATACACCTCCTCACCACCCGCCTCCACCCCTCGATTATTAACATCTTGCATTAATGGGGTGCATTTGTTATGATTGATGAGCCAATATTGATACATGATTATTAACTAATGTCCATAGTTTACATTGGGGTTCACTCTTTGTGTTGTGTATTCTTTGAAGTTTGGCAAACATACAATATGTACTCACCATTCCAGTATCACACAGGTTAGTTTCACTGCCCGTGCTCCACCGATTCGCCCCTCTCTTCTTTCGTGCCGCCCCCCCCCCAACCCTTGGCAACTACTGGTGTTTTGTCTGTGTCCATGGTTTTGCCTTTTCCAAAGTGTCGTGTAGTTGGAATCCTATACTATGAAGCATTTTTGGATTAACTTCTTTCACTAAGAAATATGCATTTAAGGTTCTTCCATGGCTCTTCGTGGCCTGATAACTCATGTCTTTTTATCCCTGAATAACATCCCGTTGTCTGATGTACCACCGTTTTTTCATTCACCTCCTGAAGGACATCTTGGTTGTTTTTAAATTCTGGCAATAATGAATAAAACTGCTATGAACATTCACATATGAGTTCTTGTATGGACATAACTTTTCAACTCATTTGAATAAATACCAAGGGGCACAGTTCCTGGATACATGTTAAGAAAATGTTCAGTTTTTTAAGGAGCTACCAAATTATCTTCCAAAGTAGCGGTACCATTTCGCATTCCCACCAGCAGTGAAGGAGAATTCCTGTTCCCCACGTCCCGTCCTCATCAGCATTTGGTGTAGTCTGTGAGGTGTGTCGTGGTATCTTGTTGTTTTAATTTGCAATTCTCTAGTGACATAGGATATTGAGCATCTTTTCATATGCTGTTTGCTCTTCGTATATCTTCTTTGATGAGGCGTATGTTTAGATCTTTTGCCCAATTTTTAAAATCGGGTTGGTTGTTTTCTTAATGTTAAGTTTTAGGAGTTCTTTGTATATTTTGCCTGTCTTTTACAAATATCTTCTCCCGCTCTGTGGCATCTTCTCATTGTCTTGGCAGTATGCAAATAAACTCTCGAGATTTGTATTTTAATAGGAAATCAAGGTAACCTGTCTCCCAGTGACTGCAAGGTAGATGCCATTTTAAACCATAATTCTGACATGAAAACTCTTTGGAGAGAAAACATTCTGAATCTTCTGACAGATTTGTTAGAAGAAGCAAATACAAATTTGAGTTTGTCAGTTTTAAGATGGTGCTTGTGGGAGATGCAAGGTTTGTAAAACCTCACACATTTCATAACAATAGCTCAGAAACTTAGTCTGGCCAGTTTGAGAGAAATATAAAGAAAAAGTACATCCTGTTGAAAGGTCAGTATCCTGGCTGACCTCACTGTTAGATTTTACAATGATCCGACGTGATACCTACACGGAGCGACTTCTTCAGTGTTATCGAACTGCTCATTCATCACCACCAATGGGATGTTGGTCTCAGTCTTGACTGAGTCGTTTGTTCATCAAGTTTGTCTTTGGTTAGTCCCGTATTATTGTCTCCTTAAATGTAATTTTGGTTAACCCTAATGCAAGGAATACTTTTTAAAACATTCTTACTTTTTAGAGAGACTTATTTCATAATTATTTACTTTGTATTTAAATTCATATGTTGAATTCGTACAGTAAGAATCTTTTCCTATGAAAAGAAAACTGAGAACATAATTCAATTTCAAAACAAAATTCACAATTTCATGTGACCAAAGATGAATTCTGTGAGTTTCAGTTTTGCAAATCTTCTAAAAGTTGTAACAGAGAAGGACTAGTATTTCTCTTTTTAGTTTATATTTTAAAATGCACATGTTAGAAAATAGACTTGTGAGGAGGGTAGGAACTTTATAACTAATACAAAAACAAACATACCCTTGTTTTAGTATAGGAAGCAGGAATAAATTTTAACTTCAATTTAAGGTTGTAATTTGGTTTACATAATGTGTCATTTTTCACAGAGATGTTCTTTAGAAAACCTTATTAAGATGTGCACTACATATTAGGTACTTTAAAAATTCTTGCCTGTAAATGAAGTTCGTATATTCATGTGTATATACACACGTGTGTATATAGAGATACACATTTTTTTCTATCTGCACTGTCTGTAGAACTCAGTCATGACTAAATGTTCTATTACCTTGCTGTGTTCAGATTTTTAAGATTTTATTTATTAGAGAGCAGGGGGAGTGGTAGAGGGACAAGCAGACTCCCTGCTGAGCTGGGAGCCCAGCGCCAGGCTCGATTCCAGGACCCTAAGATCACGACCTGAGCTGAAGTCAGACACTTAAGTGACTGAGCCACCCAGGTGCCCCTGTTGTGTTCAGATATTTAAATTCAGTTTATTGTGGAAGAAAGAAAATTGCCTTAGGGAAATTAGAAACCCTTTGCTCAGTTAGGTTTTCAAAATAACGTAATAACTATTTTCTTTCCCAGCTCTGTGATTGGTTGCGTGTTAATGAAAGCTGTTTCAGGCGAGCCTCGGCTTATAGCTCCATTGGACTTCCTGAGACATCCTCTTTAAATGCTTACGTGAAGAACCTCGTCCAAGAGTATATTAAGTCACCTGCTTGGGAAAGTAAGTCTGAAATCACTTATATGGATTGCTATCACTACATTATTTTCAAAGAACTTTTAACTAGTTTTTCCAATCCAGATATAAGCTTAACCAAATGTGTGCTGATTTACTGATATCAAACTCGTATTTTCGGCCAAATAATGTGAATAAGCAGAATGTGGAAATACGTTTCCTAACGTGTACTTTATCTGGTCTAGGACTTGAGATTTTAAACTACTCTTGTATGTGTTAAGAAACTAGTAAGTTGCCAGAGTAGGAATTGGACAGAGACACATTTATTCTACAATCATTGAATCTTTGCGGGCTAGATACTGCAGATGTGTTTTTAAAGCCTCTGTAAGTGGAAATATTTGTAGATAAATCTGTGCGTCTTTTGTGTGTTTGTTTTCAAAACATCACATGTAGTATGAACTGATTGTGAAAAGTAGTTTTAGAGAAAAATTATGTTTGAAAGGATGGTTTTGTTAGTTTTTTCTTTTTCCCAGATATTTAGTCAAGATCCATTTTCCAACTTCTTTGGGGAAATGTGTAAGACTGCACTGAGGGAAGAACTATTAGCAGATTCATTAATTAGGATTCTTTTTACATTTCTAATGCTTCTTCTTCATTCAAGTCCTTAGTTGATAATTTGGGTAAATTGCATCTTTGAATTTAACGTGTCTTAAATTTCCTGGGTTTGTCTCAGACTGAGTCGTTTTCATGTACTGATTAATCTGATCGTGGAATAGGTTTTAAATGAGCAGATAAACTCATGTATTTTGGAAGAATAATTATCTGTTTTTCCTTCTTAGAACATTTCTCTTTCGTGTTTCATTCTCCGTCTAGTAAATTCTCTATGGTGTTACTTGGAGGATTCTTTTGTTAGGCCTATAAAAGTAAATAAATTTTCGTCCTTACTAGAGTAAACATACATTAAAGTCCCTAAAATGTCTTCAGAACTTATTTTATAATTCAGAGTATATAACAGCATCAGATTTGAGTAAATATTCAAAATCAGATGAAACAATATTTTTAGAATTTTTTTCTTTAATATTTCTAGGACTTAAAATATACTGTTTAATATAATAGGCTATTTTAAGTTTTTAAAACACTTAAAACTTGATTTCAAGTGCAAAGGAGGCATTTGTGTGTGTTTTAATATTTTTGTTTGACTTTTAATGTCCTTGACCGAGTGCCTTTATAAAGTTTAATTAGCAATTACTGGGGCAGTTTTCAGAGCAAGTTAATAAATTCCAAAGAAAAAAAATTAGCTTGAGTTTCTGAACATAAAATACATGTACTATTGAATTTTATTTTTGTATAGGGACTTACTGGCCAAAACACTATTTTCACTCAGGTTCTACATCTAAAGTAGCTTTTTCTTTGGGTTTTGGCATAGTTAGTACAGATAGATTTTGCACTGTGGACTCCGCAGGCATCTATGAAGTGTTTTCTAAGAGCCTCTGGAGTCCCAGAGACAAAAGCTCTCTCCCTCAGAGCATCATCTAGCAAGGAAGTTGACAGGGAAGCAGATAATCCAAGCACAGTGCCTTGAAAGACGTGATAAGCACTAGGCTGGGAACCCGCGTACCTACTTGGAATGGGTAGACCAGCAGAGTAGAGGGAGGTCACCAGATGGGTGAATCTGACCAGTGGGCAGAAATGAAGGAGAAAAGCAGGAAGGAGTATCCCACAAGGCTTGGGCGAACTTGCATCCAGGGAGCTGAAGGTAGGTAGGCATCTGTCTGTGTATTTATGTATCTGTCATCTGTCTGTCTGTGGCGTGGAGCCCAAGAAGGAATGGTGGGAGGTAAGGGTGGATATGAGGTACGTACACACACATATATGGACATATACACAGTGTTGGACACGTGGTATGCAAGACAACAAAACAAAGTGATAGCAGCAAACCCACACAAAACCAGCATCACCTATAAGCAAACATGCGGAAGAGCTTTCAGAGCAGGCTTTCTGAGTCATGGAAAGTGACACATAGTAGCACTGAAGGCTTGTCAGACCTCGGACGGACACGCTGAGATTAAGGGACATACATTTGGAGAAATGTATACTTAACTCAGGCAGTCCCTCAAAGGATTTGGTGTAAAGATTTTGTAGTCAAGTGATGTGCCTACTTAAAATTAACCAAGAAATCTAGAGATGTGGAATAAGCCCGAATAGTCCCGAAGTATTGCAGTTGTATAACAGATTTTAAAAACAGCGTTGAAGTGTAATTGACAGACATCACAGTCTATGTATTGAAGCTGTAGGGTGTGGTGGGTTTGGACCTACGTCTGTATGAAACTCACCCCCATAGCTAGGTAACACGCGTATGTATCAGGCTCCAAAGTGTTTTCGTACCTCTTTTTCATCCTTCCCCTCCACTTCACCTTTCTCTCCTCCATGCCCTGGACAAGACCCATGTGCTTTCCAACACTGCAGATTAGTTTGCATTTTCTAGAATTACACTCAGTGTTTAAAATTCATGGTAGCAAGATTTGACCGGTGATTCGGGGCTAAAATGCATTAAGGTGATTAGTAATTGCCAACGATTCTTTTGTTTCTTTAAAACCATTGTTGCCTCCATTTTTCTAGCTTCAGTAAGCGAAAAGGAGTGTAAAGAATTCTCCCTCAGTGGTTTGCAGAGTATGGTTTCCAGACCAGCAACACCAGCACCACCTGGAAACTCCTTAGAAAAACAAATTCTCCAGCTCTGTCCCAAGCCTATTGAATCAGACTGTGGGTGGGGGCTTACCCTCTGTATTGACAAAGCCTCCAGGTGATTGTACAACAGGCCGAAGTTTGAGAGCCAGCGCCCTGTAGCATGGATTTGCTTCATGTGGTGCAGGGTTCTCGGGAAGCCCCCACAGCAGGCAGGCCTGCCGAGCGTGTCTCGTGCCGGAGGAGCAAGGCACTCTCTTGTCATTGGTCTGGTACTGTGGCCCTCCTTGACCTCGGAAGTCATTAAAAATCCACTACACTTCCAATTTATAACCCTCCCTTTCAGTATCCAAGGTGCACAGTTGCTTAGGATTTCAAGCAGGATCTGTGTTTCTAGAACGCTGCCCTGTTTTGCTGAAGGAGGTGAGAACCGTCGGGTTAGCCATGTTGCGCACCGGCTGTGTGTGCTGGTCATTCCCACACATGCCGTGTTTAAGGCCAGAGCTTCCCGCTCGCACGCCGCGTGAGCGCCGCTGTGACTGGAGTAGCACCCCTACCCCCCCACCCCGTGAGGTCGAGGAGGTCTGCTCACAGGACTGCTCGTGAATGACTTCATTTTAGTCTGTGTTGATGAAGGACGTCGATGTAAGTGTGGGGTAGAAAGCAGTAACGTGAGGAAAAATGTTTCCAAGAACAAGTTTCAAGGACTCGTCTTTACAACACGTACAAATTTCACCTACTCCAATTTCCTGGATAGCACCGACATTGGGATTTAAAAAAAAATATATGAGCAGATTCTTTACTGATGAAAACTAAGTGGCATTTATAGGATTTAAAAAATAATATGATAAAGTTTATCCTTTTGTTGTATTTTTTAACTGAGTTGTCCTACATGCAAGTATGTTTTTACTGCTGTTTATCTTTGTACTATTCCAGTAAATTTATATTAAGATATATTAAATTACCCCCAAAATATATTAGCGTGTTTAAGAAAACGATTTAAGTATTTAAACTACTGAGCTGGAAAACTAGATCTCTTACCTAACTTTTTCTTGAGAATTGGGGTGAAAAGTGCAATCTTGCTGTAATAATACACCATGAATGAAAAAGAAATCTATTCATGGCTTATTTTCATTTAGTTGGCTTTCAGAGATGGGAAAATATTCATTTTATCTGGTAACCATGTTCTTTCTTCCAAAACTTATTCTAGAAACTTTGCATAAATTTATTTTTTTTTAAAAAAGACAAGGGGAGTCGTAGGTATTATTAGTTTGAGTTCATAGAAGATGACCTAAGCTTTTTTTTTTTTAGGTTTTTGTTCTATTTTATTTTATTTTTTTGAGTGTAGTTGATACGTAATGTTATGTTAGTTTCAGTGTAGACCTAAGCTTTCTGAGAGGACAAGCAGTTGTCCCAGGGTCCCACAGCTAAGGAGCACAGGACTGGGGCTCAGACACAGGTCCGAGGCTCCACAGCCTTTGGGTCCATATCCATTCCATCCTCCTCCTGCTTACATCTTAGGCAATTTTCTTCTCTCCACTGAAATAACTAGAATTGCCTCTTAACTCGTCACGTTGAATCTCCTCTTGCTTCCCGTACAATCTCTCTTCTGCCTGTAGAAGTCCTTTTAAACTACTGATTTGGGTCTGCAAATGTTTCCTCCCTTTCTTTCTGTGCCTTTACTTTACCCTGAAGTGGCTTCCCCTAGCCTTTAGGAAGTTCTTTGCATGGCCCGCTAAGTCCCCTGGTCTCTTCCCTGGCTGTCTGTGTCACCTCAGCTTTGGCACTCCCTCCCACTCATGTGCCCTGCTGCACGGGCATCCTTCCATCCCCTGGAACGTGGCATGCTCTGCCTACTTGGGGAAGCCTTGCCTCCCTTCACCTGCTGTACTCTTTCCCAGCCTTCGCGATCAGCCCCATTGTCCTTCTTCAGAGGACTTTCTCTTATTCCCCAGACAGATGAGGGCATGGCCTCCTGTGTGCACTCCCCTTGGGCCATTTCGTACCGCTCACCACCGCTGTCATCGGTAACAGTGAGCTATGCCGGAGGGTGTTCTGTGCTTCGTCTCCGTGCTTATAATTTGATATTGATAAGGCATAATCGTTTGGCTGTTCTCTTCTTGAAACATCATCTTTGAAGGATTTTGTTCATGCTTTGCAAATGTCAACTCTTGTTATTTAAGCAGGAGAAGACTGCTTTATGCCGGACTGGTTTGAAGCCAAGCTTGTTGCAATGATGGTCTTGCTGGCCGTAGATGTGGAAGGAATGAAGACTCAGTACAGGTAAGTGTTTCCCAACTTGTAAAGAAAGCTTAAAAAATCAAAGAAAAGGCTAATCAGATTTATGGTGCCTGTTGAGACTTCCATGATTGGTCTGGAATTGATCCTAGTGTATTAAAGGGAGAAACCAGAGCACTGGCAGTATGCTAGAGAACTGCTTAAAATTAACAACATATTGATAGGAATAGGGGCTTGTTAGTCTTTTTAGGTAAGTTCAACTGTTAGAGAAGGTCAAAAAAACTATCTACAGTAATCACTGGTTTTATATAAGAATATTAAAAGAATAGGTTGTAAGATTCTAGCATAAGATTAGGTAAAGAAGTTCACGGGTTTTGATCCCTTTGTAAAATGTGTAATTTTTTTAAAATGCAATAAAGATTAAAGTCCTTTATATTTTGAGAATGTGTACAGATCAGTTCTCACCAGATTATAATTGTTGCAAAAAGCAGCTCCATTTGCTAGTGTATTTGCATGATACACAGTTAATTTGATTAACATCAGATCTCTTTTGTAGACAAAGTTTTACTATGAAAGTTGGTTATGATTTTTTATAAACCCTTAATTTTTTGTATTTTTTGTTAACGTCTCATTTCCTTGACTAGTATATGTTTTGGTTTTTTTTGTTGTTTTGTTTTGTTTTTTGAATTACTGTAGCAGGGTCTCAGCATTTTAATTTACAAATAAATTGGGTCTAGGATCTTCCTACTTGTGCCTCGAGTGTGGTATGTTCCTGCCTGTGCTTTCTTCTCGAGTGCACAGAGAATTTATGGAGAAAGCATAGACCGAGGGGTCAGCGAGGAGGCCAGAGGGGAGGGTCAGTCCCAGTAGGTGCTAGGTGTCCGGATCGTCCGTGAGACTAATTCTGTCTAATCGAATCCAGTAGCTAACCAGCTCCACAAGTTATAGATGGAAAATAATCTCTTCATGCTTTTGAAATGCTTGATTTGGGCATGTCTTTTAATATCTAGTGAAAAGCGGAGAACACAGAATGTATTCAGGATATTCTTAGACCCTCTTCTGGAATCCCTTACGAAGCTGGGCACAAATGCCTACATGCCCTTGCTGAGAACTGACCGAGGCCTCCAGCTCCTGTTGAAGTTATTGCACAATTGCTTGTTGAGAGGTTCCAGTGCCCAAGATGGTGAGGACACGTAGTTCCTGCGGGTGTCTGGCTTGGTATACGGTTGGTGGTTAGAATGAGAGGAAATCCCTGACCTTTTAAATGAGAGGATTACCTCATGCATTCAGCAGATACTGCCTGAGCCCCCGGTGGGGCTGGGGATACGCAGCGATGGTGCAGACCCTCTGCCCTCATGGCAGCTGACGTCATGGCGTTACTCCTGTTTTGGAATGTGATTGTGTTTGCTTTTGTTTGTTTTTTTCATTTATGCTCACACATTAATTTCCAGACATGAAAACGACCTCTGTTTCATGCATGTTCTAATGGCCACTCTGCTAGATGTTGCAGAGGCTAAGCTAAAGCACGAGAATGGCGGTAATTACGTGGGTTCTTGTTTTCAAATGTGTTTGTCTTTGAGCACCTTCTAAGGAGAGCGTACTTCATACAGAAAGTATAGTCGTAGTGGAGGCGTTGAGCTGTCTGTTCTCTCCTTAAATGGAGACGCATGCAAGACAGTAGCTGAAAACCATGGACACGAGAGCCCCTCTTCGTGGAGGAGCCTTGATTCCCAATCCTTTCCCACCCCTCACTTGGAATTCTAGAAATCTGCTGTTTGAGGATCCTAGGGAAGCATCAGTATTAGGCTAAACCTGAGGATAACATTGATGGGATTCGATTTTAATATATGCTTGTGAAATTTTAGAGCGAGTTTCCAGATTCTGATGTTTTTAATAATGGCAGTGGAACCAAATGCTGTACACATAACGGTAACTTTTTATAAGGTTTTTGTCTCCTTAAGGGCATAAATTTGGGTTCATTTGTTGTGTTTTGACTTTTTACTAGAGTTAGTGCTTTCAAGAGCAGGACTGGATCCCAGGCGCCCTTCGGAAAATTGTGATATTTGACACACATGAGCATGCGATGGTTTTTTATACATTATGATGCCAAATAATCAAACACCTGTGAACTTCTTACCCAACCTAAGAACAAATGTACCTGTTACTCCTCAGTCCCCTCCTTTAACTTTAACTTTTGTCTTTATCACTTCCATGCACTTTGGAAGATGGTTTTATTTCATCTTTAGATATTCCTCAACAATGTAGTGCCTCGTTTTCCTGCTTTCGAGCTCTGTGGAAATGCTGCTTCACTGTGGGAAGTCTTCTGTAACTTTTTTCACTTCACATGTTTCCAACATTCACGCACGTCCTTTCTTAGACTTCGTTATTTTCCGTCATACACTCTTCTGTTGTGTGAAGACACCACAGTTTATGCATTCTCCCAGTGCTGGACTTTGGATTGAATTAATTACCGTGACGTAGCATGCGGCCACAAACCCTTGTCTCCATGCTTTCTGGGCCTGTACGTGCACCTCTCCAGCGTGTGTATTGGTTCGTAGAGTCTGTGCGTAGTCAGCTTTATAAGATAATGAAAATTGTTTTTCCAGTTTTCCATTCCAAAATGTGTACACATTTTATGTTCTTAGCAGCAGCAGAATGTAAGAGTTCCCATAACACCTCATGCAGATCTTTTTTATGTCACCAAATAAGAACCAAGGAGATACCTGTTGAATTTTGACAGCCATTGGTGTCCATATGACTGTTAAACTATAGCAAGCTTAATTTACCTGTAAATAGATCTTAATCCTGAAACATTTCTTTTATGAGAGAAGAGGAAAATAGGAAATACTTATTTCCATTTCATAAATGAGGAAGCAGTCTGGGAATTAATTACCAGTACCAGAGTCACTGAAGAAATCATGGTAGAGGCAGGAATACCCAGGAATACTCTCTGTGAGCAGGTGATGAAGGTTTGGCAGTATGCCGCTGTTCGGGGCAACTTTGCCTTTTTGTGTTTAAAATTTGTTTAATTTAATCTTCAATATTTTATTATGGAAATCCTTAAATATATAGAAAAATATATAGAAATATATATATATAGAAAATATATAGAAAAATGGAGATATCATAATCTCTCCATCAAAATCCCCATGTACCCATCAGAGCTTCAACATCTGTCATTCCTGTGTCTTCCTGAGAGAATGCAACTACTGTCATTTCCGTTTGTCCTCCTTTTTTTCCTTTGCTTCCTTTGTTTTTTTTTTTTTTTTTTTTTAACGTATTAAAACTTGGAACGGCAGGAGGGGAGAAAAGCCACAGGGGGAAGGGGCTCGGTGCACTGAGTGTCTGGCGAGATGCCTCTTCCCCTTCTCCTCCCCTTAACCCGCAGCAGTTGCTGTGCCGATCCTCAAAGTGTGAAGTTATTTAAATCTTAATTGGGGGCGGGGCGACTGTGGAAAGCCTTTGAGCTGGTGTTGGGGAATTCACCCAGCAGATAGGTACTGATGATCCGTACGCCGCGCACTGTTTAGAGCACGAGGGTGCCAGCATGAGAAAAGAAAATCGCAGCCCTTGTCGAGATCGCATGGATTGAGGGGGACTGGCCTGCAGCGGGAAGAGGGATGGTAAGCAGCGACTATATACAATATATGGTGGTTGGATAGATGTTGGGGGAAATAAGGTAGGGAAGGGGGGCGGGGCGTGCTAGGGTAGAGGTTGAGGGTTACAGGTATAGTTGATTGGTCGAGGAAGACCTCGCTGTGAAGGGAACGGTCGGTTAAGCAAAGACTTGAACTGTTGAGGGACAGAGCCCTGCGCACACGTAGGGAAGGCTTCCCCGGAAGGGCGCCTGGCGAGCAAGGAGGCGCCCGTGGGAGAGCTGGCTGTCTGGGGAACGGTGAGGAGGCGTCGAGGGTGGAATAACAGGGCCTGAACTTTGAGAGGGAGAGAGGGGAGTGGGGACAGTCACGTGGGACTCCTTCCCTGGGCCATTTTAAGGGTGTGGCTCGGACGAGAGGGTTTGAGCTGGGGTGTGCTGAGCCCTGAATTGAGTTTTAGAAAGCTCACTGGGCCCTGCTGTTGAGAGAGCCGCAGAGGGTCAAGGGCAGAGCCGCGGAGACCAGCTCCTACGCTTGCATGACGTGCTAGGCATGGATGCAGTGAGTTGTGTTAGGACTTGGAGGTATTTTGACGGTTCGGCCAGCAGGATTTGCTGATGGGATTGGATGTGAGCTGGGAGAACAAGAGAGAACTCAAAGGTTACTCAGCTCTTGGAGAAGGTGGACAGATGGGAGTTGCCTTTAACTGAGGTGAGAAGGACTGGAGTCAGAGAAGATTTTAGAGTTAAAACGGGCAGTTCTGCTGTGGGTAGGTTAAGTGCGGGGCACCCGTTGGCTATCCTCGTGGAGTTGGTGAGCTGGCATTTACCTCTGAGTCTGGAGTTAGGGGGAAGCGTGGGTTGGAAATAGAAATTTGGGAGTCATAGCATGATGGTGCTATTTAAAGCCATGATACTGGACAAGAGCACCAAGGGAGCCAGTGTAGACGGAGAAGAGGTCCAGGTGTGTGGGGAGCACCAGTGTCTAGAGGTTGGGGAGATGAAGAGGAAGTGGCAGAGGACACTTAGGAGGGATTCACTACAGCATAAGAAGAGAAAAGCCAGGAGAATGTGCTGTTCTGGAAGCCAGAAGGAAGGCGTGGTAGCTGCACCAGATGCTGCTGGTGAGCTGAAGGAAGGACTGAGAGCGACCGTTGGTTTTGGCAACATGGAAATCAGGGGTCAACCTGACAGATCGTTTTGGGTGGCGGTGGGGGCAGCTGGGGGGGCAGCAAGGAGGTATGGAGTCCGGGGAGCTCTTTCAGGGGGTGTTCTGTGTGGGGGAGCAGAGACGGGACCGTTGCTCTGGGATGGGAGTTTTATTTCCTTGGGGGAGAAAATAGCAGTGCTTTGTGCTGGTAGAAACGATTCAGTAGAGGGGGGTTTTGAAGATGTGAGGAGGGGACGTTTGCTTCCTGGTGGCTGAGAGGAGGTGAAAGGGCACCAGCGGAGGGGCCGGCCTCAGACGGGATGCTGACGGGGAGGCACGTGTGGGTGGGTGGGCAGAGGCAGGGGTGGCAGCCGTCCCGTTCTGACTGTGCTGTTTTCTCAGTGAAAGAGGCAGGCGAGGGATGGGGGCGCGTATTCCCTGGGAAGGACGGTTAGTGGGTGGACTGGGCAAGTGTCGCAGGCCTGCGGGGAAGCCCGGGGGTGCGCGGAGCCAGCGCTCACGAATGCAAAGTGCGAGCAGGCGTGCGGCCCTTTGCCTCCCGTCTGTGATCTGTGATCTGTGATGCCGTCTCAGACTGAATCAGATGGGATCGGACTTGGGTTGTGGTTCTCCTTTTGGTGCCTCCATGGTACACATAAATGAGGAGTTTTTGTGAAAGGATTTCCAATCATTTTTTCAAAATTCAAACTAACGGTGCGCTGTTTACTTTCATGTTTGTGGACATGCACCTTTAGTTGCATTAAGCTCCCCCCCCCTTTGGTTACATCGGATCCTACAGGCCCGGAGTACCTGGCCTTCAGCAGCGGACGCCTTCTGCCCCAAGTGCTTGCCGCACGTGCCACGGTGGGCCTGGGGTCCTCCGTCTCACATCCCCCCCAGGGGGCTTTTGTTTGCTGGCCTTGATTAATCTCCGTGTCGACTTGAACTTTTCTTCCCAAGGTAGCTTTTATTTTTTTAAATTGTGGTAAAATATCCATAACATAAAAATGTACACTCCAACCGTTTTAAGTGTACAGTTAGTGATATTCAGTACGTTCACATTGTTGTAAATTCACATCGCCCACCATCCATCCCCAGAATGTTTTCGTCGTGCCCAACTGGACCTCCATACCTGCTGGGCGCTAACTCCTTACCCCCCCCACCCCGCCCCAAACTGCTGGCGACCACCTTCGTACTTTCTGTCCCTGTGAATTTGTTCCGGGGATCTCAAATCCGTGTAATCATCTAGTCTCTAGCTTATGTTGGGCTTATTTCACGAACTGTAACGTCTTCAGGGTTCATCCATGCTGTAGCATGTGTCAGAATTCCATTCCTTTTTAAGGCTAATACTCCATTGGGCGTGTATGCCATAGTGTGTTTACCCATTCACCCGTTGATGGACATGGGTACTTTCCACTTTTTGGCCATGTGAATAATGCTGCTTGTGAACATCTAATGTACAAATATCTCTTCAAGTCCCTGCCTTCAGTTCTTTTTTTGGTTGTATGCCTAGAAGTGAAATTGCTGGATCGCATGGTAATTCTATGTTTAACGGTTTGAAAAACCGCCATACTGTTTTCCTTAGCAGCCGCACCGTTCCACATTCCAGTCAGCAGTGCACAGGGACCAGGTTCTCCACACCCTCGCCAACACTCATTTGTTTGTTTGTTAATGGCCATCGTCATGGGTGTGAAGTGGTATCTCGTCGTGATTTTGGCTGAGACAGCTTTTGACCAATGCTGGTACCACTGTTGGGATTCAGGTTGCCAATGTTGATTATGTGAGGCCCAGAGTAGGAAACAAAACCATATACCCCATTCTGGTGGAAGTTTTTCGCACAGTTTGTGTATTGTGATAAGCTGTTAAATTGGAGAGAGTGACTGGGGGCCTGGAGATTCTTCTGTACGGGGTGACTAACAGGAAACTCCATGAGAGTGAGGATGATGTTGGAAACACAGTCCCTACTTTTCTTCATGTCACTTCGTTCTCTGTCCTGCAGGCCCTCAGCTTTCCCTTGGAACCTTAGGTTAACTTTATTTTCATTTCTTTATGCGATTATTGAGTACATATAGGAAAAAGAAAAGACAGAGAATCTGGAAGGAGAGGAGTATTCTGTTCTTAATGTATTTGTTGGTTATAATGCTTGCTTTCATAGTAAAAAGCTTTACCTTTCACCCATTTGCTCGTGGTTTCCTGACCTGACAAGTGATTTATGAGCTACTTCAGAGGCCAGATAGTACTGTCTCTACAATAAGTAACATGAAAATTTAAAATTAATTCTGTAATTTTTAATGCTATGTGATCTTTTAAAAAAATGAACATTTCTAAGAGGGATAGATGTCACATTTTGCAAAGTATTCAAATCTTTTACCTATTTTATTTTTTTTTTTTTTGAGATTTTATGTATTTATTTGATAGAGAGGCAGCGAGAGAGGGAACACAAGCAGGGGGAGTGGGAGAGGGAGAAGCAGGCTTCCCACTGAGCAGGGAGCCCGATGCGGGGCTCGATCCTAGAACGCCGGGATCATAACCCAACCTGAAGGCAGACACTTAACGACTGAGCCACCCAGGTGCCCCTCTTTTACCTATTTTAAAATTGAGTTATTTGTTTTCATACAGTTGTATGAAATGTACATAATGAGAATTCATGATATAGTCTGGGTACAAGTCCTTTGTTGGATATGTGATTTACAAATATTTTCTCCCAGTCTAGCTTGGCTTTTCAGTCTCCTTAAGTGTCTCTTGAAGAGCAGAAGTTTTCATTTTGATGAAGTCTGGTTTGCTTTTTTCTTTTGTTTCATGGATTGTACATTAAGTATGTTTAGGAAACCTTTGCCTTGACACTAGGTAACGTAGGATTTTCTCTTTTTTTCTTCTAAATATTTTATTGTTTTTTATTTTTTGATTTACGATGCATTTTGAGTTAATTTTTAAGGTGTAAGGTTTAGGTTGAGGTTTTGTTTTTTTGTTTTTTGTTTTGCCTGTGGATATCCAGTTGTTCAACATTATTTGTTGATGAGACTGTCCTTTCTCTGTTGTTCTGTACTGTTGTAAAAAAAAAAAAATTAACGGGCATGGCAGAAATAATCCAAAATAGATGGATGGATGAATGGGTAAACAATGTGATATATCTGTATTTGGCTGTGAAAAGGAATGAATTACTGATACACGCTACAACATGGATGGACTTTGAAAATGTTCAGTGAAAGAAGCCAGTCACAAAAGACCATATATTATATGATTCCTTTTTTATATGACAGGTCCAGAATAGGCGGGTCTGAGACAGAAAATAGATTAGTGATTGTGTAGGGTTGGGGGGGATGGGTTTATGAGGGTGATGGTCACAGGGTCTGGGGTTTCTCTTTGTGGTGATGAAAGTGTTCTAAAAAGTTGGCTGTGGTGATGGTTGCACATGTCTGCGACTTTACTAGACACCTTTGAATTATATGCTCTTAGTGGGTGAATTATGTTACATGAGTTATATCAATAAAATTGTTTAAAAATAATTAATTGGCCATATTTGTGTGGATCTACTTTCGGACTCTTCCGCCGATCTACACGTCTGTCTCTTGGCCAATACCACACAGGTTTGGTGACTGTAGATTGACAGTAACTCTCCACATAGGTAGGATTCTTCTTTCAAGTTCTTATTTCTAGCTATTCTAGTTCCTTTGCCTTTCCATACAAACTTTATAATCCACTTGTATTTACAAAAAAAAAATCCTGCTGGAATTTTGATTGGAACCACATTAAATCTATGGATCAATTTATGAAGAATTGCCTTTATTATACTGAGACTTTTGATCGGTGAATATAGTGTGTCTCTCAATTTACTTAGGCTGTCTTTGATTTTTTTCATCAGAGTTTTTTTTGTTTTCAGCATATAGATCCTGTACAGGTTTTGTTAGATTTGTGCCCAAGTATGTCTTTTGGGGGAAGCTACTGTAAGTGATAAATTTTTTTAAATTTTGGTTTTCAGTTCTCTGTTGCCAGTATAGAAATATGATTAGCTTTTGTGTGTTGACCTTGTATCCTCTGACCTCACTGAAGCACTTATTAGTTATGAAGGTATTTTCTGAGTGTGTGTTTTTTTTAATAAAATCCTTAGGACTTTTCTTTTATAGACAATCATGTCATTTGTGAATGGGAACATTTCTATTTCTAGAGTTGTCTATGGTAATCCCTTCTCCTTTTAATGTGTGCCGCATCTGGGGTCTGTGATAATTTGTATCCTCTCTCTGTCTCTGCCTCTCTTAAGACTGGCTAGTGATTTATCAGTTTTACTGACCTTTTCAAAACACCGGCTTTTGGGTTCATTGATATTTTTTTTTCTTTCTTGATTTTTTTTTTTCCAGTTTCATTGATTTCTGTTTTTTGTTTGCTTCTGTCTGCTTGCTTTTGGTTTATTTTGCCTTTTAAAAAAAATTAAGGTGGAAGTTTAGGTTGTTGATCTTCTTTTTATAATTTTTTATTATGTTATATAATAGTCACCATACAGTACATCCTTAGTTTTTGATGTAGTGTTTCATTTGAAAATGACCTCTAGTGCTATAAATGTTTAAAGTTTTACTTTAATTCCATCTCAAAACTTTTGGTGTGCTGTATTTCAGTTCAAAGTATTTTCTTTTACTCATGAATTACTTGGAAGTGTGTTTGGAGATTTTCTTGTTATCTTTCTGTTGTTATTTTTAATTCAACTCTATTTTAGTCAGCGTACTTTGTACAGTTTCAGTTTTTGAAACTTCGTTAAGGTTTGTTTAGGATCTAGGGTATGGTCTGTCTTGCATACCGTTCCATGTGCACTTGGAAAGAACGTGTATCCTGCTGTCGTTGGGTGGGGTGTCCTATATCAGATCCAAGATTTCCATGTAGTTTTCAGTTTTATGTCCTTGCTGTTTTTGTTTACTCTGTTACTAAGAGAGGAGTGTTGAAGTCTCTAGGTCTGAGTTTGGGTTTATCTCTTTCTCTATTTAGTTCTACTAGTTTGGCTTCATGTTTTGCAGTTCTGTCGTTAGGTGCCTCTGTGTTCAGAATAGTTTATTTTCTTGTTGAGCTGACTCTTTCCTTGTTATGCAGTATCCCTTTTTATCCCTGGTTATTCCCTGTACTCTGAAGTCTGGTTGTCTGGTAGTAATATAACCAGTCTTACTTTCTTTTGATTAGAATTTGCATAGTAGTATTTCCTGGCATTTCACTTTTATTCTGTTTAAATTGTTATATTTGAAGCAAATTTCTTTTAGACAGCATATAATTGGGTCATGATTTTTTATCCATTTTGACACTGTCTTTTAATTGGTATAGACTATTTGCATTTAGTATAATTATGTATATGTTTTGATTTCAGTCTGTCATTTTATTTTTTGTATTCTGTTTATTCCCTCTGTTTTTCATTTCTGTCTTTCCCTCTCTTGGCTTGTTTTGGGCAGTTTGAACATTATTTCATATTCCATTTTAATTTACCCTATTGTGTTTTTTACTAAATATCTAATATTCTGTGTGTGGGTGTGTACATATGTGCATGTCTGCGTGTGTTTATGATTGCTTTAGGGACTACAGTTTGCACACCTAACTTTTCAATTAGAATTAATGTTTTACCACTTGAAATGAATGTAGAAACTTTACCACCTTATGGACTCTTTTGCCCCCACGTATTATAGTTGTTTTATGTCTGCATTTGTTGAAAACTACCAGACAGTGTTATAATTTTTGCTTTCAACCATAAAAGAGATTTTAAAAAATCACAAAAGAAGAACCTATTGTTTTTACCTAGATGTTTGCGGTTTCTTTTGCTTTTCTTTCATCCCTGACATCCCATGTTTTCCTGGGGCATCATATGCCTTGTGTTTGAAGAACAGCTTTTAGCATTTCTTTTGGAACAGATTTGCTGGCAGTGAATTTTCTTAGTTTTCCTTCATCTGAGAGTGTCTTTATTTCACGTTCTGAGGAATATTTTCACTGGATATAAAATTCTGGTTTGACGGTTCTTTTCTTTCAGCAGTTTGAATGTATTCCATTTGCTTCTGGCTGCCATGGTTTGTCCTTCGAATTCTGTAGTAATTCAGTGTGTTCTTCACCTAGGTAATATGCTGTTTTTCTCTGCGTTCAAGGTTGTTTCTTTGTTTTTAGTTTTCAGCAGTTTGGTTATACTATGTCATATTGCACATGATTTATTTTACTTTATTGATCTGTTTTCAAGTTCATTGACTCCTTTCTTCTGTTTCTCCTTCCTGTTAGGATTTCTGTCCAGTGAGTTTTAAAAATTTCAGTACTTATACTTTTAAATTATGAAATTCCTATTTGGTTTTTGTGTGTATCTTATGTTTCTTTGCTGAGACTTTCTATTTTCCCGTATGTTTTAAGATTGATTGTTGATTGATTGTTGAAGCATTTTTATCATTAGCTGTTTGGAGTCCTCGTCAGGTTTTTCTGGAGTCAACGTCGTCTCATTGTTGGCATTGGCAGATTGTCTTTTCCCTCGTGAGCTAGGAATTTTCTGATGCTTCACGTGCCCTGTTACTTTGGATTGAATCCTAGATATTTTGAGTATTATGTTATGAGACGCTGGGTCTTGCTTAAATCCTGTGGAGAATGTTGATAATCTTGTGTAGCAGATGGTCAGCTCGGGGTTAGGCCTTAATTCCTGACGTTGTGGCTTCTGTGTGTGTTGGTTCCACTGTCAGCGTTGTGGTGCTGTCTTGACCTGCACCACACGCAACCCATCCGGTGACCAGTCTGGGGCTGGGGCAGCTGTCTCTGTTAGTTCAGTTCGGAAAGTCTTTGGGATGCTGCTCACTAGCAGGTCCGCGCATAGCAGCTCGGGGTGAGCCCGGCAGTTCACAAACCCCTTTCTGAGGCCGTTTTCCTGAGCGCCTCCCCCTCTGCAACCTCCTCAGGACTCATTGTCTGCTTCTCTGGGCTTCCCCTTTTTCACTCTCTGATCAGAAAGTTGGGCCATCGTGCTGGCCACTTTGTTGACTGCTCCTGTGCTTGGTTTCCGTCTGTGGAGGGCCAAACTCACGCTGTTGGGTGTTACTGCTTTCTGATCCGTCTGCTACTCCCTACCTTTTAGAGTCTCCATGTCGATGCTCAGATCTTCTGTCTGGGTTTTATTGTGAGAGAGGCTGGTGTACCCCTGTTCCATCTTATCCAGAACTAGAACTCCTAAATGATTGTTAAGGTGAATTATAGATTGCCCCATGCTACTAATGACTGTTATATTATTGGAATTCATTTTCGGTAAGTAATTCACCCATATGCTTAATGTAGTTGTACTTTTACTAGAAAATCTGGCCTATTTTGTACCAAGGAACTTCTGTTTCTGTCATTTCAGTTACACACTTTTTTCCCTGTACAGATGAGGTGTTCACACTTCTTCAGAGCTTCGTCATGTCTACTACCGAGAGCGTTTCCGAATTTATCCTCCGACGGCTTACTATGAATGAACTAAGTAGTGTAAGTACTCACGGGAGCAACTTTGCATTCTTTCTGTCAATATCTGAGTGATTGCTTTTGGGCAGGCACTCTGCGAAATTGAGAAAATTAATGTGATACTTTCTGGAGAAGCTGCCTTAGGAAGCAGAGCAAACTTTAAGCTGCGGAGTCTCCTCGTTCCGTTCCACCCGTGTCATAACTGAGGCCTTGGGGGAGTTGTGAAGCTTTTCTGAGCCTCAGCTTTCTCACCCACAGAATGGGGATAGTACATCCGCTCCCCAGGGGCTGCGAGGTCTGCCCAGTGTGACCTAGCTGGAGTGCTTCAGGCGTATTGGTCCCAGTGTCCAGAGAGTGGCAGGTTTGGGGCGGGACCAGGTATCAGGACCGGTCTGTTTCTAAAGCTCCATAAGCGGTTCTGAAACAGTAGATAACAGTCCATCTGAGGTGAGTGTCCTTTTCTGCTGTCTGTGCTCTCCACATGCTTTGTTCCCTCTAGGACAGCTGGGAACACCGGAAACTAATATAACACTGCATGTGAACTGCACTGGAAGTTAAAAAAAAAAGAGAGAGAGAGAGAAAGAAAGAAAAAATCTTCCTTTTTCTTCAAGAGTATTTTGAAAATGCTGATTCTTATAGAAATGCTTATTATTCTTAATTTTTTTTTTTGGTTGAAATCTCTAGGGACAAATGTTGAAGCTTTAGAATCAGGTTGTTAATAAAGTGATAAAATATACTTATTTTAATTTTTATTAGAATAGTCAAGTACATTTGTTTGATAGGCTCATGAGCAGGTGTGAAAATGCAAAAAGGCAAGTTCTGTACTGAAGGACCTGAGCTGTTATGGTAGGAAGGCAAGGAGACTATGAAGAAAAGCCCTCTGGAGTGGGGGTGTCAACTGTCTAAGTTCTTACTAAGCAGTTGCTAATAGCGGCTTTGCTATACCTACATTTCCAAGAAGGCATTTAATAAAGAAATAACTCTTGGTTTGTTTTGCTTCAACATCACTTTATTATCATCTTTTTAGGGAAATTTTCAGACCTACACAAAAGAAGTGTAATGAACCTCCAAGGACCCATTGTAGAATGTAACTGTTTTTGTTTGGAATTTGACACTAAAAATAGCTTTAAAAGGGGGGGAAGGGTTCATGTGATTTTGTTTAACGACCGCTCTCAGGGAAGAAAGCCCTGGTTTGTAGTATTTATCTGTTTCCATGACTGATTTCAAGCTACAAACAGGAGGCCTTGGAATCAGGGAGCAAGGACAGGCCCTGGTGCTTGCTATAGGCTGCTGGGGCCGGGGGGGAGGGTGGCGCCTGCCCTTGGCCCCCCTGGGTGCAGCAGCCCCCAGACTCTGAACCCGTCTCCCACCCTCCCTGGATGCTGCGGAGTGCGACAGTCTGGCCTGCGTCCTCTTCCATCTGCTCCAGGACCTGGCTGTTGACAGTCCCCTCTCTCTCGTATTCTCAGCCTCTCTGTGTCTCCTGGATTCTTTTCACGAGCCCCAAAACAGCTTTGACAGTCCCTCATCTCGAGGAACCCACGCTTTCTATTCCCTGGTCTCTCCAGCGCCCAACTTCCTTCTCTCTAGAGCTGAACCTATAAACCACAGCTCTGTTCTCACCTGGTTTCTGCCTCTGTGGAAGCCCGGAAGTGGCTCTCTCTGAAGCTGTCAGTGACTCCTTTGTCACAAACCTGATGGATACTTTTCAAACCATGCTTTGCTTTTTCTTTTTTCTTTTCTTTTCTTTCTTTCTTTCTTTTTTTTTTTTTTTTTTTTTTTTTTTTTTTTTTTTTTTTTTTTTTTTTTTTGACGGAGAGAGAGAGAGAGAGCTAGAGAGAGAGCATGAGCAGGGAGGGGGCAGAGGGAGAAGCAGACTCCCCACTGAGCAGATCCCCATGTGGGGCTCGATCCCAGGACCCTGAGACCAGGATCTGAGCTGAAGGCAGACACTTAACTGACTGACCCACCCAGGCACCCGTCAAACTGTGGTTTTCTTGACTCCTAAGCCCCACTGGACATACCAGCCACTTCGCCCTCAAAACATTAGCCATCCCGAGCACCCCTCACATCATCCTCTCCTGCAGTGGCTCCATCTCTCCGCCATCACTCCACCTTCCCTTTGAATGTGCATTCTCCAATAGAGAGCCTCGAACGTGGGAGCTTTAGAAAGCATGGTCTGGGCCCTTCTCTCCTGTTCCTCCCGCGGGGCGGTCTGGGCTGCACCCCCAGCTTCAGCTGTGCCAGGGACCCTATGTCTCCGTCTCCACCGCAGGTGGCTCTCCCAAGCTCACCACCCCATCAGTCAGGTGCTCTTGGACAACTTGAGTTGCATTTCTCACACTTAAGCCATTCAGAACTGAACCCCTTACCATTCCCTTCTCAGGAGTTGTCTTAGGAAAATGGGACCATAACCTTCCTAGTAAGAATGGAGGATCATAACCTGCCTAAAACAAAGGCGGTTGTCACTGCTCTAACTGTTATTTATGATATGTTGGCTCAGGGATGCAAGAGTTGGTAGAACATAGTTTCCAACTTCCAGGGTCTCACGGTCAGCCCGTGAGCCAGATGAGCGAATCATGACGTGTGCCGCAGTGATGCGGAATGCATAGTCACTGTGTAAGCTCTGAGAAGGGAGTCCTTAGCTCCGCATGGGGAGATCATGGAGGGCTTCTCTGAGGAAATAACTTTTTCTCTCAATATCTTGTTTTAGTACTTTTAAATAAGGTCATTTATTTTCTATCTGAATTCTCATAGTTTGGTAAAAATCATGGACCCTGCATGTTAAGTGTTTTATTGTTTGTCTTTAGGTTTCGGATCTGGATCGTTGCCATTTATACCTGATGGTATTAACTGAGCTTATAAATATCCATTTGAAAGTTGGGTGGAAAAGAGGCAACCCCATTTGGAGAGTTATTTCTCCTCTGCAGAATGCATCCATTCGGCATCTTCAAGAGATGGACAGTGGACAGGTAATCCTCCATTCAAGGTGTGCACTTATGTTGAATAAGGCATACGTAGAATACAGATTTGATTTATTAACATTCCGATATGAAAAGCATCTGCTGAAATTTAAAATAGTATCCTTTGTTCATATATTTGATGAAGATTGGGATTTTTACCCTAATATTAAGAATATAACAAAGGTGTGGTGACTTAAGTCTGAAAACTGTTTAGATACAGAGGGTAGATTTGCCCTGAGTCTTTGCCCAGGTGCCAGTAAGGGACACTTTAACGTGTCTAAATATATATATAGTATATGATATGTGACTAATATGTGACATGTGACATATAACACATGGTGTGTATTAATACATCCAACAACCCATATCCCTGCCTGTCTACCTTGTTGTCTTCCCTGGTCTTCTGCTGCTTCCTCTCCCCCCGCCCCCCAAGCGCCATTATGCTGCAGTCACGCGTAGGGGTCTCTTCAGAGCGTCACGAATCACAAGCACATGCCACATCCTTCCTCGTCTGGGCTTTCCTTCTGCCTGGTCCTTCTGCCAACAGCGCGCTCCCCTCCAGTACGTACTTGTCAGTAATCTGCTCGATCCTTTAGGGCCCAACTTGGATCGGTGTCTCATTCCTTCCTCCATTTATCTTTTGTTCTTTATGCCTCCTTTGTAGTGTTTCTCTCCATCTTTCTTGTTTTTCCAATAACTTATGTGTTTGTCTTTTCTCCTCTGGATTTTAGTACCTGGAAGCATTTTTTTTTTTTTTTAAAGATTTTATTTATTTATTTGACAGAGATAGAGACAGCCAGCGAGAGAGGGAACACAAGCAGGGGGAGTGGGAGAGGAAGAAGCAGCCTCATAGCGGAGGAGCCTGATGTGGGGCTCGATCCCATAACGCCGGGATCACGCCCTGAGCCGAAGGCAGACGCTTAACCACTGTGCCACCCAGGCGCCCCTACCTGGAAGCATTTCTTAAACGTGGCATAGGAAGGTGTAGTGGTTCTGAGCACAGGCTTTGGAGTTGGACTCCCTAGATGTGGATCCTGGCTTTATCCTTGCTAGCTCTGTGACCCTGAGGAAATTACTTAACCTCTCTGTGCCTCATTTACCACACCGGCAAAATGAGGGTTATAGAGTTGACAGTGGGAATTAAAGTAAGCTCATACATGTTAAAACTTTAGAACAGTGCCCAGCACGTAGAAAGCTCTCACTGAATGTTAGCTATTTTCATTTAACACGTCATAAGTGTTTAATAAAATTGAGCTAAATCATAGAGTAGTCCAGTCTGCTAATTAAAACAGAGAAAGTACTCGATTGCTTTAATAATCTAATTTTTAGGAGGGGGGAGGGGCAGCAGGAGAGGGAAAGAGAGAATCTTAAGCAGACTGAGCATGGAGCCCAATGTGGGGCTTGACCCCAAGACCCTGATACCATGACCTGAGCTGAAACCAACAGTCAGACGCTCAACCAGCTGAGCCACCCAGGTGCCCCAATAATCTGATTTTTAAAGTAGTTTTTAAGAACTGTCCCCAAAAATAAGGAGGCCCACTTACTACTTCAGCATCCTGTCTAGTACATGCTGTAGAAGGACGTCGTAGACCAAAATCATGAACCATAACACAGTAGTTCTTTAAGACAGCTTGCTTGTTCTAGTAATTCACTGAATTACATTAAGCTTAACAGGGACCATATTGGCTAAAAGTCAACACAAAATTTTATTTCTTGTGTTGACAGTGTTGCTAGGTAAAATTTATACGTAGAGACACTTGCTTTATTTTAGGGTGGTTGGTGAGGGAAGGTGCAGAGTGAGGAGTAGAAAGTTCCTCTCGGGTAGAGATGTGGCTGGCTGGCTGGCTGGCTGGCTGGCTGGCTGGCTGTGGGGGCACTGCTGCGGTCCCCCCGTGCAGCTGCGTCCATAGTGTGGGTTCTTGCCGGCACTCCTGGGTTCTTGGTTCGAGACAGTTGACTTTCTCTCCAAGTAAGAAGCCAGACTGTCTTGGTTTCCTTTCTTTGTGTTTCCACGTGTAGAGTTTCAAGTGCTTTGCATGAAATCACCCATTTATGTGATCTGCACAGTAACCCTCTGAGGTAGATTCTCTTACTGTCCCCATTTCACAGGTGAGGAAACTAAGCTGCAGTGTGTCCAACAGCCAAACTGTAGTAAGTGCAGAGCCGGGGTGCAGCCTCGTCCCTGTGGTTCGTGAGTAGCTCTGAGCTGCTGGGCTGTGTCGCCTCTCCAAAAGCAGGGAACATGGCGAAGGAGTTAGATACATGGATGCCTGGAGCCTTGTTGTTTTCTTAACATAATTCAGCCCAACAGTTAAAGCTAAGGCTCATCCATAGAAACGTATCCAGATGTGTATGTGAGTAGGAGAAAGGCCGAGAAACAGGGCTTCCCATG
Organism: Ursus maritimus; assembly: GCF_017311325.1. NCBI lineage: Eukaryota > Metazoa > Chordata > Mammalia > Carnivora > Ursidae > Ursus > Ursus maritimus. Next base: position 70,570,260 of record NW_024426885.1, on the reverse strand, counting down.
CACGTGGAGGTCCAGTAGGTGGCTGCTCTGTCATGGGCCACTTCCAGGAACCCACCTGCCCAACTGAAGAGGCCACACTGTCCTCTTAGTCGGAACTGCTGACTTTTTATTGCCACTTTCAATTTGGTCACCACCAGTCTGTACAGAGGTGGTGACGCTGGTGGACTTGTAGTATCGGGTCTCCTTCTGTTGCCTCTGCCGTCCAGTAGCAGGCAGGGAGAGGGGAAGGCGGGCACTCAGGTCCCGACGCTCAGGACTGGCTCGCATGAAATAAGACACTGTTCCATTTCCCTCAGGAGCCGACACTTGCCCGACAGATTCAGAGAGTCGTGAGTATGGCGGCCTTGGCCATGGTGTGTGAGGCCGTTGACCAGACGCCAGAACTGCAGCTCGACTGTCCGGATGCCGGACCCACGGAAAGGTTCCTCTCCTCCCTCCCACTCAACCACACACTGCAGAAGCCCCGCACAGAGGAGCAGAGCAGGTGTGTTCACCCCCAAGGGCAGCCCCTGGGTGAAAGGCATCTGTTAGCTAATGTGTAAAATTTCGTTTTTGTTTTCGTCGTTGAGATGATGAGTGAGTGCCCAGCCGTATTTGTAGGGTATGGGAATTTGAAGATGATGATGTGTTATTGCAGCTCTGTTACTAGAGAGCCACGTTCTGAGTGAATCCTTTACGGGGAAGGAAAGTACCTACGTTCCGAGTAGTTAGAAAGTTGAGGTCTGTGTGCTTTCCTTGCCTTTTGTGGGACAGGCTCTTTAATGGTGACTGTGATTTCTTGTAAGGGTCGTTGCTCCACGCTCAAGGAACTGAGCCAGACTTGAAGGAGCAAGGGATGGTGACTGTTTGTTTTGTTTCAGTTTTTTTGAAGAATCATCAGCTTCCCAAGGATGGGGGAAAATAGTTGCACAATATATTCATGATCAGTGGGTCTGCCTCTCTTTCTTGTTGAGAAAATATCACACCTTGATACCAGTGTCGGAGGGTGATGTTCCGGAACCCGTCCTGCCTGCCATTCAGAGGCCGGTAAGGACTCTGCAGTCCGCGCTTGGCGCCCTCACAGTCCTGCCTTCAGACCGAGTCTTGCCTGTGTTCCACTGCATGAAAGTTCTGGTTCCCAAGGTGAGGTACACTGAGATGTGAACTGAAGAGTGACGGGAACAGAGATCGGTTTCTGAAATGAAGTCATTCTTACATATTTCTTTCTTTTTTCCTTCCAGCTTTTGACCTCCTCTGAATCACTCTGTGTAGAGTCTTTTGACATGGCTTGGAAAATTATATCTGCTTTAAGCAACACTCAGCTGATATTCTGGTCTAATTTAAAAGCTTTTGTTCAGTTTGTTTTTGACACCAAAGTTCTTACCATTGCCGCAAAAATCAAGGGCCAGGCGTATTTCAAAATAAAAGAGGTAACTTTTTTTTACAATGCGGTAAAACGTCAACTTGCCATCTTAATCATCTTTAAGCGTACGGTTCAGCAGAGTTAAGAACGTTCACGTTGTTCTAACAGGTCTCCAGAAGTTTCTTAACTTGAACTGAAACTCCGTACCCATTAAGCAGCTCCCTTTCTTCCCTCCCCCAGCCCCTGGTAACCACCATTCTACTTTCTGTTTCTATGAATTTGACTACTTTAGATTAAAAGACGGTCACTTTTTGTTCTTTTTTAATTTGCGTGGCCTGTAGCACACGAGGAAGAAGAGAGTTCTGTTTGTAAGTGTGTCGTTGCTGTGTATTCACTCATTCAGTCCACACAGATATATTTTGAGCCTTCTTCGGTGTCATGAGTGAGCACAAGCTCCATGAGGTTGGAAGAGTATGTGCAGAAGGGCAGCCTGTGACCCACACGGGCCACACAGATTTACTTAAGAATTGGGAAATTTGCAAGAGAATCTGTATTTCCCCTTCTCTTGGAATATTGGGAAATTGGATGGCCTGGCCACACCGGCTGTTCCTCAGAGCTGCCCGTCCAGAGGGGGCATGCCCCTCCACGTCCACACTCCCCAGCAAGCCCTTGACTCCCGGATGCTGAAGGCAGATGGCAGGTGCCATTTGTCACTACATTTGTGCTGTTGCTTTTCTTGTGTAGAGAAATATTTCTCTGAATATAACCTTATCAAAAGGTCCTCCTGGTTCCTGGTGGCATTTGCATTTACAACCACTGACAGTAGGGAACGTGACCTGGGGGATGCCGTCATGCCTAGGATTCATGCATACCTCGTTGTCCAAAGGGGGAATGGAAGATGAAGTCCTTTTATTACGCCGCTGTCCCTGTATACAGGACACACTTAGAGACCGGGGTCTTTGCTGCCTCGGGGAAGGGGGGGCATGCTGGCAAAATGCAGAGAGGACTGAAAATGTCGGGGGGGGGGCATGTTTTTTCTCCATTCTATTACTTTGGGCAGTCGTTTCTCTTGGAAAGTCCCAGGGGGATATCACTATTGGTAAAAAATTTTATTTACTTTTATTATGAGCAGTGAAGTGAGAAATTAGCATTCTGTGATTATTGATCATCTCACAAAATTTAAACAATAAAGAATTTTTAAATGTAAGACACTATAGTTATGTCGAAACTATCATCTGAAGCCATTCAAGTAAGTTTTCAGCAACACTTTTTTTTTTTAAACTAAACGGGCCAAAGAATAAAATGACCGTTGTATTTCATTCCAGATTATGTACAAGATAATTGAAATGTCTGCTGTAAAAACTGGAGTCTTCAATACACTGATAAGTTATTGCTGCAAATCTTGGATAGTTTCTGCTTCAGACGTGTCCCAAGTATCTTTATCAAGTGCTAAACATTATAGCGAACTTGTCCTCGAGGCATGTATATTTGGCACTGTGTTTAGGCGTGATCAAAGGTAAAAGATGCCATTGTTTCAACCTGCCGTAATTCATGTGAAGTATCTACTTGAGTAGAATTAGGTCTTTATTTTGAGGCTTTCAATTAGAAGAATATAAAACATTAACTTTAAATTTGGGGTTTTGATTTTTTCCCATCTAAACTCTGTTCCTTGTCAAATATCTTTTATGGGAAGACTTACTCAGGATGTGCAGACCTACATAGAAAATCTCGGACACGATTGTGCAGCAAACACGGTTATTGAAAAGTAAGTGTGGTGGATTTTCCACGTCTGGATATAAATGGAATATGCAAACTTTAACATCAGATGAGAGACATCCTGTATTTGTTAAATGTCATAAATGTTTACTAGTGATCTCTATAACATATGGAAAGAGCCTTCAAAGCAAGTTAGAAATCCTATTCCCTTGCAAATATTTCAGATCGAAAACTCTTTCCTAAAATTTGATAACCTTAAACAATTCTTTATTTTATTTACTTATTTTTTTAAAAGATTTTATTTATTTATTTATTTGACAGAGAGACAGCCAGCGAGAGAGGGAACACAAGCAGGGGGAGTGGGAGAGGAAGAAGCAGGCTCCTAGCGGAGGAGCCCGGTGCGGGGCTCGATCCCATAACGCCGGGATCACGCCCTGAGTCGAAGGCAGACGCTTAATGACTGAGCCAACCTAAACAATTTTTTAAAGACGAAGAAAAAGTGGGAAGAAATTCTAACATGACTTTGGAAGATTTTTTTTTTTTTTTACAGTGTTACTACGTTCTTGATGGGAATAAATGAAAATTTTTTGGGCAGAAAAAAAATGACAGGGGCACCTGGGTGGCTCAGTCAGTTAAGCATCTGCCTTCTGCTCAGGTCACGATCCTAGGGTCCTGGGGTGGAGACCCAGGTCGGGCTCACTATTCAGCAGAGAGCCTGCTTCTCCCTCTCCCTCTGCTACTCCCCCTCATGCTCTTCCCCCCCTACCCCCCCAATAAATAAATAAAATCTTAAAAAAAGAAAAAAGAAAATGACTATAGGGAACATAGAACCCCATTCCTCTCTTTTGTTTGGGTGGGGGCTGATCCTCAGCACACACACGTTATTCTTTCTTGTGGGGGGAGGTAACAATTCACCATTAACAAATCAATATACCACACACAAAAATAAAATTACTCCTACCATGCTTTTAAAGGCTCTTTCAGTATCTTAAGTAAAGTTTTCATTTCTAGGATAAGACTGTTCTTATCTAACCTCTAAATTAATTTTTTTTTTGGAGCTTGTCAAGTAGCTACTTTTCATTTTATTTTTCCATGTAATTTTCAAAAATTTGTGTGTTTAGATATTTATAAAAAAGACCTACGAATGATAATTGTATATAGGCATCACAGAGTGTTGATCTGAGAGTCATGGCTGTGTTTTAAATCGTTTGCCTCTCTTCATTAACTATATACATTTGTCATTGTTAACTGTTTTACTTGATTTTTTGTTTTCTTGGCAGGTTTAGTGTAGCAATAAAAGTGAAATTTTTTAGTTGATGATTCCAAAATACTTTGATTTCTACCAGACAGATCTTTTGTTGTTGGATGTTTATTCCCATTTTAGCAACTGTCATGAACTTTGGAAATACTTATTAACAGTTTCACACATTTGGACACAGAACATACTGGGAGTCTGGCTCAGGCCCGCGGTGCTCCCGAGTTTGCCCAGCACTTGGAGAACGTGCGTGTACCGCGCGCAGTAGAGACCAGCCATCGGGTGTCTGATGTGCGTTTGTGCCCCTGAGCTAACAGGTGTCCATGGTCTTCCGTAATGAATTGTTCCATGAGCGATGATCTGTTTTGTCTACAGAGAAGAGCTCATTGGCCCAGGCTGGGTGGTGTGTGCACTGTTTTGCCAGAAGTCTGGGGGAATTTGTGATCAGACTCTGTACAGGCTCCCCTTTTGAGAGATTCATTTGTTATGTTCCGTTATCCTGAATTGAAAAAGCATTGTCATTAAGTATGGAGCTGCTTAAGTTTAGAAATCCGTGGAAGGTTTTATATTTTGAAACAAATGCTTGACATATTTTTCTGTTTTGAAAATGTATTAACATAGTTTGTCATTTTACATTTTTTTAGTACTAAAAGAGAAGACCACTATGTGAGAATTTGCGCAGTCAAATTCCTGTGTTTATTACATGGCTCAAATGTGTCTCATAAGTTGTTTATGGAAGATCTTGCAATCAAGCTATTAGATAAAGTAAATATGCCTTATTTTACTTGTCTTTGTTTCTGTTCAACTAAAAAGTCAAAATCCAACATTTGCTCTGTATGTTGACACAGTATGTATTCTAAGCATTTTTTTTAAGATTTATTTATTTGAGAGAGAGAGAGAGAGCCAGAGAGAGCACAAGCGGGGAGGAGAGGGAGAAGCAGGTTTCCCACCGAGCAGGGAGCCCGACCTGGGACTTGATCCCAGGACCCTGGGATCATGACCTGAGCTGAAGGCAGACGCTTCACCAAGTGAGACACCCTAAACACTTTTTATCAGGAAGAAACGTGAGGCTTAATGTTCCCTGGTTTTAGTTAACTTTTGATTAATGATTGTCCAGCTTGTTTGGTTTTAGAAAAGAATGTTGTCCCTGTATTGTCTAAACTTTGCTCGGTGTATTTCCTAGTGCCAGTCAAAAGCAGTTGTGTTTAGAATGATATATCCATACATTATTTTGTGTAAGAAATGGAATAAAAAGGTAAAAGATTTAGGAAGTGGCATAATGTGAAGAATTGATTGTTTTGTTTTGTTTTGTTTTGTTTTTTGTCTGCAAAATCATTTATAAATCTGGGGAGAAGACAGGAAGGGGTGAAGTCAAATATAATGCTCTCCTGACTTTGCAGGTGGGATAGACAGAGTCCTGGTCTGCTTTGTCACCTCTGGGCTACACTGGGTGTAACTGATGACTGTAGCCCCCACTTAAGCCACTTGTATTGAAGTAACAGTGTTCATCATGCATTTATTTTCTGAAGGTAGCAGATCAGCTTCAGTTATATACAATCTGGGAAGTATTTTCTTTTTTTAATGAAAGATCTCCCCTTTGCACCATTGGAGTCAGGGAAGACGTCTCAGAGGAAATAGTGTTTACTGATTCCCTAAAGGATGACTAGAGTAGCGGTACTCCATCAGCTAGAGCACAAAGGTGTATTATAGTGAATATTGATGCATGATACAAAATGTAAGAGTGTTTGGAAGCAGAGTAAACCAGGATAAGGAGGAATAGCTATTTAGAGGGTCAGGAAGGGCCTCTCTGATTGGTGCCGTTGGGTGGAACTCTGGGTGCACTGTCAGTAATGTTGGAGGATGCCCGGAGAGGTGTTGTCCCCAGGCAAATGAGGGAGGTGCTGGCTGGAGGCATGAAGGGACATGAGGCTGCCTGTTGGCTGTCAGATTCGACAAGAAGGCTGTCGTTGGTCCCCTCTACAAAGACCTTTCACTGGGATGGTGAGGATGAGGACCTCAGTGGAAGGGCTGAACGGACTATGGTTGGGGAGCCAGTGGAGACTGTGGGTATAGGCACTCTTGACTTTGCTCTGGTGAGAGGGGGTGGCTGCGATGGGGTCTGGAGGGGGATGTGGTCTAGGGGCTTGTTTGTATGTTGAAGGAAATGATCCAACAGAGGAGAGAAATGATGGTTTTGGAGAGGCTGGCGGTGGTCACACAGGCGAAACCCCCGAGTAGCCACTTCGTATCTACTAGGATGGCTGTTACAACAAACAGACTAAAAATAACCAGCGTCGGTGAGCCTTGAACTCTTAGTCTAGGTGAGAAGAAGCCCGTCATAAAGGGCACACAGTGTGTGATTTATAGGAAGTGTCCAGGGTGGGCAAATCTGCAGATTCAGATTAGTGGCTGCTGGATCGGGGGCGAGGAGAGATCAGGAAGCAGTTGCACAGGATTTCTTTTCAGAGTGTGAGAATGTTCTGGAATGGTGTTGCTTGCAAAGCTCTGTAAGTATGCCCAAACCCACTGAGTTGGGACACTTTAAAATGGTGATTTTTATGGTACGTGAATTATATTTTTTAAAAAAAAATCTTTGAATAGTCTAGATGGGCTCTATGTCCGATAGAAGTATTGGCCTTATTTAGGAGATGGAAAAGCAAGGACAGAAAAGTCACATATTAGACACTGGCTCAAGCCAAGCAGTTGTTTGCTGAAGATGAAGAAAATTGGGCAGAGCAACTAATAAATGAAAAGGGTAATTTGAAAATAAAGAAAAATGAAAGAATAATCCTAGAGAAAGTGGAAAAGGATCGTATCCAGAGTGGAGTGGGCCGGCTCACCCTAGTCCGGAGTGACCTCGTCCTCTGAGCTGGAGAAAAGAGCAGGGCAGGTGGTGGTGAGTTGGTGTGAGGGAGGGAACGTCTGGGACCCTTGTGTTCTGAGCCAGGAAGCAGGGTCGTTTCTAGAGGGAAGAGGCAGAAACACAGTTGGCGTTTGAAAACCAAGGGTAAGGTTGAAGTTGTAGCAATGATCTCAGAATTAATTTATGGTAATGTTAAAGTCAGTCATCCTGACTGGAGTGCAGAAGCCACAGAGGGTGGGGATTACGCACTGCTGTGTCACTGCTTTGACACTGTGTGTCTAATGTGTCACCTTAGAGGTTCAGTTTTGAGTCCGTGGTTGGACGGAGTGAACCGAGAGGAAATGGAGGTGGTGGCCAGGGCGGGGGGGATCTTCAAGGACCTCCAGGCGCATGGCAGCCTGACCACCTGGTGGGCGAGCACTATTGAGCTCCTGGCCTTTGCAGTCTTCCCCACTCTCCGTTCTTTAGGTTTTACTGAGGCACGTGCGGGTAGTTTTTTGTTTGCTTTTTACTGGAAACTTGAAACAGTTTTATAAAAGTAGCTTTAAAAGGGATCCATTCCTGGCCTAGCGTCGGCAGCTACCAGTGATGGGCAGTCTTGTGGGGTCTACGTCTGACATTCCCCCCAACCCACATTATTTTGAAGCCAATCCCAATATCAGTTTCATCTATAAATATTTCAGTATGTATCTCATAAAGATAAGAATTATTTTTTTAGCCATGACTACAGTACTATTTTCACACCTGAATTCATAATTCCTTCCTATTATTGAATATCCAATCAGTGTTTAAATTTGCCTGATTGTTTTACATTTTTTTCAGTTTCTTTGTTTGAAATATGACCCAGATAAGGTCCATACCCTGCCATTGGTTGGTCGCGATGTCTCTAGTGTCTCTGAATCTACAGACTCCCCTCCTCATTCGTTTCAAACTTGAAATGTATTTTTTGGAGAAGGCAGATTGTTTTCATCTTAGGGACTTCTGCAGTCTGGATTTTGCTGTTTGAATTTCCGTGGTGCCCTTTAAGGTGTTTCCCTGATCCCTGATTTTATACAAGATGGTGTTGAGATCTAGAGCCTTGATCAGATGTAGGTTTGATTTTCCTTTTTGGGGGTGAAGGTGGGGCAAGAGCGTCCACCCGTCAGGAAATGTAGATACTTGGCTGTCTTTCCTTTCGGGGTGTTAGTCACTGACGCATTGCCTTGTTCTGTCAATTCTTTAGGAGCAGAATGGTGATGCTCTAATTCTTTTATTCCTTTTTCATTTATTAGCGGAAATTCTTCTGTATCCAAATACGAAGTATTTAGATAACCCCGAGGTATGTTTCATGTAGGAAAGGCAGGATCAGTGCTTGCTTTTTTCCTTTTATTTATCAGTTTTCAAAATAATGAATTGGCTTCCGAGTGTCTTCTAGTTTCTTCTGAAGGTGATCAGTGACTTTTCTTGTTTCTCATTTTTTTGAGCTTAAACATATTGGTGTGTTTCAGTCTGTTGTAGTTATTATTGGTGTTTGAATTATCCCAGTTTCGGTCAGGTGCAAGAGAAGGTCTGAGAACATAATTTGGTGCTGGATGTATTACATTTGAGTTGCTGTTGGGCATCCATGTGAAACTGCTCAGGAACAGGTGTTAGGAATATGATATTCAGGAAAGACATGGAAGCCACTGTGCCCAGTGATGAATGTGGACAAGACTCTAGAGGGAGGCTGAGAATGGAGATTTAGGACACACCAACACTTGAAGTATATTGGTAGGAAAAAGAACCAGAGAAAGGTCGTAAGAGTCCGAGAAGTGAGGATAGAACGAGTGTTGGATGGTGTTGGTCCGGTGTTGCTCGTGGCCTTAACTGAGCTCATTGAAGAATCTCGTCTGTAGAGAATTTGGCGGAGGAACCTCTGTGAATTTGTCCGTGATGATGAAGTTTCATCTCAGAGCCTGTCTTTCCCACCGCGAGCTGTGTCTCGGTGGCCGTCAGTGCTGGTGTCCACTGTGGCCGAGAGCGGGTTGGGCACTGGGGCGGAAGCTGGGTGGGGGCATTTCCGAGTTTTCAGAAGCACGTCGGGGTGCGGCCCGCGCGCGGTAGAGGGAGGGGCAGCAAATGCACAAGGCAGGAATGGTACTTTTTAAAAATCGATTTGATGTGATTTCTGAAAGGAACATTAGGACCTTTCTTCCTCCGATGTGAGAAGATGGAGGTTGAAGACAGAACGGTGAATCAGGGAGCTCGAAGGAGGGTCCTGGAAGTGGGGGGGGTCATGTGGCCGGAGTAAGAGACCGGACGGGGCTAAAGCCGTGAGGGGAGTAGTGAAGATTTCAGGTTCTCCTCGTGGAAACGGGAATGAGAAGAGACCCGAGAAGAGGAAACGACTGTCTGGCACAGTAGTCCGTTCGTTCGTTCTTAATTTGAGTGTAGTTGACGCACACGCCGCGTTGGTTTGAGGGGTGCAACACGGCGATTTGACAACTCTGCACGTTACGTTGTGCTCACCGCAGCGTAGCTGCCATCTGTCCCGTTACCTCGCTGTCCCGGTAGCACTGACTGTATTCCTCATGCTCTGCTTTTCATCCCTGTGGCTCGCCCATTCCGTAACCGCGGGCCTGCACCTCCCTCCCCTTCACCGTCTCACCCATCCTCCGTGCCCTCCCCTCTGTATTGATAGTTCGGATTCTGCTTTGTTTGTCCGTTCCTTGTTCTAGATTCCATTTATGAGTGGAATCTTATTCTTCCGTTCTCTGGACCCGCAGCGTCCGCGTCACCAGGGAGTGCGTTAGAGATGCAGATGCTCCGGAATCAGCACCTCGGGGTGGGGCCCGCGGTCTGTTTGAGCGAGCCCGCAGGGTGATTCTGGGCGCTGCAGAGTTGGAGACCCCTGGTCGAGCGGTGGTGAGTGCCCAGCTGAAGCTAGAATCCGTACTTTCAGTGAAGTTGGGGGGGCAGGTGACTTTTCTTCAGCAGTCTTGAGAACTTGAAAGGAGGATCAGATTCTTCTTTAAGACCACAGGGTTGATTCAAAAGAAGGGACTTTGCAACTGGGTGTGAGGTCGTAGTGAAAAGAATGGAATGTGCTCTTGAAGATACCGTAGAGCTTATTCTTGGGGCTCAGGCTGGGTCAGGAGGTGCATGACACTAGAGAGGTCGATGGACTGCTAGAGAAAAGAGAGATCTTTCTCAGTAAAAGAGCACAGTGAGTAGAACAAGTCAAAGGACAGAGGATGTTGAGCTGAAGACGGGTGAGGACAATGACTCCAGTGAGGCCCCGAGGGCAGGGGCACTGGGGTGCAGACGCTCCCGCCTGCTTGTGTGAGCTGCCCTAGTGCGGGGTCCGTGCTTAGCTGCGTCAGGGCTGAGCAGGAGGTGACACCCGAAACACTTCTAGCAAGAGAAAATGTCCCCAAGGAAATACTGGCGAGAGAGGAGGTTGGGAGACTTTAATCGTGGTGAGGAGTCATTAAATCCTACATTAACTTAGCTGTTGTTACAAAATCTTAACGCATCGCATTGCATGGAATGGGATCACAGAAGAGGAAGGATCACGGACTTTACCAAGTCGATGAGAATCATCTACATTAGTGGCAGTGGCTTTGGAGATGGTGGATGACCTACTTTCTCATCTTGGGGACATGTGACTATGATCCACCCTTTAGTGCCATCCTGACTTAGCGGCGAACCACTGGTAGTTACAGCACGGAAGTCAGCCTGGCGGTTGGCCGACTGTGGACCGCACCGAGCATCGCGAGCAAGAGAGAGAGAGCTCTGCTGCTGGAGGGGGCTCCGTGCTGCCGTTCTCTGGTGTAGGCACTGGTCACACTGTTTCCTGCGCTCCTGCCTTAGTGGGGTTCGTCTCTGATGGCACAGGATGCAGGGGCAGCGGATGAGAAGGGCCTGTCTTGGCGCATCGCAAAATATGTCCCATTTCTCATCTCCTCACCCCGGTGACCCCGTGTCTCCACCTGAAGTGGCTACAAAGATAGAGACGGATACTTCCAAATCCTTTTTGTACTGAATACAGTTCCGTGGTTCATATTCTAATTTTAAAAGCAAACAAAAGCAGCTGAATCCATTGTTTTGAAAGGAAACAAAATGCCCATAAGAACGTGTCTTTCTTATCCTCCTCTCTGCCTTTGGGAGGGTGATAAGCTCCTGTACTCCGCCTGAAGCTTTCAGATTTGCAGTTGTCGTTGGCTTTGTTTTCATGGGTCACAGATGCAGGAGGTAATTCGCTGCCACTTCTCTCCCACCCCAGGATGACCTGGTGTCCAAGTGCAGGACCCGGCACTACGTGAACTCGCAGCAGCACCGGCTGAAGAACCGGATATGGCAGACACTGCTCGTGCTCTTCCCCAGCTTCGACCAGGTAAGAGCTGACTGCGGGTCCCGCAAAGCATCGTGTTTCCACATGGAAAAAACCAGTAGAGACTGGCAGGTGCAGTCTTAAAATTGAGAAAGCAATCTGCTTAAAATGTATACTTTGGCTCTTAAAATTGAAGTTATTCAGGAGCATTTTTTCAGTAGAAAGAATCCTAAGGCAATTAGGTGTTGAGGAAGTAAATTGGAAACTGGTTTACACGGCACCATTTAGTATGTTTTTTCTTTTTTTTTCATTCTTTAACATAAGTAAGATTTTAACTGTTTAATGTCTGGGGTGCCATCCAATTAGAAAACAGACAGACACACCTGAGTTATTGTGGCGTGCTCTTGTTTTGGGTGAGATTGTCATTTCCTGGGGCTGATTCTGCCCCCTTAATTTCATGAATTCCATAATTGTATAAACCAGCTGAGCCAAGGCCGAATTCTCCATCTCTTACAACACAGTCTTTGCCCAGAGTTCCTTTTTTTTTTTCCCTGAGGAGGCAAGGAGCAGGTGAATGGACTCTGTCTGATTTCTCTAATAGTGTTTGCTTAATATTCCTGGTAAGAAAATAGATGATTATGTGAAAGTTATGGTATATTTCACACCATCTTAAAAAGCATTTTCGAATACAAACATTTCCCTCCGACTTCAGAGTTTCTTGTTGTCCTTCCCTCCTAAACTCCTTTAAATGTTTCAGAGAATTTTAAAAGCATATCAAACTCTTTTTTAATACAATTTTGTGAGGCCTTATATCTGTAAGAAAGAAACATTTCAGTAACTAAGTATAGAAATATATTCAAATTAGTTGTTTGGATAAATGTAACATGAAATGGCTAAAAGCGTTCTTTCTGGGGGCTGCTGATTTTCATCATATGCCTCTTCACGTTATTTGATTTTTAAAATACTGTACATATTACACTTAAACTCTAAAATGTGAGAGCATGTTTTGTCTTGGAATGGAGAGGCCCTCAGGGAGAGGGTCGTGTTTGTCGGGGCCGGGGGGACCGGGCATGTAGGAGCCGGCGGGCTTGTTGTGAAGACGAGCACGGCATGTCTCTGTCGGAGCAGCCACTGCTGAGAATTTTAAATTGCTGTATCTGGTGGTTGCGTTTCACCTTCCTCACGGTCTTTCAAGGCAGGCATGAGTCTTCCTATTTTGTCCGGCGGGGCAACGCAGCTCCCGAGATGGGGGCTTGCCTGTAACATAACCTGGCGAGTGGTGGTAGGGCTGGAATTAAAAACCGGGTCTCCCTGAGTCCGTGCTGCCTTTTACAGAGCTGTCTTGGGGCCTCCAAGCTGCTCTGCTCTCTTCTGCCAGTTAGAAATTAAGAAGATAGATTGTTCTTTAAAATAGTATACAAAATACGTGTTTTTATATCTTATATGAGTAGATCTATGTATGTATTTTTACCTGCTTCCTGGATATGTTCAGTTACCCAGCTGGAAGTTCAGTTTTGAAGAGAAGCCGGGGGCGAGGGGGACGGACATGGGAGCTCCAGGTCCTGGAGGGTGTAGGGGCGGGCAACGAGCAGTCGGCAGAGAGAAGCAAGGGGACCCGGACCTGCTTCTCTGGGCCTCGTTTGTCTCCTGCTGACTTAGGCATCAGTCCTTCTTGTTCCAAGTTTAAGCCCATGACGTTTTGGCAGATGTTTGTTTCCATCTGAATTCTGCCACCTACTAGGTTTTGAGGAAAATACTTAACTTTTCTGAATCTTCTCTCTGTAAAAATACAGAGTAATAACCTTCCTTATAGAATTGATGTCCAGGTAAAGTACTCAGTACCTCATCATTATATCTCAGTGAACAGATTTTAGGGTTGTTCAGAGAGTTGTAGAGCCGATAATTACTTACATTAAAACTTTAAGCTGTTCTGGGGGCACCTGGCCGGCTCAGTGAGTAGAGCAGGTGACTCTGGATCTCAGGGTTGTGAGTTCAAGCTCCATGCTGGGCGTGGAGTTTCCTTTAAAAAAAAAAAAAATCCACAAAACTTAAAGTTTCATTTGTTTTTTTTTGGTGACTGTTTTTTAAGTTACAATTAATAACTATTTTCAAAAGTTGCTACAAGACTAGATCTTCATTGTTCCCACCATAAAAAAGAAATCATTTTTTGATATGCTAGAGGGGATGCTCTGCTGGTCATCGTATGTGATACGTGAATTTATCAGATCGACAGGACGGACACCTTAAACTTACACAGTGTTGTATGTCAATTGTATCTCAATAAGACAAAACAATTAATAACCCTAACCTAACAGTTTAATTTATGAACTTTATTTTTCTCAGAATTTTTTGAATAGAATTATTGACAAGATTTTCCAGGCTGGTTTCATCAATAATCAAGCATCCATAAAATATTTTATAGAATGGATTATTATATTGATTCTTCATAAATTTCCTCAATTTCTCCTGAAGTTCTGGGATTGTTTTTCTTATGTAAGTAAAAGAAATTTTTCATAATTTTTGGAATTAAAAAAGATTTTAATAGTTGCTTTTTGATTGTCCTGTTCCAGTGTATTGACTTCCTAAGTTCTGTTTTGCGAGATCTGAGTTAATTGAAAGGACAGAAATCCCTGGCATTCATCTTGCATTATCAGTCTCTATTCCAAAAAAGTGAAGATAGAAAGGCTTATGTTATTAAGAAGTAAGAGGGGGTGGGGCACCTGGGTGGCACAGCGGTTAAGCCTCTGCCTTCGGCTCAGGGCGTGATCCCGGTGTTATGGGATCGAGCCCCACATCAGGCTCTTCCACTATGAGCCTGCTTCTTCCTCTCCTACTCCCCCTGCTTGTGTTCCCTCTCTCGCTGGCTGTCTGTATCTCTGTTGAATAAATAAATAAAATCTTAAAAAAAAAAAAAAGAAGTAAGAGGGGTGCCTGGGCGGTTCCATCGATGAAGCGTCTGACTCCTGATTTCAGCTCAGGTCATGATCCTGATATCAAGCACCATGTCAGGCTCTACCCTCAGTGCAGAGTCAGCTTGGGATTCTTTCTCTCTCCCTCTGCCCCTCCCTGTGCGTGTGCGTGCACTCTCTCTCAAAAATAAAATAAAAAGAAGAAAAGAGTGCCTTCTCTATCCTTTTTTACCAAGCAATGTCCTTGTTTTAAGAATGATGACGAATTAAATGCAATCTTTACATTTCAGAGAGTTTTTTAGTAAGGAAATTTCAAACAAGCACAGGAGAGAGACTCGAAGGGAGTCCCGATCACCAGCGAAGAACCATTCTTACTTCGTCTCTACCTTCATCTGCACCCCTAATACCCCCCCGACTTTTATTATATTTTGAAAATCGTTGTTAAGGCACAGATAAGTGATAGGGTTCACAGCTGCAGCTTCCTCACAAATGATAACCTGTTTCTAAACATGAATTCTGCATACTTGCCCTGAATGTTTTCTGTTGGCTCCCAAACACATCCTTCCCCTTTTTTCACATAAACGACCTTGCCTTTTGCTTGGTGTGAAAATGGAAATGCCTTCCTTCCTCGAAATATCTCTTTTTGAATGTCTGCCTTCCTGTTTCATTGGAAGAAATTGTTGTGTTTGTCACACCTGTCCTTGTGTCCTTATTTGTATTTTCTTTTGGGGACTTACTCTCAATTCTCTACTCTTCTGTTGGTATTTCCTCTGTCCAGCCATTGTCTTAGTGCCACCACCGCATTTGATGGTGGTTTGCTTACTGCGTTCCGTAGACACTGCGTTCTTGACCAGTGGGCGGTCCGGAGCAGCCGTGTGTCAGGCAAGTCTGTTGGTGCCATTTTTCCAACAGCAGTTGCTCACTACGTGGCTCTGTTCTCACAATATTTCAAACGTTTTCATTATTGCATTTGTTACGGTGATCTATGATCAGTGATTAGGATTTGTCAAACGCTCAGGTGATGGTTAGCGTTTCCCAGCGATACGGTATTCGTTAACGTATGCACGTTGTACTTTGAGGCATAACGTTACTGTACACTTACTAGCCTCCTATAGTCTAGTAAATGTCACTTTTACGTCCATCAGAAAATCAAAAGAGCTGTTTGACTCTCTTTTTTATAATAATTTTTTATTATATTATGTTAGTCACCATACAGTACATCCCTGGTTTCTGATGTAAAGTTCGAGGATTCATTAGTTGCGTATAACACCCAGTGCACCATGCAATACGTGCCCTCCTTACTACCCATTACCAGCCTATCCCATTCCCCCACCCCCCTCCCCTCTGAAGCCCTCAGTTTGTTTCTCATAGTCCATAGTCTCTCATGGTTCATTCCCCCTTCTGTTTACCCCCCCTTTCTTCCTCCCTTTCTTCTCCTACCAATCTTCCTACTTCTTATGTTCCATAAATGAGTGAAACCATAGGATAATTGTCTTTCTCTGCTTGACTTATTTCGCTTAGCATAATCTCCTCCAGTCCCGTACATGTTGCTGCAAATGTTGAGAAATCATTCTTTTGATGGCTGAGTAATATTACATTGTATATATGGACCACATCTTCTTTATCCAGTCATCTGTTGAAGGGTATCTCGGCTCCTTCCACAATTTAGCTATTGTGGACAGAGCTGCTATGAACATTGGGGTGCATATGGCCCTTCTCTTCACTACGTCTGTATCTTTGGGGTAAATACCCAGTAGTGCAATGGCTAGGTCATAGGGTAGCTCAATTTTTAACTCTTTAAGGGACCTCCACACTGTTTTCCAAAGTGGCTGTACCAACTTGCATTCCCACCAACAATGTAAGAGGGATCCCTTTTCTCCACATCCTTTCCAACATTTGTTGTTTCCTGCCTTGTCAATTTTTGCCATTCTAGCTGGTGTAAGGTGGTATCTCAATGTGGGTTTGATTTGAATTTCCCTGATGGCTAATGGTTTTGAACATTTTTTCATGTGTCTGTTAGCCATTTGTATATCTTCATTGGAAAAGTATCTGTTCATATCTTCTGCCCATTTTTTGACTTGATCATTTGTTTCTCATGTATTGAATTTGAGAAGTTCTTTGTAGATCTTGGATACCAGTCTTTTATCTGTAGTGTCATTTGCAAATATCTTCTCCCATTGTGTGGACTGCCTCTTAGTTTTTTTGACTGTTTCCTTGGCTGTGCAAAGCTTTTTATCTTGATGAAGTCCCACAAGTTCATTTTATCTTTTGTTTCTCTTGCCTTTGGAGATGTGTCGTGAAAAAAGTTGCTGTGGCCGATTTGTCAGAGAGGTTGCTGCCTATGTTCTCCAGTATGATTTTGATGGGTTCCTGTCTCACATTGAGGTCTTTCATCCATTTGGAGTTTATCTTTGTGTATGGTGTGAGAGAGTGGTCAAGTTTCATTCTTTTGCATGTAGCTGTCCAATTTTCCCAGCACCATTTTTTGAAGAGACTGTCTTTTTTCCACTGGGTGTTTTTTCCTGTTTTGTCAAAGATTAGTTGCCCAAAGAGCTGAGGGTCCATTTCTGGATTCTCTATTCTGTTCCATTGGTCTGTGTGTGTGTTTTTGTGCCGGTACCATGCTGTTTTTGTGATCACAGCTTTGTAGTACAGCTTGAAATCCGGCAACGTGATGCCCCCAGCTTTGTTTTTCCTTTTCAACAGTTCCTTTGTTTGACTCACTTTTGATACTCGCTGTTGGGACAGCCCAGAACCAAGCGTGCCGTATTTCCAAGGTGTGCCCGTATTAAACTTTGAGATGAGTGATCTTTGCCTTCCTCTTGCGCTTTTCTTAAACCACTGTGGTCAGCGATGGTGAGGATTTCATCGCAGCTACACTCGCCTTTTTCTTGGTCTTCTGACGTTTCACGCTGGCAGCTGACGCGATGCACACTGCGGGGTGCGCTTCATGCCCCTCCCCGTCAGGTCGATGCTTCCCCGTCCCTCTCACGTGTTCCCTTTCCTTCTCCCAGCCCTCACGCTGGGTTTTATCCGAAGAATCATCCTACACTCGTGGTGAGCAAAGTATAACGTATAAACTTGTTGCATCACCACAAACTATGGTCCCTAAAACTAATGCAACATTTATGTGTCAGCTGTACTGAAGTAAGAAAAATTTTAATGAAAAAGAGAAGAGATATATACAAGAATGCCCCTGTCTATATTGTTGGAATAAACTCACATCTCTGTCAGTATGAAATCAAGAACCAGGTAGCCCCGGTGCTTCTCTTTCTGCACTCCCCTTGCTTCGGGAACCCCCGCCGGCCACCTGCCAGGCTCTCTCACATGACCACGCAGCTGAACTGAGGAGAGCGTCTTGCCCAGACGCTGCTCCTTCCTATCATCCTTTCTCCCTGTCTCCTCACTTGAAACCTGGCCGTCCCATAAGGCAGTGGCTCCGGCAGCCTCACAGTAATCCTGAAGGCTAGGTCGGGCGGTTTTTGTTTTTTTATTTACTTATGAAGACGTTGACGTTCAGAGAGGGGAAGCGATGTGTCACACCAGTAAGAAATGACAAAGCTTTAATTGAAATATCTGTGTCACTCCCAAAGCTGTGTTCTTTTCAGTGTTCCAAGATTCCTCACCTGGCTTCCCCTTCCCCTCCTCATGTCCACAGAATTAAGAAAAATACTCTCATTTTCCCTCGAATTCCTTCTCCTATCTGTTGCTTCATTCAGTCGTCTGTTTTGTCTGCTCTCCAGCGGGGGAGTGCCGCCTCAGAAAGTCTCGGGAACAGCAGGTCAGCTCTGGTGTCCTCCTAAGACGTCCTGACTCGCCCGTGTCCCCAGTAATGCTGGCTCTTCTGTGAAGTTTTTCTACTTAGCTCAGTCTCTCTCTTTCTTCCTAAAGAGCTTTCAGACCTTGTGTATTGTCTTCAGATCTCTTTGTGTGCACACCAGTCAGGGGTATTCCTTGTAAGCAAATAAGACAACTTTGATTGAATCAGAACGGGATTCTTGAAACAAGCAGGGAGGAGGAGCACGGAATTAGGAGGTGTGCAGAATGCCCAGAGAGCTACAGAATCAGGCTTGGAAAACAAGAACAAGGAGGTTCAGCGGCTCCAAAGAGCTGCAGCGACAGCCCTGCCGTGGAGCTGGTCCAGTGGGGATGCTGCTTTACCCCACGGTGGGGGGGAGTGCACCACCTTAACCCACAGTACACCTGCCATCCCTGGGGGCTTTGCCTCTCTGGGTTAAGAGTTTGCGATTCGGGGTAGATGCCTCTGGATCTAAGTGTCGGCACCTTCTCTTCAGCGGCAGAGAGGCTGGGAAAAGGAACGCGCCTGGCATCTTCAGCTCCCCGCAGACCTCTAAGGTGGGAGAATTCCCTGAACTTGGAAGGGGGTTCAGGATAATTACCCAAAAGACGGCAAACATTCACTACACCCATTTCTCCCTTCATTGGAAGCAGATGACCTCAGCTTTTATTTTTTAAGGAAAACAGAAGTCCTCACATAGGAACACCTTTACTGTCTCCACGGCTGGCATACATCATCTGCCTGTGTCCGTATCCGTCCGAGACTCTTCCTGTCTTGTATCACGGAGGCCCTGGGTCTTCCGTTGGAGAGCATTCTTCTGCCTGTTCTCTGGCTCCTCTGGCGTCCTGCTTTCTTAGGAGGCTTGTGCTTTCAGTCGTCTTCCGGACCCCGTGTCTCCTCCTTAACCAGTGTTTCCATTGCTTTCCATGTGCTCACGTCTCCTGCGCTGTTGATGGGTGTTTGCACTGCACGTCCCACCCCTGCCCTGTGTCCCGCGTCATAGTCAGACCTCCTGCAGGAGGTTTTCCACATCCTCCCACCCACCCAGCGGTCCAGCGCTGTCACTTCGCGGAGGACCTGCTCCGGAGTCCGCCGTCAGCCTGCTGTCTTCTCTCGGCCCATCCATGCTCTCCATGGCCTCCTTGGTCTCGGGGCAGTGACACGCTTTCCGGGTTCTTCTTGTCCCTCTGTTCCCTCTTTTCTGTGTCCTTTCCAGCCTTGTCCTTCCCCAGCAGCTAATAGGTGTCAGTGCTTCTCAAGGCAAGGCCTCGGGCCCCTCCATTTCTCCTCGTTGTATAGTCAGGACTCACTTCTCTGAGGCACTGGCTCACTGACTGCTATTTCCGTTCCGGACATCTTCCCCCACGTGCTACATCAGGAGCCGGCAAACTACAGCAAAGCTGGGCCCCACGGTTTTAGAGCAGCCTTGCCCGCTTGCTGCCGTGCTGTGTGTGGCCCTGTTTGTGCCTCGGGACAGCGCTCAGTGGTTGCCGCGGAGCCTGTACGGCTTGCAGAGCCACGCGCGTAGTTACTGTTTGGTCCTTTCCAGAAGAAGCTGGCCGACCCTGTTCCAGACCTTCTCCTTGAATGTTTGTAGACCATGCAGAATGCGGACGTCTAACACCAAGTGCCTTCTTGTTTGCCCAGACGTGGTCTACCCGCCCGTGGTGAACAGTACCGTCTTTTTACAGTCGCACGCACCAGACACCTTGATGCTTTCCGTGCTTCACGTGACTCGTGACCAGCTCCTGCGGACCCTGCGTCCCAGGGTTTCTCAGTTACTCTGTCCTGCCTCTGCCGTCTGTCTTGGTCGAGCCTCTGCCACCCACTTGCAGGGCTTCCCTCTCGGGCTGCCAGCATCCACCCTCGCTTCTGCCTCAGTCCATTCTCCACGTGGAAGCCAGAGCGGGGTTTTCAGAATGAAAATGTGGTCAGGTTATCCGCTTGCCTCAAACGTTGCTCTCAGAATAAAGACCAGGAGTCTTCAGAACGGTCTGCAGGTCATAGGTGATGGCGTGCCGTCCTCCCTCTCCAGCCCCTCTGCGCCATGTTCCCCATTGGCACGTTCATCCTACTCACGGGCTCTGCTCTCTGTTGCTAGAACAATCCAGAACGCATGAGTCAGAAAACAGTGTTCTAATGTTTTTCATGTTTCTAGGTTGTGTGGGCCTGGCCAGGCGGTTCTGCTCCATGTGGTGCCTGCTGGGGCTGCGGTTTCCATGTTGGTCACCTCGGCTGCAGTGGGGGGAGGAGCTGTGGTGGCCTGGCTCTGTCTGCATGTGGCTGGCAGGTGGCTGGACCTCTGTCTGGATGGCTCAGGATCAGCAGGAGGAGCAGCTCAGGACGACGTGTCATGGTGTGCATGTGTTTCCCCAGCGTCTGGTCGCATCCTGCTTGCTCATGTCTCACGGGCCGAAGCAGATGGCGAGACCTAGTTTCGTGAGGTGGGAGGGGCCTGCACGAGGGCATGAGCACAGGGAAGCCGGGGCCCCGGGAGGCACAGATGCTACAGTGGCACTCTGCCCTTTTCTGAGCCTTCACACTCCTCACATGCCCTCTGGCTCTCAGGCCATTTGCACGTGCTGTGCCCCCTACCTGAAATGGCCTTTTTCCTCTTCATCTACAGAGCTGTCTCTCTTCCTTTAGATCTCAGCCCACATGTCCTTTGTGTCATTTCTTAAAGGAAGAATGGTTTGGATCCCCTTATTAGAGGTTTTTGTAGCATGTAAATAGTGCTTGTTATAATTGGAATTTTAATTTTTTGTGTGATTTTTTTGTCCTTCCAACCCACTGGACTAAGCTCCTTGAGAGCAGGAACCTTATCTAATTCTGTTTTCCCCGATTTCTGGCATGTAGAAGACATTCAGTAGCTGAATAAATCATCTGATCTGCCTTTGGAGCAGTTTCTGGACGTTAGTGTCTGTAATCTTTCCTTTCCTATCTGGGGTCCATCAGTTTATTATCATTAGAATGATGTGTCCTTCCAAATTCCTGTAACTGGGAAGGTTTCTGCATCCCAGGTGAACCACTTACATGGCTTTCCGTCCTTGGCTCTAAAGTCGTCTGCAAGGTCCTAACTTTGGAGCCTGTCGCTGTCTTCCTGTCACCTCGGACTTGTTCTTCTTACTCCCTTTTCACCTGTTCTCTTTCCTTCCTGCTCCCCTGGGCTGCCCGTGCCTCTTCCGAGGTGAGTGCCCCCTCCGCTGTACCACTTACTCCACAGTTAAATTCATCCCACCTCGTGGTGTGTGCTGGGTGTTGCGTTGGTGTTTGGCTGCAGGAAGTGACTTCCCTCCTGTGTCTTCCGTCCTGGGCCCCACAGCGTCACAATAGGCCTTGAGTGACTGTTTAATTTATCTGACTTTTTTTCCAGGGTGAAGAGAACCTTAAAACAAGCATTTGTACATTTTTATCCGTTTTGTCACATTTGGACATCATCACTCAAAATATTCCCGAAAAGGTGAGTTTAAATGGCAAGAGGAGTTTAAATCTACAAAATGGAATTGTGTGTGTTTGTACTAATTTTTTTTAAAATGTGGAGTATTTCCTGTGATTTTTGCCACTTCTCCTCTTCCCTCCCACTACTCGCCTACTGTGCACACGTACTTAGACACAAATCCACAGGCGGGTGTCACGTGCGTGCACACGTACGCACCGAGGCACGTATGCCTGAGCACATCCGAAATCTGTACACAGACTGATGGGCGATGTCTAGTGAGAGAGGCTTAACTTTATACAAGTATTTGTGTAAGATGCCTTAAGTCAGACTTCCTTTATAGCACTTCACTGCTCCTTGACTGACGTGGCTATTGAACGTGTGCTCGTGCAAAGACGCTTCCAGTCTGAGTATTAAGAGCTGTTGGGTAATTGAAGGCTGATGTGCCATGGGTCATTGTTTGGAGTGTGAGGCCCGTTCTCTCGTCTTTCTCCAGCTTCGAGCAGACTCCCTAGTGGTTTACCCCACAAAGTAGAGATAGTAGCTAATTCTGGTTAATCACTTTGGCAAAGCAGTTAAGAACTCAGGAAAACCTGCCAGTGAGATTTAGAGCAAGATTCTTCATTACTGAGTTTACAGGGAAGAGTGCTCTGAGCTGTGAACTCTGGGAGAGACCTGAATGTATAGAATAAGAAGCGTTGTTTGGTGGTGAAAGTAAAAGAAAAATACAGGGGAGAAGAGGTTTCCTAGAATTTTCTCCAAGTGTTCTTGTCTTTAAACAGTCGTAATAATCAAATTTAGTTGTTAAGCTATTTCATGAATTCTAAGACCAAGATCTTTTTCCCCACCACAATTTGGCTCCTAAAATCCTCAGATCTTGAAATTGCGGGGTGCCTTCCAGCGTCTGTCAGCCAGATGGCAGTGTGTGAGTTACAGCTCCCTGAAAACTTGTGTTCACAGCTTCTGCCGAAATCAGGCAAGCTCTAGCATCAGGTAACATCACGTGTTACCTTCCTATCTTAAATATGTGCAGGAAAGAGATTTGCTTGCCATCTACCAAGAGAGGCAAGGTAGACAAGGAACTGTCATCAGGGTGGCCGAAAGAGCTCAAGAACCACTCAGACAAGTTCTGAAGATGAATTCATCTTAGAAGATGCTTCTACTAGATCTGGAATAAATAACAGGTAGTTGGTTAGTTAGTTATTGGAGAGAGCGAGCGAGCATGGGCATGCTGGGAGTATGGGGGAGAGAGAATCCCAAGCAGGCTCCACACTCAGCGTGGAACCCGATGTGGGGCTGATCCCATGACCCTGAGATCATGACCTGAGCCAAAATCAAGAGTCAGACTCTTAACTGACTGAGCCACCCAGGCACCCCAATAACAGGTTATTTTCCCATTCAGCCCTGTTTATACTCACTGTATATAACATATTTTAGATTTATTTTTTTATTTTCAAAGCATCCAAAAGAAGGAATGCTGATTAGTGGAATAGAAGAATCTCAATGTCAGTATGTTCTGAGAAAAGATCTAAATGGAGATATCTACAGCAAAGAGCAGACTAGTGTACTCTGTTAGTCTGTGTCCACATCCTTCACACACTCTGCTGCAAAGCCTGTTGTTACCTGACAAATATGTTTCTGTTTAAAGACTTCTTGGAGACAGTCACTCAAGACTTTCCATTTTCCTCAAAGTATGGAAATATTTGCACTTGTAGAGGTCAGAGAAGATTCAAAACTACCGCCAAACAGGACAGAGGGCAGAACGCTAAATGTTCTATGGAGATTGAAGGCAGAGGGGAAAACACCCTTCTTTAGTGTGCTCATGGTTGTGTATTGTCCTGTCATCTTGTTCAGTGTGTCCAAACCTCGTTAGCAAATAGGAGGTGGCATTACTGGTGTTCAGTCCCAAACAGTGTGTATCTCAGTCTTGGCCAAGGCCAGTGGTCACAGGCAGTGCCAGTATATCTGAGGATAAGGTTCATAAAAGGACTGTATTCCCTGTTGAGCATTATCCTGGATTTTTTTTTTTCTTTGCACTTACAAGTAATCTACACCTACCTCCCAGATCTTGGTTTCTAACACCATTCTCTCATAAAAGGAACCAGGGCTTCTTGGAGAAACAGCCGATTCTAGAACTGGGGCAGAAACTACACAAGGTATATAGAATAAAGAAGTGCTTTACACACACGGGGACGTGGGGCGGATCTTCCGAGGGGCACAGGAGCCACCGAGAGACCTCCCACTGGCTAAAGCTGAAACAAGCAACACAGTACAGTAATATTGGATCGCAACCCAACAAAATAAATATCCATGAGCTTATACTGATATAAGTGAATGATTGAATAAACCAATGGGAAAGACAACAAACCTCCTGGGCAGAATTCCAAATAATTTATGTGGACACTCTGGCTGGAAGGAGGGGATGCATAACCACCCAGTCCTTAAGTGTGGGCTGCTGTGGTGACATCCTTCCACAGAGCAGAGTATGGAAGGGGGCACCCATGACAGCGGTAAGTCATACCAGTCTGTGCCCTTGATAGCATGTGATGGAAATGGCCTCTGTGGTTTCCTTCCTCAACACCGTAACCCCAGTCTAGTCACGAGAAAAACATCACCCAGATCCCACCTGACCTGACCCCCGCTCCTCAGACTAACAAGGTCACCAAAAACGAGCTAAGGCTGAGAAACTGTCACAGCCAAGAGGAGAGTGAGGGGACACGAGAACTAGAGGAAATGTGTCGTGGATGGAGTAGGAACAGGATACTGACGTTAGTAAAGACTAAGGCAGTCTGAGTAAAGCATGGAGTGAGGATTAAGGTTATAGGAGAGCGGTGAGAAATTTGAAGGGGAAGGTAGGCGTTTGGACTTGATTCCTCCGGTTTTCCTCTGATGTAAACTGGACGTGGTGCTACCTCCCTCTCGGGATCTGTGTAAGGATTAAATAGCACAGAAGTTACTTTCTCACCTCTCAGAATCATCTTTCGTCCTCTGTGCCCATCAGATTTTGGGATCAGGGTTTCTGTGTCATTCATTCAAGATCTTAGTGCTTCCTGTAACAAAGCACTGCCGTGGACCCTGGCGATCAGGGAAGCAGGACGCAGCTCTGTCTGGGGGCATGTGGTGGGGGAAGTGCAGAAGGCCGTGGGGGCACCGGTGTGACCTCCAAATCTCGGCCCACAGGGAGGACTTCCAGTTCAGTGCAGAAACCTAAAGGACAGGGCAGGGGAGCAGGCTAATGCAGAGATGCGTGGCACAGTTGAGACCAGGAAGATGCTGGAGACCTGGTGGGAGGCCGCAGAGCGAGCAGGGCCCAGTGCAGCAGGGCCTTTGTGAAGCAGGTCAAGGAGCTTATTAGCACAGAACATGAGTCACAAGCCCCAGCGCTAGGAGACCTAGGGTCGGATCTTAGCGCCACCTCCTACTTGGTGTGTGAACCTGGACAAGTAGCCCCACAATGGTGCGGACGTACAATAAATGCTCTGTGTGTGAGGAATTTGGACTTTATCCCGAGGGCACGGGGGAGATGCTGCCGAATTGTAAGCAGAAGGGTGACGCGATCAGACTTGGGTGTTGTGAGTGCAGCGTGTGTAGGATTGGTTTAGTGACGGGGGCGAAACTGGAAACTGTTGGGAAGCTACTGCAGCGATCTTCGTGCTTTCACACGAGCTGCACTGTGGCGTGGCGGGGAGGTGGCAGAGGGAGGGATGTGACAGGTGTGGGCTAGCAAGGAACCCCAGGGCTTGGTGGATGGCTTTGGTGGCAAGAAGGCGGGAAGCAGGGAAGTGACCTGGGCCTCCAGGGTTGGTGGCACTTTTCACTGCAGCGGGAAGAACAGACCGAGGGGATGGTGAGGAGTACGTGGGATTGTGGGTTTGTCACCCATGCGAACCCCAAGGGCCTGGGAGGCGGCAGGTGCATGTAGAGCTCTGGGGCTCAGGAAGAGGTCCAAATAGGAACTACGACTTGAAAGTGGTCATCAGCTTAGGGACCACGACTCCGATACCTCAAGGGGAGGTGAGGATCGATGCGCGCTGCCGTCAGTGTTGCTTGGGGGCGTGGAGGGACTGTGGGTGAACTGGGGTGCTCTGGTGCCCCTGCTGAAGATCTGGGGAGCTGTGGGTCAGGCTTCACCACACCTTCTTTCTGCCGAGCCCAGAACACAAAAACCTCTATTCTGAAAACCTCGAGTAGCCAGGGGTTCAGGTCGTCCGCACTTGCATGGGATTTGGAAGCAGAAGTGGGCCTCTGCTGACAAGCCGAGTCATGGGGGCTTTTGTTTCCTCTGGGACAGTGTCGGCTGGGGTCTGGCAGCCCGGCTCATTGCTCTGCTTGTGCAGGTCACGGCAGGCCCGCGTGGTGGAGGATCTGCACGGCGGTCGCCTGGCTCCGCAGTGTAGCTCCCGGTTGCTCAGCTGCAAGCCAAGAGCCCTTCTCTTCAGTGCTTCCAGTGATTCTGTGGTAAAGATCCATTTCTGTCCAACCAGCCACGAGATTCCGTGTCCGCAGCTAACCTCTAACAGGTTAAGATTCAAGTATTTTTCACAACACTGCCAGTTGTATAAAAAGTGGCTGTGGGGAGAGGAGCGTGGGCAGATGGGGTGGTTATAAAAGGACAACAGGAGGGGGGCCTTGAGCGTTGGAACTGTTCAGCTTCGTGATGGCGATGCTGGCTCTGTGAACCCACACGTGTGATAAATGGTCTAGAACTGAATACAAACACACCTCACGCGCAACTGAGGACAAGGAATCTGGAAATCCAGATTGCATCAGTGGGTTGTGTCCGTGACCGTGTCCTGGTTGGGATGCTGTGCCAGGATCTACCAAATGTTAGCAGGAGGGGACACTGGACAAAGCAGGCTGGGGCACAGGGGACCTCTGTGATTTCCTACAGCGGCGTGCGAGCCTGCCGCGAACGCGGTAACCTTTCAGGTGAGAGGAGAAAAGAGCTGTGCCGTGTCTCGCGGGCTGGGGAGCCCTAACTGGACTGAAGCTGTGGGAGCAAGTGCAGGGAGTGTGTGCAGCCCGACAGAAGAGCCCAGAGCAGCACCAGCATTCAAGGGACAGGAAAGGAAGAGACGGAGAAGGAATGTGCGAGGGCGAAGGGGCGGCCTTTAGAATGGGGTGTCCTAAAGGCCATAGGAAGCACTGTTTTCAAGGAGAGAAAGGTCAAGAAAGACAGGGGCTTTATCCAGTGTCCAGCAGCAAGGAGCCTGTGACGGGACAAGCTCTGTGAGGAGTACAGGAGGGAAACGGTGGGGTAGGAGATGGACTGAGGATAGGGGCTTTAGGTCAGAAGTTGGAATACCTGGGGGAGCCTGGGTGGCTCAGTCGGTTGAACGTCCCACTCTTGATTTTGGCTCAGGTCACGCTCTCGGGGTTGTGGGATCGAGCTCTGTGTCAGGCTCCACGCTCAGCAGTGAGTCTGCTTGAGATTCTCTCTTTCTCTGCCCCTCCCCACCCCTCTCTAAAACAAATAACTTTAAAAAAGGTTGGAATACCTGCTTTTAAGGTTTTAGAAAGAAGAATAGTTACAGGTTTTGTGACAAGGGCTGGGCTCTGGCAGACCTGTTCCCCATGGTGGTTTCTCTGACGGTGGGGAAGCGATGACCCGAATGTCACATTGAGGATTGGAACGGGTGCAGACCCTCTTGTGACTTAGGAGGGTGGGAGAGAAAGGTTAGTGCGGGGTTGGAGACCATGCTGGGAGGAGGGCTCCAAAGCCTCAGCGGAAAGGTTTAGAAGGGCAGGGAGAGCAGTATGAGCCGCTCAGAGGAAGGGAAGCGCTTGTTCCTTGGAGAGAAGCCTCTGCCCTTGGGGATGGGCTGTGTAGTGCAGGTAGTTGGCCGCACGCCCCGTGGAGGGGTACTTTGGACCAATCATCACTCCTCCTCCCTCCAGTATTTGTCCTGTGCCTTTTGTGGGTCCTAGTGGGTTGTTCCTGGTCCTAGGAATTCTGCAGTGAACAAAACCGTCTCCACCGTCATTCTGGTGTGAGCAGAGATGATAAGTAGACCTTATACTGTCAGGTGGTGATACAGGTTTTTCTTTTTCTTTTAAGATTGTATTTATTTGTCAGAGAGCACGCACGCACAAGCAGGGGGAGTGGCAGGTAGAGGGAGAAGCAGACTGCCCGCTGAGCAGGGAGCCTGATGTGGGACTTGATCCCAGGACCCTGAGATATGACCTGAGCCGAAGCCAGATGCTTAAACCGACTGAGCCACCCAGGCATCCCAGGTGGTGATACAGGGTTTGAAGAAGATGCGGAATGAGGGGTTAGAGATGGGGTGTCTGGGGCAGGACGGCTATTTCAGGAGGTGGGTTCAGGGGAGACCTTCCCAAGGGTGGGATCCTGAACACGGACCTGAAAGCATGAGTGGGCGACCCACACGCGGCCCCAGGGACTCTCCAGGCCAAGGGGCAGCAGGTGCATGCCGCAGGTGAGTCGTCTCATCCTGCCTGGAAGTCAGCGACGGGCACGGAACAGGGCAGGGGGAGGGGCGGGGAGCGAGAGCCCTTCCCCACCCCGTGGGTTCTGGGAGAAATCAGGAGTTTGGTTTTAGCCACGTCATGTTTGGGTTGGCCGTCGTTTACTGACACTGGTTTGTCTTGTCTTCACATCGGTCCCCTGACGTGTAGCTTGTGGGCGGTAAGACCCACTTGTGAAGCCACGCGTACTACAAGCAGCGACAACTGTGGTCCGTAACTGATGCTATCGCTAGTATTTACGTTTAGGTACTCTCACCTGTGTGCCTCATAACATCGTAAAGGACTGTAAAATATTCGTAATTAATGGTTAATATTCCCTTTACCTCCTCTTTTTTAATTTTTAAATCCTCTTCTCATGGTGTTTCGGATACCCTGGATAACCTGTCTTGGTAAAATACAAGTAAGTACTTAATGGTGCATCATTCAGAAGTTGCCACTTTCCCTCGCCACCCTGACACTTCTGTCTTCCTTCTAGCCAAGTAAATCTGTTTTCTTTGTGCTGATTTTCGTGGTTTTCTCAGATCTGCATCTGGTATGCCCCTCAGCCTTCCTTGCCCCTCTTAAAAATTATTCTTCCTCCACGTAGCCTTTTTGCTGGGCCCCGTCCGACTAGCTCCTGCCCTTGACCTTGCTCCGCATTTGCGGTTCCGAGGCTCCGCACCTTGGTTCAAGGTGCTTCTCACACAGGGGTGGTCGTAAGTATGCGACAGTTACGCGTGTGTCTATATTCCTGTGTCTCCCCTGGTGTCCTTGTGTTGCTGAGAGTACAGCGAGCTTTGATAAATGCTGACCATATTTTGGATGAAGGACTGACATCTGTGTATTTTGTCCTTCTCGAAGAGACCGGCAGATGGACATGCACTGTTAGCCCTGCAGCGTGTTGGTAAAGTCTCTGTGAGCACGGTTGTTTTTAGTCAGAAGAAGCCGTAGGACTCTGAGCTAGGTACAGCCCCGCGAACATTTACAGATGAGCCATTTGGAATGAGCATTGAGGTAGCTGCCGGTATTATATTAAAAGTTTCAGTCCATCTGGTTTCCACATTAATCTGTGTCACTTCCTTTGCTTTTCGCTGTCTGTGGAACTGTGTGTTTTGGAAGTCAGGGACTGTCACTGCCTGAAATCTGCAGGCTGTGAAGATGGGACAGTCTATGAATTCACAGGAAAAGACTACAGGGAAGTTTAAACGTGTATTATTTTTCTCCCCATTTTTTAAATCTTCCCTGCCACCCCTCCGTGCTCTGCGGGTCCAAGAGCATCACGAGGGAAACAGTTGTTCACGAAGACAAGAAGGAAAACAGCACTGCAGGAGGTCCCGGCTTTAGAAGCACTTGGAAGTGTACCAGAAGGGGCGCTCTCAGAGAGCCCTTCTGACGTCTGCAGCCCAGGGGGCGGCTGTTAGCACATCGAGGTTGCCGGGTGGTTAGCGTGCAGGCACTCTGTCCACGCTTGACCGGGCGCTGCCGTGCGGGGAACATGGACTGCGGCCGCCTCGTAGACAGAAACGGAAGAGCTGCGAGCATCCTTCTTCCTTGAGGAAATTGCTAATGCCCGAGCACCTAACGTGTCTGAGAAGGAAGGAGGAGCCCCGCTCACGCAGAGCCAGTGAGAGCAGCTGGACTGTGTGGCGTTTTTATCTTCCGTCCACTTGGTGGAACGGTCCATGTGTACATGTGAAGAATTTCCCCCTTTCCTTCCAGAAACCAGTTCTGAAGCAAGCCCTTATTATTGCGCTGCAACAGTGCTTCCATCCCAACTTCAGTGTCCGACTGTATGCCTTAGTCGCCCTTAAGAAGATCTGGAGCATGTGTAAGGCACTGCACATTGACGAATGTGATGCTTTGACTTCTGTTATTGAATCCAGTCTCAACCAGGTGGAAAACATGCCTGGAACAGGGTAAGCAGAGCTCGTACCCTTCACTTCCTTCCAGCAGAGCGCACAGAGGGGATGACCAGGGGCCTCGGCCTCATCCGTGTCTCATCATTCCGTCGTGCTCGGACGAGGCAGAGCTCGGAGAGCAGAGTGTGAGCAGTGTGCTGTTTGCTGTGTGGTTCCATATGGTTCTAACTGTGGTCAGCTCCGTCTCGACCTTTCTCTGCTTTCTTATCCTTGGTCCTTTGTTTTATAAATAATCTTTTACACACCTCTAGATATCTGTCTTCCAAATAGCTGACTGTTACTGGGCTCTCTTGTCAAGGAAGTGCTGAGAAGCAGAATGATCTGGCCTCAGGCTCTCAACCCCTCGGTTGTACTCATTAAAGATGGAAGCTTTTTTCTTTTCCTTTTCTAAGAGATTGCCTTTATTTCCCAGGCCAAATCCTGCACAGATGCTCACCATCAGGCAGACTAGGTGCTGAGCTGTGGACGGAGCAGGGGAGGGCTGCACGGCTCCGCGTTCTCCACACGCCCTGCTCCCACCGCACAGCGGCGGGCGGGAGTCTCCGTGTCTGAACTGATTTCCCCGGCTCTCAGGGAGTTGGCGTTGTTTTAGTTTTTTATTATCATCATTGATGATCACTATCCAGAATGCCCAGATTTTTATGACCTTCAGAGACCCAGGCACTATTAATCACTATAAAAGGTCTTTCAGAAGCTCAAAGGCACTCACAAGTGTTTATAAACAAACAGATAATGGTTGGAAGCAGCGTATTAAGCATATGAAATAGTGTTTGGAAAACAAGTAACATACAGGGTCGACATACAGCTTGACCATCAAGTTAACAGTGGTGTAAATGAGACTGTGAGTCATTACGAAGCTTCGAAGCTTCATGTGGGGCCAGGATGGAGGACTTCCATGGCCTCAAACTACCTTCTGGCCCTTCTGCCTGCTTTTACTTTTGACACTTTGGTTGAAAAGAGGCATTTAGGTGATTGAGTGTGGTTCAGGAGGAAAAGCCTCAATTCAGCAAATATAAATACTAAAATATAATTACAGGAGCTACAACAGAGAAAACCGGAGAAGAGAGTTAGGTGGGGACATGGGACAGGTTACAGGTGAGGGACAGAAGTGCAAAGGAAGGGGCTGGACGCCTCTGATCTGTTGTACACGGCTGGGTGGGTAGAAGGCCACCTCAAGTTCTGGTCCCGACTAAGACTAGTCGTTAAAATTAGTCGTTCACATAGCAGTGCCTAGAAGTCCCCCCTTTCCGGGTATGTTCCAGCAGCTAGAATTCCTGATCTTTCCGGGCAATCCTGAATGTCCCGTTCCTCCTCGGTGGGTGGGTGTGTGCACACTGCAGTCCCTCAGTGGAGCGAGTGTGAGGGAACTGAATATATTTTACATGCTAATAGGCATTTGTCAGTGTAGAGTTTGCTCTGTGAAGAAATCATGATTTAGTGTGTGGTGTTACAGTGTTTTAGTTGGTGGTAAGTCCTATTCAAAGTTCCTTGGTAGCCGTGTTTTGATTTCTAAAAAAACAGTTGGTTCAGCTCGTTTTTTATTAAGCAGTAAAACACCCTTTTACAAAATAACTTTTTCTTTTTAAGCTCGTAGTCCCGGGTAGGAGACATAACCAGTAAAAATAAAGGACCCTGGCATTAGCCCATCCCTGCTGTTCGAATACTCGGCACAATCGTTTTGTGCAGGCCGAGCTCTGGGGCTCAGCGGCAGGCCAGGTAGCTGCCCCGCCTCGTGTGGCTCCCAGTCAGGCGGACGGGACAGCAAGTAAACGGTCACACGAATGAAGTAACAAATCGTGGTATGTACCCCAGTGGAAGAGTCGATGGTGATGTGGACGTGCACACTCTTTTCTAAGTAACATCATCTGTGAGTTTCCCTGTAAAGAATGGGTAGGAAGCAGACGAGGAGCGGGGACGGTGACTTCTGGGCGGTGCCGAGGCGGGGGTGTGCAGCCGTGCTCAGAGCTCAGGAACCGGGCTGGTGCGGCCGGGAGCGCGGGCAGGCCGGAGTCCAGGCGGGTCGGCTCCTCGTGAGCCAGTTGTTTGAACTGAGGAACGACCTTGCCTGGTTTGCTTTTACCATTTTTTCTAGGAGGGAGAACAGGTCAGAGGCAGATAGTAGAAAATGGGGAGGAAATCGTGTGTTAGAGGAGGGGGGTGCAGAGAAACGGGCGGGTTTGAGGACGTGAAACGAGAGCCTAAAAGCGCCCACTGGATTTAGCGAGAGCCGTGTCAGCAGCTTCCGCTGGTGGGACCGACACCAAATTAGCGAGGGTGAGGAGTGCTTGGGACAGTATGTTATCTGTTCAGGGCAGGGATAGGCTCATTGCTGTCCATTTCCTCACTTGAATATTTGAAATATTTCACATCTTTAAAAAAAAAAAAAAAAAAAAGGACGATGAAGAGAATTGTAGAGCCAAGCTGTAGAGAATTCTCTCCAAAAACCCCTCTGTGAAATGCAGCAGCAGGAACAGTTGTGGGTGTGCTGTCGGAGGAGGCTTTTCTTTTCTTTTGGTCCCATTAGTTGTGTTAAATAAGGGTTCACGGTTAGGAAGCTGAACGGTGCGCAGAGTCAGATCAGGGCCAGACCATCTCCTTCTCCGTCCCTAGCTCTCTTCCCACCAGAGGGCTTTCTCTTGTGAGTGGCTTTTCCTCCGACCGCTGCCCGCTGTTCCCTTGCTCTCTGTCCCCCGCGCCGACGAAGGCGCTTCCTTTGTCCAGTCACACATGCAGCCCTTTGAAGCAGCTCAGTAACGAGAGGGGACAGTCCAGGGAGTGGGATCTGGAGCACACGCAGGCTGTCATCCTTGAACAGAGACCCCTGCGGCCAGGGGACGGCAGGGCAGGTGGGAGGAGGTGCAGGACACGAGCGCTCTTTTCTCTCCCCAGTGCTTCGGAGGCTCGGCGTCAGAGGCCCGCAGCGGGGCGGGGGGCACCGAGGGGTAAGGAAGGGACAGCGGCCATCACAGGAGAACCGTCTTGCAGGAGAATGCCTTGAAAGTGCTACTTTGCTTTTGGGCTGTTGATCATGAGTTTAAACTGAAACCTGCCTGTCATGTTCTGTAATTTTATCCCTACCGCCTTTGCCTGTTAAAACTTGGCAGGTGTGGTAGGACCTTACAGCCCGCTCGGCTTGCATGTGTTTGGTGTAGAACCGCTGCTACGGTGGGCTGTGTGTGGTCGATCTTCGGAGAAGGAAAAGCGTGTACTGCCGGATGGAGGCGTGAAGGCTCTGACCCAGGTTTCTTACGGAGTTCCCTCGTAGATTTCTTTTTCCGCAAGCATGTAAGCCACACGTCTCGCAGGCTGTGCCTGTAGTTTCCCCATCGGTGCCAGTGTGGCCACGGCCGCGTCCCATTCCCTCTGACGGAGCGCGGGCCTCTGCCCCATCTGCTGGACGGCTCGCTTCTGTGCTTCTGTTGAGTCGCCATTTGTTAAGACTGTGAAACAGTTGTCTTTGATTTGCATTTCAAAATGTCAAATTCAGAGTCGGTTTTTAAGTGTGTTGATCGGGTGAGGGGTATATAAATCTTCGGAAAAAATTCACAAAGTTTTCCCTTCATTCTAAATTCTGCAGTACCGCTTTCTGATTATCCAATTGATTCCATCCCCTTACCAGAGTCGTCTCACTTGTCCGTACCTCAGACTGTATTTTTCACCCTTAGGAATGCCAAGAAGAATTGGAAACGCATCCAGGAGCATTTCTTTTTTGCAACATTTCACCCAGTTCAGGATTACTGTCTGGAGGTGAGCGGGGAGTGTCATTTGTAAATTCTTTACTGTGTCTTCAATCCTGGCACCACCTTTCGGCCACAGTTCTCGGAGGGTTAGAATTAGGTGAATTTTTTCCCCTTACAGCATCACCTTCATGTTGTGAAGTTCTCCGTTTAATTTTGTTACTTCCTGCAGACGACTTGCATTTCACTTGTCAGCAGTGGAAACGGGCTGGTCATTGTCACTTTCTGTTCCCCAGGCAGTGTCGGGCTTGTAAACCCTGGAAGGGGGAATATTTAGCTCTGAACAAATCTGTTCTGACATTAAAAGGAAATGAGTGAGAGCATTTGTGCAGGTGAGATTTTGTTGTAATGAAGGCCATTGTTAATGAAAGAGCAAAAAGATCTGTCCTTTTGTTACCTGCCACGTTTCAAGTCTGGGTGACGAGATCGTGCAGCGCGCGACACACCACCTCCTCATGGCCGAGTGCATGCATATAACTTTAAGAACCTAAACATGTTTATTACAATTAGCATGTGAATTAATATATAAATTATTAAGATTTGTATGAATTGTATCACTTTCCCCCTTTTTCAGCTATAATGTAATAAATTTAAAACATGTGGCCTGGGACCTTTCCACAGCAACTTTAGCTGTTGTGCATATGCGATGTGGGGGTTGGTTACTCAGAAACAGGCCTTTTGAAAAAATATCAATCTGTATATTGTGAGATACTCACTACAGAATATTAATGCACTTTGTTGGGCACCTGTGCACCTGTGTGGCTTCACTGCAGAAACGCAGGATTTCTGTTACTTTAACATGCTCTGTTCTTTGTTCTTCAGCGCCCAGAATGCTTGGTTTGGCGCCTTTTTGAAGGACTCGTAATAGGTCTCTAGCGTTAAGTCAGCCCTTTCTGTTCCATTCTCCAGCAGGAGTAAATCCCTTCTTCCCTCTTTGCTTCATCTCTGTCCCCGACGCCTCACTGTCCCCCCTTCTATGTATTTTCTCCTCCGTTAATGATACGAGCCGTCGCTGCACGTGGAGGTAACATGACGGCTCAAGAGAACACTGCCTCGTTGGCGCATTTGACTGTGCTCGGTTCCTATTCAGTAAGCATTGCGTGGCAGCTGTCACGTGGTGCCAGCGTGTAGAAAGCCATCCTTCATTCCAGAAACCATTGTGAAGACGTGCACATCGTTACACGTTTCCCATTTCATTTTTAAATTGCCTGTTACTTGTGCTTCTGTTTTGTATGCACTTTTTCACCTTTGATGACTTACCTTCTGGTTCTGTTTCGTTTAGTAGGAAAGAAAAGGCCAGAGGACTGCTTATGTAATGACTGAGCAATTACCGTGCCCAGTGGTGGCACACTGCCGTCTGCACACACCTCGATGGGCTACTTTAACCTGATTTCATCCTCGTTTTACAAATGAGGAGGTTGAAGCCAAGAGAGGCTAAGTGATTTGTCTGATGTCACAGCTAATATACAGTCAAGACAAAGTTCAGATTCCAAATTTGTCTAACGGTAACAAGAGGAAAGATTTGGCATCAGGAGCTTGAACTCGATCACTTATGGAGGTGTTCGGTTCTCAACAAATAGCACCGACCTACATGTTGCCCATTAATATTGATTAATCCTAAAACACTTGTGGCTTTTATCAAGAGCACAGTGGTTTATTACATACAGTGAGAAATACCCAAGTGGAAGATCTGCCTGCCCTCCATCACTTCTGAAGTTAATCCCCTGATGGCTTAGAAAAGATGAGAAATATGTATAGACAGTCGCTACCAGATGTAAATGGACATATGTAATATGATCATCGTGATGGTGTGGGAGAATACATCAATAATAGTTAATAAGTTGCACTTGAAACATGTTGCCATGGATTTCTTTGTTATTTTTAAGAGGAAACTATTCAGATTCTACAATTCTCTTTTCAGACCATATTTTACATCCTTCCACGCCTTTCAGGCCTGGTTGAAGACGAATGGATTGCCATTGGTAAATTCACCAGGTTCACTGACATTCCTTCAGATGCAGGATTTCAGTGGTACCTTTCACCAACTCACCTCTGTGAACTAAAACCGGGTGACTGGGCTCAGCAGGATGTGGGTAAAGAAACGTTTTCTTTTTCTCCCCCTTGTTGACTTGGTTAGCCTTACTCGGTTCAGTTACTGAGAACAGTTGATCATACCACTTTTCACTGATGTGAAGTCGGCTCCTCCTCCACTTAGAGAAAAGACCGTGAAAAAAAATGTGCTATAACTTTGGTATTTTTAATTGCTTGGCTTCGCTAGAGAAAGCCAAGGAGAGCCTGATCTGCTTTAGTATATAAAGCTAGTAACTTCTCTTTTCTTTGAAATATTGTTAATTAATAGTCACTGCTCTTCCATTATGTATTTCTGTGAAAATACAGATTTTAAAAAGGATCAGATTATAAAATCTCTTTTCTTAGCCCATTTAGGAATAAAGCAGAGCTCTTGATTCTCGTCCTTTGTGGGTCTGGCTGGACCTCACTCCTCTGTTCAGCCTTCTTTCTACTGTTTCCCCACCTTCTGTGCCACTTACTGCTTCCCTTCGGCTTCCTGAAGGACCCACATTTCCTTCGACTGCTCACCTCCCGCCCCCTCCCCTGCACAACCCAGTAACCCCTGGAAAAACCAAGGACCAAGTCTCCCACCCATCCTTGAACCCACAGCTAGGGTTCAAGGTTGTATAGCAGTGGTCTTCCATTGGCCTCACCGCTGCCGCTCCCTTGGTTCTCGTGCTGGCTCTCCCTGACCCAGAACCACCGAAGATTCTTGCAGAAAATCAGAAATGGTCTTTGTTTCCTTCTTCATAAAGCCTAAGTGGGCGCTCCTCTCTTCTCATACGTGCCCTTTAGGAGACATTAATTTGCTAGCTTCTTGCTATCCTGATTTTCCTCTTCCATCTGACTCTTCTCACTCCCCTTAAGGAGTTCTCCTCTTTGTCCTGTATATTTGTAGTTCTCTAAAATTTTAATGTTTTCAAGAAACCCTTGGACAACTTGTGTAAGTTGGGTCCCACCCTTAGATTTTAATTCAGTGTGTCTGGAGGAGAGTTCTAGGAATGCATTTTTTTTTAATCACTCTAGATGGTTCACTAATACATTTTAAGACATAATCACCTTAAGTTTATTTATTCCTTCAAGATTTATCGATTGCCTCCTGTGTGCTAGACATAAGGCCAAGTCCCTGCCCTCAGACAGCTTACATTCATTCCCATAGAAAAGGTACCACGAAAACAAAGCAGGGTAGAGATAGTGACAGAGGATCAAAGAGACCTTTCTCAGGAGCTGACATTGAGTAGAGACCCACGTGAAGTGAAAGTAATCAAGCTTAGATCTGGAGGAAGAGCTTTCCCAAAACAGAGGACCTCAAACAGGGAGATCTGGGGGCAGAAGATGTTGGACAGCCCCGCTGGGCGGGCTGAGCAGAGATGGAGGAGAGGACAGCATACGTGGGCAGCCGGTTTTTGTTGGGCCACAGAGCAGAGCAGGGAAACCAGGTGTCACTTGCGTGGGAAAGAAGCTAAAGGAGGTCTCGGTTTGTTTTGTTTGGTGTGTGGTAATGGCCTGGTTTCCTCCTCCTGCATGCTGTCCCTGAACATTTTTAATTTCCCCAACGTGAAACCACCAGCTATGTAATGAAACTTCCCATCTTTGTCTCTGCCTGGCCTCCTTCCTGAGCCTGCTGGACATTTGCACCCAGATACACCATAACTCTTTAAACTCAACATACTTAAATTGGATTTCCCTTGCTGCCCACACTTGCCTCCTCCCTAAGCCCCTTCTGTCAGTGGTGCCACTCGATCATCACGAAGTCATTCTTTTCTCCCGTGCTGCATTCATCTGTTACCAAATCGGGGTGATTCTGCCTCCTGGATCTGGCTGCTTCTGCTCTTGCCTTGCCTTAATTTAGACCGTCTTTGTCTTTGCCAGGACTGGTGCAAAGGCCCCAACTTATCCTCACCTCACTTTTAAGAGGGATTTTTCCTAAAACACAAAACCAGTACTGTTATCCCCCTTCTTAAGACCTTTAATGGCTCCTATCTGTAGAGTAAGTTCTTTATCATTCTGTACAAGTCTTTCATGATCTTTTTATGGTCTGAGCCATCCTGTTCCATCCACAGCACGCTGTGAGCTGTACCAGAGTTCTGCCGCTGCCTGGGTCATTGTCCTCCTGCGCCCTGTGCTTGTGCACACACTTTCCCTACAGTCTGCACTGCCCTTCCACACTCACTGTTTGCAGACTCCTCCCAGAGCCCTCCTGGGTCTGTCCTTCTGTCCATCCCTCCCTCCCCGAGACATTACATACCCTCACTATAGTACCGTGTTCTGGTATATGCATGTCTCCTCCATCCTGGTAGGCTAAGTGCCCCTTGGGCTCAGTCAGCAGTCTGGAGTAGAGCCATTGAGGAAAAGCCTGGAAGGCTCAGAAGACTGCATTAGACAGGTTAATAACATTCTGTGTACTTGCTGCACTGGTTAAGAGATAACTGCTTCAGAGAATATCGTTCATTTTAGGAAAGTTTCCCAAGTACATGTAAAGTAATTTAGGATAAAGACTGTGCATATTTGTTTTCAAGAAAACACTGTTGTTTGTAAGATACACCATTATTTTATGGACCTCTAAGAAAAAATGCTAAAATCATACCAAACTAGAATACCCTATGGATTCTAAAATGCTTCACAGTTTGGAATATGCTAAAATGTAGACAAGTTCATCTTCTATTTCATGAAATGTTGGAGTATATTGGTTGTTAGAGTTGAATTTGAAAATTTTAAATTGCTGTTGAAAATGGCAGTTGTGTCTGAATCCAAGTAAAGTTCTTTAGTTAATGAATCTCATTCTAAATTATCATTTTAAACTCGTGTGTGTGTGTGTGTGTGTGTGTGTGTGTGTGTGTAAATAAGTAGATTTTTATATATGGTATTATTTCCTTTTCCCTCCCAGGTTCTCACTCGGGCGAAGCAGACAGCCAGTCAGAGTGGACGGATGTTCAGAAGAAGATTATCCCCTGGAAAAATAATGCCCCAGATTTAGATCTGGAGCTAGTATTTCAGGATCGTGTTGCCAAACTTGGGAAGTCCATTAGCAGACTGATTGTAGTGGCCTCGCTCATTGATAAGCCAACCAACGTAGGAGGTAAAATTACAGGTTCCCAGGGGGCTGGCTTAAAATCTTCTGATCCTGAAAATTTGTGTTCAGTCCAATGCCACTGTGCCCATTTTCCTCATTTAACCCTCCTGGGGAGCTATGCAGGGATGTGTGGCCGTCGGGAGCCCGGCGGAGGGCTGCCAACAGTAACCGCGGCCCGTCGTGTGCAGGGCTGTGCCGGACCTGCGAGGTGTTTGGGGCCTCGGCGCTGGTGGTGGGCAGCCTGCAGTGCGTCACAGACAAGCAGTTCCAAGGCCTCAGCGTCTCAGCAGAGCAGTGGCTGCCTTTAGTGGAGGTGGGTGGAAAGTCATTTATTAGTAAAACGCTCATTTGCCGAAATCATCTGTGGTTCTGTCTTCAAGTATCAGTCCTTTGGTAATACTTGATATCGTCCAGCCTTTAGTAGCTTAAAATAATACTCAAAGTAAAATACACTCCCCTCGGTTCCCCCGTTCCTTTTATGATCTCTCACTTTGTTGTATATTTGGAATTCTTTGTAAAATATGTCCTGTTGCAACTCAGGAGTACTTTTTATAAATATATTTG
Organism: Ursus maritimus; assembly: GCF_017311325.1. Lineage (NCBI taxonomy): Eukaryota > Metazoa > Chordata > Mammalia > Carnivora > Ursidae > Ursus > Ursus maritimus. The sequence continues at coordinate 70,530,821 of NW_024426885.1, read as the reverse complement.
ATGTTGGGAGAGGTTTTTTTAATAGAGTATAATTCCTTTTCCTTGTAAAAAGACTTAGTCTCCTGAAAATTTTTTTGAAACCTAATTTTACTCCAAGGCTGTAAATGAATAATTTATTATTCTGCTCTTTTTAAACTCATTTTAAGGTAAAACCACCTCAGCTCATCGATTTTCTGCAACAGAAAAAAGCAGAAGGTTACACTGTCATTGGTGTGGAACAGACTGCCAAGAGTGTGGACCTGACCCAGTACAGCTTTCCAGAGAGATCTCTGCTCTTGTTGGGGTAAGAAGATTCACTTGAATCTGTCTAGAAAATGCTTTCAGAAATTTTACGATTCACTGAGACTTCTGACGTTACACCCACATCAGGAGTTTTGACTTGTAACGTTTATGGAAAGACCCCTAGTTTTTGGTTTATTTCACGTCTTTGGGATGATCAGGTGAACCTAGATCGGCCCTGTTTATTTGCCTGCTGCCACGGACTTCACTTTGTTTTGTTAATCTCACTCTTCAGTGACATTCAGGATATCTGAGGGGAAAAATGTGTCTATTACAAGAAAACTAACCTTTCTTCTTCCATTTTTCTTCATCAGAAATGAACGTGAGGGAATTCCAGCAAATCTGATCCAACAATTGGATGTTTGTGTGGAAATTCCTCAGCAGGGCATTATCCGCTCCCTTAACGTCCACGTGAGTGGGGCTCTGCTCATTTGGGAATATACCAGACAGCAGCTGCTCAGGCATGGGGACACCGAGTCATGAACTTTGTGCCTTATCTGAGATCAGTTATCGGTGCTCTTGAAACATTGTTTAAAATTATGTGTACTAATGAAATTGATTCTGAAATTTACCAGGATAATTAGTATTTTTCTTGCCAACTTAATGCCAAAACTCTCTCATGTGCCTTAAACGTATTATTTTATGTTGTCCCCTTGAATAAATATTTTTAGCTAAATTGCATTGCTTCTTTAATAAAATATTTTAAGCAATTGTGGAAATGGAACAATGTATTTTAAGAAGAGAATTTCTTTCCTGGAAACCAGTATTGTCAGAAATGTGGACTGTGATGGGAGTAAGGTGAATTACAGCAGCTGCTGCCTGAACACCACAGCCTTACATCTCCAGGGGGCATGGAAGGGGGGAAGCAAAGTCCCTGCACGGAGAGGAGTCATTAGCCTGTTGCTGCTTTGTATCTCCTTATTCCCAGGGAATAAGCCAGCTTCCCTGTAGAATTCATGATGCCCAGATAATAGGTTTTAATTCCCTTTTAAAGCCATGGTATAGGCCATTATCATTCATATGAACTTTTTGGAAAACTTTCATACACTACCGTTGCTCAGAGAGTTCAGATAATAGAAATAGTCTATTCTGACAAATGTCAGTATCCACCCAAAGACGGTGAATTATTCTTTTTTTTTTTTTTTAAGATTTTATTTATTTATTCGACAGAGAGAGAGACAGCCAGCGAGAGAGGGAACACAAGCAGGGGGAGTGGGAAAGGAAGAAGCAGGCTCATAGCAGAGGAGCCTGATGTGGGGCTCGATCCCATAATGCCGGGATCACGCCGAGCCAAAGGCAGACGCTTAACGACTGCGCCACCCAGGCGCCCCGACAGTGAATTATTCTTGCACATCATCACCTAGAGTGAGAATGGAGCCCAGGAAGTCTGGTTTACCATTTCTGTTCTTCTGAGGGTGTTTTTGTTTGATACTGAGATTACTTCAGTATTGAATGTTGACCATTTATCCCCATCCCTCAATGAACTTCAACCATGTCTGGGTCCTTTTTTTTAATATTTAAATTTCAAAATCTGTTACCAGTATAATTTTTTTTCTTCTGTAGCTTTATTAAAGTAATTTTTGTTTTGCAGAAGAGTTGCAAAGATAGTGCAGTTTGCCTATGCCCTTCACCCACATGCCTCTTGTAGGATCTTACAGAACCGTGGACACGTCTCAAAACTAGGAAATTAACATTGGTAATGGTGCCGTTCACTGAACTGCAGACTACCAATCTGCCCTCTACTGAGACTTCTCGTTCTGTTCCAGGACGCTGCATCACATTAGGTGGTCAGGTCTCCTTAGTCTCTTGCGATCTCCGACACAGTCTCCATCTTTCCTCTGACACCTTCGAGGTACTGGGTAGGTATTTTGTAAACATCTCGTTGTTTGGGTTTGTCTGATGCTTTCTCTTGGTCAGACCACGGTCTGGTTTCCGGAAGGACCCCCCAGTGCTGATGTGCCTTTGTCATCGCATCTCAGCGTGACCTATTCCCTTGGTCCTCTGTCGAAGGCAGCGTTCACCACTTCTCAGTGAAGTTGCTATTTCTCAATTTCTGTGCTCTGTTTGTTAGAAGCCCGGTCACTAAGCCTACCTACACTCAAGGCTAGAAAATAAGCTTCACCTCTTGGAGGGAGAAGTACCAGAGCCTGCGGGCAGCTGTGAAAACTACGATGGTAATCAGTAAGTATTGTGGGGGAGATAGTTGGAGGCTATGCTGGTAACTGTGTTGAGCATGTTGCCCACTCAATCTGGTACTCGTCAGTGGCTGTTGCCTGTGGTGTTCTCAGGGTGATGGTCTGTGTTTCCTTCATTCCTGCTCCATTTGTGACTTGGGATTCTTCTGTAAGGACCACCAGTCCCTGATTCAGTCATTTGTTGAGATCAGTGTGGATGGATGGCTTGTATCCTTTTGACCTGCTCCCATCCTTCCACTTCTTTTTTCTTTTAGAACTTCCTTTCTCTCTGGCAGTTCACAGTGCTCCGGGAGCTTTCATTTTCCCCACCCCAGTTCCAGAATCCGACAGTTCTGCAAGGAGCACAGGTGCCAGATGTGCTTGCTGCTGCAGGCCCTCTCGGTGGCCAGAGCTGGCTAGTGTCTACACCCCGTGCGTGCACAAATACAATGTCTAGATGTGAAGGTGAACAGGAGCTCTTAGAGGCCTCGGGCACCAGTCAGCTCCACAAGGTTAATTCTGACACTTCTTATTTTTAACTGCTTTTTCTGACTTAAACATTCTTCTCATTAGTGTACTTTGAGAGCTGCCAAACCAGAACTCTGTGAAATTTAGCAATTTTTGTAAGTTCCTTCTGTCTTAAGCCTGACCGGATCCTGTCAGAACACCATTTTTCAAAGTTACTTAGATCAGCTCCTTTCTTACCCACGCCTTCCAGTGAGTTCATGTCCTATATTTATAATAGTTAGATTCATTTATCACAGTCTACATTCTAAACAGGAATCCCTCTAAAATCCTGGCTGACCTTATTTTAATGTGTATACAAAGTCACTCTTGAGTGTACCATTCTTTGGGTTTTGATGCATGTATACTCACAAATCCACCACCAGAGTGCCACAGAAGACGCTGTCAATGCCTAAAAATTCCTTGGTGTGACCCCTTCAGAGTTGACCCCTTTCCCCATTCCCAACCACTGGTCTGTTTTCTGTACTCATTTTGCCTTTTCCAGAATCCTGTAAATGGACGCATGTAATATGTCGCCTTTTGGGTCTGGCTTCTTACACGTAGAAAAATGCACAGAAGGTTCATCCATGTTGCTGCGTGACTCACAAGTTCATTCCCTTCTTTTTGCTGAGTAGTAGTCCATTGTATAGAGGGACCAGTTCTTTCCTCTGTTGTAGGAACCTGGGTTGTTTCCAGTCTCTGGCAATTATTAAGTGAAGCTGCTGTAAACACAGGTTTTGTTTTCAGTTCATTTGGTGGAATACCTAGGACTGCGACTGCTGGGTCATAAAGTAAGCATAAGTTTAACTGTAAGAAATTCCAAACTGTTTCCCAAAGGGGTTTTACTGTTTTGCATTCTCACCAGCAGCCAATGTGTGTTCCTGTTGCCCTGCACACCCATCAGCACCTGATGCTGTCAAGCTTTTTAAATTAAGCTATCCTTTTTTTTTTTTTAAGATTTTATTTATTTGAGAGAGAGACCGCACGAGCACAAGCAGGCAGAGGGGCAGACGGAGAGAGAGAGACAGACTCACTGTTGAGCAGGGAGCCTGATGCGGGACTCGATCCCAAGACCCTGGGATCATGACCTGAGCCGAAGGCAGCCGCTTGACCAACTGAACCACCCAGGCACCCTGAATTAAGCTATTCTAATGGGTTTTAATTTGCATCACTCTACTACTATGGAGCATCTTTTCCTAATGTATTAGTTATTCAACACTATGAATAGCTTTGTGACAGTATCTATTCACACAATTTGTCCTTTTTAAGATTTATTTGAGCAAGGAGTTTGCTTCTCCCTCACCCCCTGCTTGTGCTCTCATATAAATAAAATCTTTTAAAAAAAAATGAGTTCTCTAATCCTTGACTACAGTATAGCTAATTAGATCTCCTCTGACTTTTAAGTATTTTATGCTTTGTAGTTCTCAGATATAGGTCCTATACATAGATTTATACCAAATATTCCTTTTTTTTTTTTAGTGCTGCTATAAATTTAATACATTTTTTATTTTAAATTCCAATTATTCCTTGCTGGTATACAGGAATAGGATTTTCTTTTGTATACTGACCTTGTTTCTTGCCATCTAAGATTCAGTTCTAGGAGCTTGTCAGTTCTTTGGGATTTTCTACAGAGAGATTATCTTTGCCACAAGTTTGTGGCAACTCTGTGTTGAGCAAGTCTTTTGGCACCATATATTCAACAGCACCGTTTCACTTTGTGTCTCTGTCATTTCAGTAATTATAATATTTCAAACTTTTTCAATAGAAATATAATGTTAGCCACATAAGTCATTTTCAGTTTTCTAGTACCTATGTTTAAAAAAAGTAACGGGCGCCTGGGTGGCTCAGTTGGTTAAGCATCTGCTTTCCACTTAAGTCATGATCTCAGGGTCCTGGGATGGAGCCCCGCTGTTCGGCTCCCTACTCAGGGCGGAGTCTGCTTCTCCCTCTCCTTCCCCCTACTGTGCTTTCTAATAAATAAATAAAATCTTAAAAAAAAAAATGCCAGTCTTCTGAACACATGAATAAGAAAGTGAAACAGCCTTATCACTGGTACAGAGAAAATGTTAGTGCTCTGGATAGATCAAACCAGCTACAGCATTCCCTGAAGCCAAAGCCTAATCCAGGGCAAGGCCCTCATTCTTCAATTTTAGTGAAGACGCTACAGAGGAGAAGTCCGAAGCTAGCAGAGGTTGGTTCATGAGGCTTAAGGAAGGAAGCCATCTCCTTAAAATTCAAGTGGCAGGTAAAGCAGCAAGTTACCCAGATATAAGCTAATCAGTGAGGGTGGCTACGCTCAACAGACGTTCAGTGTCGCGAAAACAGCCTTGTTCGGAAGAAGATGCCATCTAAGACTTCCACAGCTAGAGAGCAGAAGTCCATGTCTGGCTTCAAAGGACAGGCTGCCTGTCTTGTGAGGGGCTACTGCAGCCGGTGACTTTAAACAGAAGCCTGTGCTGTGTAAATGGAACAACAAAGCCTGGATGACAGCACATCTGCTTACAACATGGTTTACTGAGTATTTCTGAATATTTTAAACCCACTGTTGAGACCTACTGCTCAAAAAAAAAAAAAAATCCTTTTAAAATATTCCTGCCTGTTGGCGATGCCCCTGCTTAGCCACCAGCTCTGGAGACGGGCATCCAGGTTGTGGTTTTCATTCCTGCCAACCCAGCATCCATTCTGCAGCCCACGGATCAAGGAGTCATTTGGACTTTCAAGCCTTATTCTTTAAGAAATACATTTTGTAAAACTAGAGCTGCCAGAGTTAGTGGCTCTTCCAATGCATCTGGGCAGAGTAAGCCTGGAAAGGGTTCTCCATTCTAGATGCCACGAAGAACATGCGACTCACGGGAAGAGGTGAACACAACATTAACAGGAGTTTGGAATAAGTGGATCCCCATGGATGACTTTGAGGAGTTCCGGACTTCAGTAGGGGAAGTCCCTGTGGATGTGGTGGAAACAACAAGAGAACTGGAATTAGAAGTGGAGCCTGAAGATGGGAGTGAGTTCGTACCCTCTCATGATCAGACTCAAAGGGCCGAGTTATTCCTTATGGATGAGCAGAGAGTGGTTTCTTGAGATGGAATCTACTGGTGAGGATGCTGTGAAGATGGCTGAAATGGCAGCAAAGGCTTTAGACTACGACATAAGCTCAGTTGCTAAAGCAGCAGCAGGGTCTAAGAACACTGACTCCAACTTCGAAACAAGTTCCGTGGATAAAATGCTGTCAAGGAGCATAAGGTGTTAGGAGAAATCACTTGTGAGAGGAAGAGTCAATCTGTGGCAAACTTCATTAAAGAAGAGACCGCAGCCGCCCAGCCTGAGCCGCCATCCACACCAAGACGGGACCCTCCACCAGCAAAAGAAGTCCCGCTTGCTGAAAGCTCAGATGATGGTCAGCACTTTTGCTTAGAATGCTGCTGCACACTTAAGACCTCAGCAGCGTACACGTAACTTTTACATACCCTGAGAAATACCAGACTCATCGGACTTGCTTAACTGTGGGATCTGCTTCATTGCAGTGGTCGGGAACCGAACCTACACTCTCTCCAAGGTACGCCTGTATTTAGATCTGTAAGATACGCCCACAACTCCAACCAAAACAAAAAAAACCATGGATTTTTATAATTGGCTTTAATTTTTCTTAAAATATAGCTTTCTTACTAAATTAAAACTTAGCATCTCTCATACCATTTCGATTCTTCATAGTTTGATGGAATCTTGTTACTTGATTATTTTAAAGAGTTGTTTATGTGGACCGAGTCGTGCAGTTCACCACGACTGATTCAAACCACTACTGTCCCATAGTCAGTGGAGCATTTCTGCAGGTTCAAAAAGAATAATTTCAAACCTTCTGAAAAGTTCAGGAGCAGCCTAGGACTTCGCAGTTGTTTTTGATGGTTGGAACTGTCCTGCTTCAAATTTTTCTTTGAACTTTAAGTAGTCTCTTCTTTTATCAAAATATTTTATCTGTTGAGAAAAAAGTGTTTGAAATAAGGGCAAGTTTTGCAGCTTAAACAAAAGCACAGATTTAAATGTAACAAATTATTCAACCTAAGTTAAGTGGCGTAAGTGATTTGTATTCTACAATCATTCTGCATCAAGGTATACGACGTGTAACAGTCTGCAAAGACCCTTTTTGGGTTATAGATCCTGTTGAGAATTCAGGTAGCCCATGTGCCTTCTCGGGATATGTCCCTGTGCTTGCCGTGTGGGCTCAGAGTTTGCAGGCCATAAAACTTCATGACTTAAAGACATTGTACAAGTTTTTCTTTTCAACTGTAAGTTCAATAAGTTTTGGAGTTCATCAGCCATGATGAAGTTTATCTCATCCAGAAACACATACTTGGGACAGATGGTTAAAAATTATATTTATAAACTGAGTGGATAAAACTTTAATAAAAGACTTCATCTTATTTATATGCTTCTCTTGCCATAGGGAATTTGAAGTATCTTAAAGCCCCATATCCTGAAACAGTAAAATTACAGTAGAAAATCAATGTCACAAACAGTCACACTGTCTACATCTGAGCTGCTTTGCAGACAAGGCCACGGCAGGACACCACACACTGTCACCGACAGGATAAAAAACACTAGTTGTTTTGTTAAAAGCTTTTCTTAGGATTTAATTCTTGCTCAGTGGAGCCTAAGTGAAAAGTAGATGGAGAATGTACGCGTCTGTCTCAAGCTGGCATGAGACACAGATAAGCCGGGTGCATTTCTCCCTGGGCTATGACAGCCAAGGAACGTCCTAACAGTCCCCTCTGAGGGACCACAACTTTCTTACCAAGAAACCTTGTCCTCTAAAACCACAGACTATCAGAAACTTGCTCTTTAAGGTTACAGCAATAAAAATGGAACATTCTACCTCTGCCCGGAGGATCTCAGGCAATCTAACAAAAGCAGCAGCCTTGATTTCCAGCCCAGGAGCAGGATCTCAAAGAAGGGATTTCCGAACGTGACATTCATGTTTAAGAAACTAGGACCCTGGGTCCCTTCTCAGTCCAGAGCTGACGATGACCTGTTTAGTTACAGCCCTGCTTTGATCTTATCAAAGCACAGCTTCATTTCACTTTTACCTGACTTCCACCCTGCCCCTAAATCCTCGGATGACCCCTTCCCTGTGCCTGGTGGGGTGCCCGCAGCTCCTCTGGTGCAGTCTCCCCAGTTACCGGGCTGCAGATTTACCCCCAGTGGCTGGGATGCGTGTTCTGCGTAAAAGATATCACAGAAAGAAGTGGACAGTGTCCGGACATTTGTGACGGATCCCATCACACGGCCACCTGCCTGACCGACCACTCCCTGTAGATGTCCTACTAGCCCACTGGTCCCAGATCGGCCGGAACCAAGTTCTTCAAGCTCGTGTCTCCTCTGATACTTCCTTCAGCGTACGCACCGCCATCCACCTAAACCCTTCGGTCCCACTCCCTCTTGTCGCTGTCCTAGAGCCCCTCATCTCTCACTCGGATTATGGTAACAGGACTTGAACTGGCTTCTCTACCCTCCTTAATCCATCGGTCACACCGCTGCCAAGTATGATCTTCTCAAAACCCACATCTGGCGGTGTCCCTCGCTGGAGGGTCTTGCCAGGCATCCCTACAGACTGTAAGGTGACATCCAGACTCCTCAGCAAGACACACAAGGCCATTCATGGCTTAATCTCTGCCCATTTGTCCGTCCTCTCTGAATCGGCCACCGGCCCCGGAAATGCTGGCCCACCCAGAGCTGCTCCGTTCCCGGATGTGTTTAGTTCCCGTGCGCCCGTGCTTCCCTGCCTCTGTGTGGACCGCACTCCACCTGAACGCTCTCCACCCCAGCCTTCCCTCCTCGGTTAGCAGTCGGGGGTCCTCAACACGGGGCTCGCGCTCCCCCCTCCAGGCTCACGAGCTCGTGAGCACTTACGGAGGGCTGTGTACACGGGACGCCAGCAGCCTCCGGGCTGTTACGGGACATGCGGGACAGCAGCGCCAACACCAGAACGCTGGGAGTTCTGAAACACTTCCAAGGTTTATATGCAAAAGACAGTATGAAATTGATACTGGGATCAAGTCTTTTGGATGATGCTGGAATGAATGATGGACCTCATCCCTGCTCCTTCCTCAGCGACGAACCAACAGGAGACTTTCAACAGGCCCGTCACGCAGGTTAGGCTGATGAGCGCCATCAAAGCAGCAAAGCGCCAAGAAGAGTCACTGTTCCAGTGACACCTGGTGTTTTAGTTGCAGGGCATCCTTACTACGTAACACAGCCGTATTTACTGCTTCACGGCTTAGCTGATCTTGAACAAAGTATTTCACGTGAGCCTTAGTTCCCACTGTGTAAAACAGACACACAAGTACTCAGGAGACGAAATGAAAGCCAATAAAAATGCCTCACACAGAACGGACCCAAATGAGCCTCTCTTTTCTGACCCCCTTCCCCCATATGCCTCCCCACCTTCTCACACACGGCTCTGGAACAATCTTTCCATTTCTAGTCTGTGGCTACTAAGACTTCAGGCAATCCCTGAGCAGAGCACACAGGTGAGGAGGGAGCAGGCTGAGAGCGCGCGGCCCTGCGGGAGAACACAAGTAAACATGACACAACAATGTCAAATGCTGAAGTCAACTGGAATATTCTGCTATAGCTCCCCGCTCCCTCCTCTGTTGGGGTCAGCTAGAGCTTTGCAGCCTGCGTTCCCTTCTCCACCAGGACTCCTGTCCTAATGCTTGGGTGGCTCCAGTGTCCACGTGGTCAGTCCTTCCGTAGCCCACGCCTCTCAGCTCCCTGACTTCTGCAGTCATCTTATCCTCCAGCCGTCTTAATCCCAGGATCAAAGCCTAGGCCTTGGCCTTACCAATAAATACACCTTTTCCATAATCCCAATTCTGAGCAGCCCATTCTCCAGGCCCCGCACCTTCCCTTTCTCTACAGGACCCTGACGCTGCCAACCTGAGCCCACCACGTTTTCACAGCCTCACTCTCGTATCCTCACAGCTCTCCTTCCTGTCAAACTCACAACTCTCCACTGGCTTCCCGTAGCACTCAGAGCGAACGCCACCACCCCTGGCCTCCCATCCCCTCCCTGGCGCAAACGTCTACTACTCTCTCCTTGCTGCTCCTTAAACACACTGGACCTGCCCCCACTGCATGGCTGTTGTGTTGTCCCACTTCCCTCCTGAGGACGCTCAACCAGTCAGACCTGCAGTGAGGCCCTGGGCTCTGGGGCTGTGTCCGTGCTGGTGTCTTTCACTGAGGTTAGGAGCATGGGAGGAGAGGCCTGCTGGGTACAGGGTGGGGCAGAGTTCAGACCTGTGTGTGCAGAGGTCATGGGGGTCTTATGAACATCTAACCCTACTGACACAGCTCAACAGGTGCCTCTGGAGTTGGAGAAAGGGCCTGGCTAGAGCTGCAGACTAGGCATCAACACCTGAGACCAGAATGCCTTGGGAGAGCGAACAGCACAGAAGAGCACCGGCATTACCAGCTGCACAGGGAAGCTCTCTAACAGGCGTCGCTGCTAGCCGAGCAGGAGGAAAGCTGGGGGCGGAATCATACACGCACCCAAGGAGATAGGGCTTTTATATTTAAGTAGACTACAGTTATGACTAAGTTTCTAGAACACCATGAGGCTTGTGCAGGCTATTTTCATGGATCCTTTTCTTGCACCACAGGCAAAGGAAGGAGGATGGGGAAAAGGGAAAAGCATGGGATCCAGACTTACTCCCAAGCTCAAATCTAGGCTCTGCACTTACAGGTGACTTCATTTCAATGTGCCCATGTCCTTGTCTGCAAAACTAGGTGACAGTTCTTTGAGAACAGTGGAGGGCACATGTGAAGTGCTCGGAGCACATAGTCTGTAAATGAGCTATGAGCAGGACGCAGCAGCCTGGAGAGCGGGCTGGCCCCTGGGGCACGGCACTCAGCCAGTGTGGAGTGGGAGGGGAAGGGACAGAATAAAGCAGCAACAGGGCTGGCTGTAGACAACCCTTCATGATGCAGAGAACAGAAGCTGCCCTGAAAGAAGGGGAGGGGGAGGGTCTGCCAATCACCAGGCTGGAGAGAAAGCCATGGGTTTCCGAGGAGAGGTAGAGAGAGAGGATAAAAACAGGAAAGAAGTGTGTGTGTGTGAGAGAGGATAAAAACAGGAAAGAAGTGTGACTTTCCAAAGGAGCTAAGACAGGGATTCCCAGCCATGGTTACCGGAATCACCTGTAGAGCCAGAGCCGGGTCCTACTGTGAGACATTTAGTAAACCTGAGGTGAGGTCTGGGACATGGCTCTTTAAAAAGTCTCCATCTGATTATGATGCGTCACCTGAGAGGAATCATGGCAAGGCTGTCAAAAGACATGTCTCACAGGGACAAAATTCTCCTGAGAAAACGTGGGGGTGGGGTGAGAGGAGAACCCACCAAGGCCCCGGCCCCCAGAGCTCCTGTCCTGTTCTCAGCTCCACCCTGCCCTCAGTGACCACAGGGCCAGCGAGCCCAGTGAGAAGGGGACAGCACAGGCAGTAAAGATATCAGGGCCCTCAAGGACTCAGGTCTGCCTCAGCCCAAGCTCCCACATTCTCCACCTACTTCTTAAAATCAGGAGTTGTTCTTGGTGCAGCAATCCTAATGGGAAAACCAGGGATGTATAACACTTTTTGCCTAAATCGTTACTCAATCCAGTCACAAAACCCCGCACTGATCATGTTTCTATTTATGTCAAGTTAGACATCGAGTCTTCATAGGAATCCCATGAGATAGGTTGCATTATGCTGGTTTTACAGGTGAGTTCATCTAACGCGTATTCTCCTAACTGCATTCACTCCCAGCCCAGCCCTCCAGTATGACCCCCACCCTTCTAGTGGGCTCCTGCACACGTCCGGCTCCTCATCTAAAAATGTGGGGTGTGACAGGGAAGACCCTAAACCATGTCCTCAGATGAGCTGTTCTCTCACCTGTGTGGTATGCTTTGTCACAGCACGATGGAGTGGAAAAGCACAGGCAGATTCAGGTACAACTCTTACATCCGCCAGCTGGGCCTGACTTAGAATTAGTTCTGCCACTTACCAATACTGAGCAAGTTATTTCAATGCCTTGACCTTCAGATGCCTCCTCCCGAAACAGAGCAAACCACCCATCTGAGAGGATACTGATAAAGGAGCGTCAAGCACTTAGGACAATTTACTGAGCTCAATGTTAGTGCCCTTTTCCAGCCCACTCCCACACTAAGGACTGGCAGCACAAGGACAGGCAGCACACAGCAGGAAAACGGTCAGGCATTCCGGGCAGCTGGTGACAGAACCCATCATCGGGACTTCCTCAGCCATTCTCATATTTTAGGTAAATGACCATATGATTTTGGGTGGGCAACAAGGAATGCCTTATTTCTGATAGTAGTTCTAGGCCAGTGAATTTGCCAACTCTTCCCCAAGATTAAATATTGTTCTTAAGATCCTGGAGAAATCTACCAACTTAGTGGGTTGGAATTTTTGGTTACGGTTTATAGGTTTGTTTTCAGTGATCTTTAAAGTGTCAGGTGACCTTTCCCATGTCTGCCTGACATAAGAACATAAAACAAGTCTGGATTACCAGGCAGGGGTTTCTCTAATGCTCACACAAACTAGATTTGACTTGCCTCAGACGGCGCTTCATCTCAGAGCCTGCCACACACACTGTAAGCTCTATGCATTTTAACAGCCAACAGAAACCCATCGAGTATGCCTTACCCACTGCTGGGGACAACTGGATTCAAAAGAGCTTCTTAACTTCTTGCACTGAGAAGCGTCCTCTGTGTTCTCATCTAAACACTTCCAGTACTCATCCCGGGCTCCCCAGCAAGCCTGCCTTTCTTTCATAGAGGGGGCTGCCATTCCTAGCGGGCTCAAGCTGTGGGCCAAAATAAAATTTAAGGTTAACGAGGAACTTGTTTCAGAGAAGGCAAGGCACTAACACTGTCATTCCTTCCCACCCCCTCTTTCTAAAGTTCTACCTCGGGATTTTAACGATACCGTAAGAGAGCACTCGCTTTTGAAGCTTATCTCCTACACTATGAAACTGGGCACCCAGCGGGGTGGCGGCTTGGTCTCAGGAAGCCCGAGTTAGAACTACGGTTTTCAGGGCGCCTGGGTGGCACAGCGGTTAAGCATCTACCTTCGGCTCAGGGCGTGATCCCAATGTTCTGGGATCGAGCCCCACATCAGGCTCCTCCGCTGTGAGCCTGCTTCTTCCTCTCCCACTCCCCCTGCTTGTGTTCCCTCTCTCCCTGGCTGTCGAATAAATAAATAAAATCTTTAAAAAAAAAAAAAAAGAACTACGGTTCTCTCACAGCCCACTCAGAGTAGCTCATTCATCCTCTCGAGCTTGTCTCCCCAGCTGTACAACGGGGGGAGCAGTGCCCATTTTACAAAGTTGCCTTTCCAACCAAACTGCTGTACAAATAAACGCACGGAGTCAAAGTGACGTGGCAGGGCCAGGAGTGCTACTGAGTTTCGCAGAAGAGGAGCCCGAGGCGTGCGAAGTCGCCCGGTCCACCTTCCACCACGCACGCATGCACGCCCGCCGGGACCCACCCGCAAGCTGACCTCTCGCCCGCCCGGGATCAGGTTCCCCTCCGCGCCGACGAGAGGAAAGGGTCATGAAACCCAACACACGAGGGCGGGGGGGAGGGCCCGGTGCCGAGTCCTGGTGCCCGGACGCTCGCATCGCCCGCGGGGGTTTAAGCAGTGTATAACTCACCACCCCAAGGAAGCACTTCACAGAGCGAATCCGCCCGTCTGCTTGGAATGACCCTTACGGCATCCCGTTCACCCTTCAAGGAGGCGGGACTTCCGGCTCCGCTCTCTGACCTATTGCAGCGACTTCCTTCCGGACTTCCTGGGCGGGTGGGGGAAGCTGGGCCTGGGAGTGTGGAGGTGAAGAGTGGGTGGGACTCTCGTCAATGCTCAGAGCGGCCTCAACCTTATTGGTGGGTCCATGCCTCTTTCCCGGAGGCTGTTAACAACTGTGAGGGACTGTGCTCCTTATGTGAATCTAAATTTCTATGCATATCTCACCCCGCACCGCCCGGGAGGCTTGCCTTTCGAGCCCTGAGGGACAGGGCGGTTTGAAGTGGAAATTGCAGCGGAGGGATGAGAGCTAGACAAAGTGTTAAAGATGACAGCTTAACTCCAAGCTTCCTAGATAGAGATAGGCAGAGAGGGAGAGGAAGAAAGATGGGGAGAGGGAGAGAGATTGGGGGGGGGGTTTAAAAGGAGTGGGAGTGGGGTAGAGGGAGGAGTGAGGGACAGACACAAGACCCAGGAAATTTGGCAAATAAGTGAACCAAGCTGCGAACCCGAGGCTTTGAGATCCCGAGGCTTTGAGATCCCAAGTCCCCTGGTCGAGATTTCATCCTGGTATATTTCTCAGCATCATCACCTTACCTTGAACGCTTGCAGCTTGCTTCCGTGGATGGAAAATGTCCTTTTAGTTGGTATTTGGAGACATCTAGTGAAAGCGAATGTGAAAGCAAAGTTCCATTCTGCTTAGAGTGATAGTTAAAATGTGAGCCCAATTAGTTTACAGATAGGATCTGTGGACTTGATCCGAAATTTGTGGGAGGTAATTCAAATTGGTCAGGAGAAGGGAGAAACTAAATATTTGCATTTTTGTTTTAATCTTACTCGTGGCTCTTTTTTTACTCCCAAAAAACACCAAGGTATTTTTAAAAAGGAATGAAAAGAGCTGCTCCAGATATTTTGAAAGGATGTTATCTCTAATATATGAACAAGTTAATATGAGCAGAATCTTTAAAAGCATGTTTATGGATAAAGACCAGTGAGTCATCTGGTGTCTGGTTCTCTTAACAGATTCCATGTGCATCATCTAGTCCTGTTGAAGTTCTAAAGTGCTTATAAAACACAGGAGCAATGTACAGCTCTGCCATCAGTGCTGGTGTTTGATCCTTTCCAAATTAACTTTATGCAGGTTTTCAGAGTGGCTATGTGAAGCTTAGTACCACCAAACACATGTTCTACAATATGGGCAGTATTTCTGTAAGTTAGTGGACTCTATAAGATAGCAGAATGCTTTATCTTTACCAGAGCTGTTCATTTCTTTTACATGGGCAGTTTATATAAAGATAATATTTCTAAGTATGACGGATGAGATATAAAGAGGATGAAAAGAAAGAGTCCTGGATGACTTCAGAGTTGAAAAAAGAAATACATTTAAAATTTTAAGTTTATACATACTTAATGATAAATATATAAAATAAAGTGAAACTTGACTGAATTATAAAGAAGAAAGTATACTCAGGTTACTTTAATAAGCCTTTCTCAGTGATTTTTAAGACAAAGGAAAAATCAATAAGGATATAGAAAAGTTGAATAACATGATTGATAAACTAACCTAATGAATATACAGAATGTAACCAAAATTAGCATATACATTTTTTAAAGCAAACATAGCACCGTCCCCAAATCAACCACATACTTAGCTGTAAAGCAACTCTCAACAAATTTTAAAGATTGAAATCATTCAGCACATGTTTTTTGACCATTATGCAATTAAGCTAGAAATCAATAAAGAATTATAACAAATCTATATAAACCGTAGTCAGAGGAGTCCTAATGATATTAAGAATATATTTTGAGCTGAACAATAAAATAGCAGTGCCTGTGGGATGCAGCTAAAACAGGACTTAGAGGAAAATTTATAGGCAGAAGTATATTAGAAAAGAGATTAAAAAGTCTTTAGCTAAACATCCCTTTTCAAGACGTCACAAAAACGAAAGCAAAATTAAAGAAAGTAAAATGGGGGCGCCTGGGTGGCACAGCGGTTAAGCGTCTGCCTTCGGCTCAGGGCGTGATCCCAGCCTTATGGGATCGAGCCCCACATCAGGCTCCTCCACTATGAGCCTGCTTCTTCCTCTCCCACTCCCCCTGCTTGTGTTCCCTCTCTCGCTGGCTGTCTCTAATAAATAAATCTTTAAAAAAAAAAAAAAAGAAAGTAAAATGACAGAAATTATATTAACAGCAGGAATTAATGAAATGGGAAACAAAAGTAATGTGCCAGAGACTATCTGTACTGGCTCAGGAGAGCCAGTTGTGCATACCTCTCCCCTACTACATGGCCACTAACATCAAATTAGTGGCTTAAAATTGTCCTTGATGATAGTATTCACTCCATGGAAATCAACAAACAGGCTTGTGTTTTGCTATGTTCGGAGCCAATCCACTAGCTGACGGCTGCATACAATGGATTAAAAATCCAAAAGTTGATTATTTTTTTTTAGAAAACACTAATAAATTGACAAATATCTGTTAGTATTGACCAATACAAAGAGAGATGTTAATCTATACCAGTAATGAAAACTATAGATATCAAAAAAGTTAGGACATCTTACAAACAATTTCAAGAAAAACACAACTGGCTGATTCAGGAGTAGAAAATATGAATCTTCCTAAGCCATAATTTAAATGAGTAGTAAAGAATCTTCACATGCAAATTCCAGGTCCACAGCTCCACGAGGAAGGTCCTCTGAAATTTGAAATAATTCCATCCTTACTGTATGAGGTTGCCATAACTTCTGTACTAATTACAAAATCCCCACACTTCTGAAACACCAAACTCTTTGGAACTCATTAGGTGAAAAATGTGACCTAGTCACAAGAAGCTCTTTGTAGTCATTATTTATATATTACTGAGGTGACTAGGTATGTTTTGCTGCAGAAATAGTAATGTCTGAGTATTGGTTTTCGAGTAGAGGTGCTCTTCCAGTTCTTGTTGATAGTGTTACATATGTTCCATAGTACCTTTCCAATGTCTGAAAAAGTCTGTATTTCAAAACACATCTGGCTCCAAGAATTTCAGATAAAATGCATGGACCTACAGAAGAATGTTTTTATGACATCGGGGCCAAGAAGAATTTTTTTCTAGCCATATAGGAAAAGATCAATGAATTCAACTACATTAAAACTAAGAACTTCTGTTTACCAAACAATACCATGAAGCGAGTGGAAAAGACAAAACCACAATGTGGGAGAAGTTTGTAAAACAAAGAATTGGTACCTGGGATAAAGAACACTTAGGAATCAGTAAGAAAGAGACAATGTAATTTTTACCATAGTCAAAAGGCTTAAATAGGCACAACACCAAAGAGGAGAAAGAAAGGAGCAATATCAGAAACCGCCCACATCCTTGTGAGTAACCACAGTCATGAACATTCAGATCACAGTGCAACACGATTAGACACCAACCAGACCCAAGAAACATTAAAAAGTCTGACAGTAACAAGCATGAGAAGGATGAAGCAAAAAGCATCCTCACACACAGATGGTGGTATAAATTGATACAATCACTTTGGACAACAGTGTGGCGTTATCTAGTAGAGTTAAAGATACACATTCACGATGACTCAGCAATTCTGTTCTACAGACTCACTCATGCACGTGCATCTTTGTTATAGCCAAAAACAACATACACCCCAAACTTATACCAGCGATAGAGTGGATGAACTATGGCGCAGTCATATCAGGAAATGCCACGCAGCAATGAAGGGAACATTTATAGCCATCTACGATAACATGACGTATCTCACATTGAGTAAAAGAAGCAAATCAACCAAAGAATAGATACCGTGTATTTCCACTTACATAAGGTCCAAAAACTGGCAAGACTCAGCTATCCTGTTTAGGATACATTCGAACGTAGTAACACTATTAACACAAGAAAAATGGGTTGTGATTGGCAGAGGTGAATAGGGACATTCTGAGGTGCTGACGAAGTTTTATTTCTGGACTTGGGTGTTTGTTTTATAATTATTGTATAAATAAACTGTACATGAATGTCTTATTCACTCTTCTGTATGAATGATATGTCCCTTTTTTTAAAAGATTTATTTATTTGAGAGAGCGAGCGAGAGAGCGAGAGTGAGTGGTGGGGTCGGGGTAGAGGGAGAGAAAGAATCCCAAGCAGACTCCCCACTGAGCACGGAGCCCAACATGGGGCTTGATCCCATGACCCTGAGATCATGACCAGAGTGGAAACCAAGAGTCCAATGCTCAACCATCTGAGCCACCCAGGCGCCCCTATATGTCACAATTGTTAACAGAGTAATTGTTTAGTCTGGAAAAGGTCATCTTTAGTACACAGAAAGGTAAAAATAAGGATCATACAGACCATTTATAAGGCGATTACTAACTTTTTAACAGATTTAACATCTTATGTGCTCTTCTAGGTCAAAACTCAGTAGTCTTTCATGCTGTCACCTGTGCAATCAAGCCCTTTCTACTGGGCAGTGGTACGCCTAAGGAACAGACAGTAAAGAATTATGGAAGAGGTTTAATACAGTGCAATAATGATCCCCACTCCTGCCTCCAAGGAGGTCTGGGGTTCACCAACCGAGAAACACAGATGTATCCAATAGCACAAAAACAACTAAGGAAAGGGAAATTTTGAGATGTCGATCAGGCAAACAAACCCAAAATAATGCAGGATAAGAACTGCCAAGAAAATCTGGAAGGCTGTGGGCAAAAGAAAGTGGTGCCAAAGATGATTTCAAATGTGTTGTCTTGACACAAAGGGAGTGTAGTCTCCCAGCCTGTCTGGAGGAGAGAAGAGGCAGGGAGAAGTCAGTGTGAACAGGTGGGAAGAGTGCTGTGCGGGCTCTTGCCACCCAGAGAAAACTTCCTGCGGGCATATCACTAGTCTGAACTGAGTAGATCCCCAAACCACTGCTGGGCAGGGCCAGACAGACCCAGGAGCACCGAGAAACGTATGTGTTGTTTTTCTGTTGCTGCCCACAGACTTTTATTTATAATCTGTACTGTTTTACAAAACAGTGTCACAGACACCTACGCGGGGACAAAAACAGGAGAAAGATCCCCTGACTTCAGTGTTGCTACAGAGATCCTTCTGAATTTTCTTAGATCTCGGTGCCAGCTCCTGGTCGTTTTCCTCCTGTGAACTATGGATGTGCTCCAAGAAGCTGGCCTTCTCTCTTATTTTTTTCCTTCTCTTGCATTTCCTTTGCTCTGTTTTCCTTGGCAAGCTGATTCACTCTCCTAGCTTCAGCTGCCGCGTCTATCAGAAAGACCTGCAAGTCTATGTTCTTGTCCTAAAGGAAACTCTGTCCCACTTTTCTCTTTCCCAGTTCCTCTTGGACACCTCCACTTGTCTGTCCTTCCATTACTCCAATAAGCTCAAAACTGGACCCACAGCACCCTCTCTCCAGAACAGCTTCCCGTTCTATGCTCTTCCTTTTCACTGGTTTGACAAGTCCTTTGTCTGCCAGTCAGGAACCTGTGAATCTTCTTTCCTGTTTCCTGCTCTATACCCACATAGCCAGCTTATTTCAGAGACACGAAGCCCTGCTGAGGGCCAGGCACAGTGCTAGGCCGTGGGGGAAAGAGATGAATGAGGATAGATCTCAGCCCTTGAGAAGCTCAGTCTAGTGGAGGACGTACGCCATATTGTCCTCTAAGGAACAGGAGTAAGAGCTATGATAGACGCATGCTCGAATAGGAGGTTGCCCAGAGAAATCCAGAAGGGAAATGCAGGCTGTAGGAGAGGCAGCAAAGTGTAGCTGATAAAAGTGTAGGTTCTGGAGCCAGATGGCTTGAATGCTACCCCCCCCCCATGACAAGCCATGTGACCTTGGGCAGGTTATTGGAACTTTGCATATACTGGTTTCCTCAATGGAGAATGTGGATGATAGTAATATCTACCTTAGGTTATTTGGAAAAGTTAAATGAAATAATCCCTGCAAAGCACTTAGAACAGTGTCTGGCACATAAAAGCATTTCATTCATTTGCTCGTTATTCAACATGTGCCAAGCCCTACCCTAGGGCTCGAGAGAGAGCAGAGAACGATCTAGACGAACACTCCTGCCTTCTTGGAAGGAGCATTCTAACAGAGACACTAAGCAACAAACAAATTCTACATGTAGTATGAGACAGAAGAGTTATAGGACAAGGAAAAAGTTAAGTGCTAGTTATTAATATTATTATATTTCAGAGGTCCTTTGATCTTGGACTTAAAGGAAGAGAAGTTCACTAAAGAGGATACTGTTTTATCGAAGCAAACGTGATTATAAATAATCTGCACCATTATTTTATGTTCGACTAAGAAAAGAGGCACTCCCAATTAAACCATAATAAACCATAATGCGATTCTTTTTTCTTACCTAGGATTCTTATCTGAAACTTAGTAAAACTTATTTAGGCATATTTACGTATGAATTTTTTAAGATCATATCACACAGAAGAAAGAAAACAAAAGAAGTTGATTGAGGTGAACCTAAATCTTCTTCACATTTAGAGTTCTAGTGCCCGGAATCCCTTTCTGAGCCAATCACCAATTTCTCCACCGATCTTATCATCTATGCCATTAAGCACTTGGAGCAAAGTCCTCATCTTCTCTCCTTCCCTTCTCTTGGCTTTTAAAACTCTGTGGATCCAGAAAGGGCTAAAAGCCATTGGTGCAGAGCCATGCAGCCAACTTTGAAATTAGGTACAAGGATCCCGCTTTTCACTCCTATTTTGGGGATGTTGCTCAACACTTTGGAGTTGCCCTCAGCCCACGCCACCCGCCCAAAGTTTTTTGCTTCCTAGAGGTTAAGAGCGCCCCCTTCTGATCTCCTAGATTATCGTCTAAGGAGCTGACCCTGCGAGTTTGGATAGGTCTGTGCACACAGGCAGTGAGGACCATGATCTATAACTGGGATCTGGTCAAATGTAAGACGCATCCTACTGTCCGAGATGCAGACGTGTGGGAACAAAAATGGGGGTGTTAGAGTCCATGAAATACTGCAGTCATAACTTGGCAGTCTTCCTTTTTCTGACCATGTGTTCTTTGTCAGGCACTGGGCTAAATATTTTTATAATGATGATCTTATTGAACCTTTATAACAACCCACTGAAGCAGGCACTCTAGTATCCCCGTTTTATAGAGTTGCATTATCCAACAGAAGTATACGGCAGGCTACACATGGAATTCTGTAGTCCCTAGTAGCCACATTAACAAAGTACAACTTGGGTGAAACTAACTGTAGCAATATACTTCCTTTAACCCAATATATTTAAAATATGATCATTGAGGTGCCTGAGTGGCTCAGTCAGTTGGGTGTCTGCCTTTGGCTCCAGTCGTGATCCCAGGGTCCTGGGATCAAGTCCCACATCAGGCTCCTTGCTCAGCAGGGAGCCTGCTTCTCCCTCTCCCTCTCCCTCTGCCTGCAGCTCCCCCTGCTTGTGCGCTCTCTCTCTCTCTGACAAATAAATAAACTCTTTAAATTTTTTTAAAAAACCCCACATCTTGGGGTGCCTGGGTGGCGCAGTCATTAAGCGTCTGCCTTCGGCTCAGGGCATGATCCCCGCGTTCTGGGATCGAGCCCCACATCAGGCTCCTCCGCGGGGAGCCTGCTTCTTCCTCTCCCACTCCCCTGCTTGTGTTCCCTCTCTTGCTGGCTGTCTCTCTCTTCAAATAAATAAAAATAAAAAATCTTTAAAAAACAAAAAAATAAAAAAAAATAAAAACCCCACATCTTATCTTGGACTAGTCACATCTCAAGTGCTCTGTAGCCGCACGTGGCTGGCAGCTCCCCTGCTGGACGGCGCACTTACAGACGACAGACCCAAACTGTCAGATCCACGTTAAGGATGTCGCGGAGCGCAGACTCCAGCTCAGATCCTCACAGAGGTTGTGCTCCTGACCTGTATCCTGCACGAGGGAAGAACCCCCCAGGCAGAGCAGGAGGTGAAAGCAATGTCCAGAGTTGGTGCAGAGCAGGTCTCTTGAAACCGTGAATGGCTGACTTTGGTTGAGACCTAGAATGTGGGGTCCCCTGTGTCACTGGAGACTACTGTTCTGTGATTAGAAACAATCTCAGCTCTTCCCCCCCCCAAATTCTGACCCTTTCATTCACCTCCCTCACAAAGGGGCAGACATCTATTTGGCCCCTGCCCGCAGTGTGGGGTGACTGCCAAGCCGTCCAGGACCCCAGGCCTTGGGTAAAGGATCCCGTGCGGCTTGAGCTCCACATTTTTTCTGCCACCCACCCCGCCCTGCGCCCCCTGACGAAGCTGTCAAAGTGCAGCCTGCACCGTGAGGCTCCATTCCCTGAGAACAAACAGCAAACAGCTATTTGGTGTCTGGGCCTCACTTTCGGGGGCGGGGGGGGGGGGGGTCTCTGGGATCTGACCCCCGGCTGCCCTGGCCAGGCTGACTCCTCTCTGCTCCTTCAGTCAGGCCCCTCATGGCCCTGGCTTGACTACTTCTTACCTCGGAGGCCTCACCCTGATGCCCTTCTCCTCCCCACTCAGCAGCCAATCCCACACATTCTGCCAGACTTAGCTGACCGAGATCCTTCCAGAAGCCTCAGGGATTGGAGACCACATCCATTTTGTGCTTTCCTATCAGAGCTGTTAATTAACCTTCTCCACTTTTTTCACGTCCGTATTGACCCTCTCACATCTACCCAGAGCAGGGATTGATAAGTTCCTGATTATTTCCCGTAGGACTCAGACCTGGGAGACGCTTAGGAACATACCTGACATCGCATGAAAGATGGGAAACAAGCAGTGAAAAGAGGAATTGCATTGTTTAATGCAGGACATTTCTCATTTGCTCCACAAACGCTTACCGAGCGTCTTCGGTACCGAGCCTGACCTACGGGAAGCAGAGCTAAGTCCTCGCGCTTCATTTGTTCACAGTTGGGGGGCAGGAGTCAGGCAGGAAAACCCAAAGCCACAATGCGATAAACACGAATACTGAGCTATGGGCCAAGTGCTGTGAGCACGAAGGACAGAGTAACACATGCTTCCTGGGAGAAGAGGGGACCTTCACGGAGGATGACGTTGAGCTCACCTTAAAGGGTAAGTGGACATTTTCCAGCTGTGAAGGGGGGAGGGGGTGCTTCAAGCAGAGGGACCTACGCGTGAGGGGCCTGGCACCGTCAGAGGGACTTAGAGGCTGCCTTACTGTTCTTCAAACTCACTAAGCACTTCCCTACTTCAGAGTCTTCGTGCCGGCTGGTCCCTCGGGTCGCTCTGCCTGGAATATTTTCTCTCAACCACCTGTTCCCTTCCAAGTCACTGCTCACCAAATCCTACTCAGATCTCCCTATGTCCGTGGAAATCTGCCCCCACCTCCTTCGTTCCATTATCCCAATACCAGTTCGAACATTCCATTCTTGCTGCATTAAGAGCTCAAATTAATCCATGGGTATTCGTGATATTTATAGCCTCCCCTGGGTACATCAGTCTGTCTAGCTACCTACCACATATACATAAAATGTACCTATTTGTGTATCTATGAATCTATCACCCATCTAGACAGCTAAGCTTATAGTGGGTTATTTGCTCAAACCCTATACCTTTCTGTTGTTATTGAATTATTTGTTGATTACGCCGAGGGGCATATTAAAATACCATACTTATGTATTCGCCTATTTCTCTTTTATATTTCTAAACCATTGTAACAGCTCACAGCTGTCTTGTTAGATATAGAAAATTATATATTCCACCAATATAAAGTCTCTATTTACTCATTTAATATTTCTGGCTTTGAATTATATTATGTTATCTGATACTAATATTATCTCATCTACTTTCTTTTTTGTGGCATTTCCTCAGTATATATATTTTTCAATTCTTTACTTTTAACTTTTCCCTATTGTTTTCCTTTTACAGTGACATTTTAAAATCTGCTCTGAGAATCAGTTTTTAAAAGGGTGACTGTAATATATTTTCATTCACAAGGATTATGAGTATGTTTCAAATTATTCCAGCCTATCCTAGCCTGTTTCTAGAAATGTGGGACCAATGGGAGCCCATGTTGCATATGGCTAGTAAAAGTAACTAATTAAGCTAAAAACAAAATATGTTCTATCCTTCACCTTGACAAATGCAGCTTTGAAGTGGCAACATTATGAAATGTTTAAAAGTTATAATTTTTATATGACGAAAAGTTGCAAAAATGTCAAAGATGGCTGAACTAAACTACTGCGTATCTGGAGGTCCTGTGGATGGGTGTCTGTTTGGGCTGCTATTACAAGATACCACAGGCCAGGTGGCTTATGAACTACAATAACTTTTTCTCACGGTTGTGGAGCCTGGAAGTCTGAGATCGGGGTGCCAGCAGGGGCAGGTAAGGGTCCTCTTCTGGGCCACAGACTTCTGTATCCCCACATGGCAGAAGGGGTAGGAGCTCTGTGGGGTCTCTTTTATAAGGGCGATAATTATATTCATGAATGTTCCACCCTTGTGACCCAATCACCTCCCCAAGGCCTCAACTTCTGAGGGGTTAGGATTTCAACATATGAGTTTGCAGGGGGCGGGGGACACAAACATTTCAGTGATATCTACTTTATACAAAAGTATATATTGATTTTATGAAATGCGTTATTCTTGTCATCGTTTCAGCAAAATTACGTTGCTAAATGAGTATTTTCCCAGGAGACGGGAGGAGGACGGCGGAGGACGAGAATTCTGAGCTCACCTCATCCCACAGACACACCGAGCAAACAGCCACATTTGTGCGACAGACTATGGAAATGACCCAAAGGCTCTGGCAGAACAGACCTTCCGCAGTTAATCATAGAGATGAGGCCACAGTGAAAGGGTAGCAGGGGTGAAGAGGCAGCTGGGAACCCCCCCTCGGGTGAGACACAGGAAGCACAGAGAAGCAGAGAAGCAGGAGGAGCAGATCCCACCCTGGGCACCCCGGGCACTGGAGATCCACACTGGGAAGATGAGTTCTGCAAGAACAAAAATGCTGTAGGTGGTAGGTGCCTTTTCGCTTCCCCTCCCCCAGCCTAGGTAGCAAGACACTTGCGGACCCCAGCCCTAATCCTCCCCATCTGGCTTGCCGGCACCGTGTGACCTGTCCCTGGATTCCCCTGTGGACCCACCCCATGCAACCCACCTAGCCTGGCATCCATCCAAAGCAGCTCCTGCCCTGCCACACCCTGCAAGCAGCCCCGGCAGGGACCAGCACTACTCCAAAGCTGGAGAGAGAGGCAGAGATAACCCGACACACCAGTGGGTCTGCAGTTGAGCCTTTGAGCGAGCTGTGCAGGAGAGAGCCTGGCTGTATGGTGCACCTACAGTTGCAGCAGAAGGGCTAACTGCAGACCCTTAGCACAACTGCTGACCGCATCCACGGAGAAGCTCCCAGAGGCCTCAGGCCTCTCAACACTGCAAGGACCAGACCTTGCCCAGTGGGCTCAAAACAGTCAGAGCAAGTCCTTCCAGCAGATTGGGCTGAATGCAAATGTGGTCAGCCACAACAGTAGAATGCCTGCAACCCAGAAGAGACACCTCCCTGCAGCCTCTGGTTCTGGTGACCAGGAGGCATTGCGCTACAGGGCACCACAGGACCTCTTCTGCACAAGGCCACTACTTTCAAGACCAGAAGGCAAAGCTGACCTCCCGAATACACAGAAACAAGCACAGAGAGTTAGACAAAATGAGGAGATAGAGATGTATGTTCCAAATGAAAGAATAGGACGATATCACAACAAATAGCTAAGTGAAAGAAAGGTAAGTGATATGTTTGATAGAGAATTCAAAGTAATGGTCATAAAGATATTTATTGGACTTGAGAAAAGAGTGGAAGATCTCAGTGAGACTTCAACAAAGAGACAGAATATATAAAACAGAACCAGCCAGACATGAAGAATTCAATAACTAGGCAGTCACCCACTTCCTCTTTCAACATGACAGATGTCCCGTGTCCTTTGCCAAGGACTTCTGGTGGGTGGAGTAGCCATGGCCATCTCCAAGACCACAGTGGCACCCATCGAGTGGGTCAGGCTGCTGCTGCAGGTGCAGTGTGCCAGTAAGCAAACCACAGCTAAGCATTAGGAGGGCATTAGAGACTGCGGGCTCATATCCCCAGGGAGCAGGAAATCTTCTCCTTTTGGCATGGTAACTTGGCCAATGTCATCAGATACTTCCCCACTCGGGCTCTCAACTTTGCCTTCAAAGACAAATACAAGCATCTTCCTGGGTGGTATGGACAAGAGAACCCAGTTTGGGCGCTACTTTGCAGGGAATCTGGCACCAAGTGGTGCTGCTGGCCACATCCTTGTTTTGTGTATTCTCTTAGTTTTGCCTTTTCCCATCTAGCAGCAGATGTCGGCAAAGCTGGAGCTGAAAGGGACTTCAGAGGCCTCAGTGACTGCCTGGTTAACATCTCCAAATCTGATGGGATTAAGGGCCTGTACCAAGGCTTTAATGTGTCCCTGCAGAGTATTATCATCTACCGAGCTATAGTTTGGTATGTATGACACTGCAAAGGAATGCTTCCAGATCCCAACAATACTCTTATCTTCATCGGCTGGATGATATTGCAGCGATTGCTGGGTTGACTTCCTATGCATTTGACACTGTTCATCGCCATACGGTGATGCAGTCAGGGTGCAAAGGAACTGACGTCAGGTACGTAGGCATGCCTGACTGCTGAAGGAAGATTGCTTATGATGGAGGAGCCAAAGCTTTTTCAAGGGCACATAGTCCAATGTTCTCACAGGCATGGTGGTGCTTTTGTGCTTGTCTTGTATGGTGAAATCAAGAAGTTTACATAAGTCATTTCCTAGTTCCCCCCTCCCCCCGTGAACAGTCATGTTGTTAAATAACATATCTTGAGCATTCTTGACAGGCTGTTGACGATTTATCAACAGCAACTATTTACTAGTTGAAAATGGGAAGCAATAATATTCATCTGACCAGTTTTCTCATAAAGTCATTTCCATGATGATGGGACTCAATTACATTTTTTATTTCTGTCACTCCTGATAAATTTGAAGAAATAAAAAATATCAGAAAACAAGGAATAACTAAAACTAAAAAAAAACAAAAAAACAAAAATAAACCAACACAAAAACAAACAAAAAGCACTGGAGGGTATCCATAGCAGTTTAGAGGAGGCAGAACAGTCAGTGATCTGGAAGACAGGGTAATGCAAAGCAACCAAGCTGAACAGCAAAAAGAAAAAAAGAATAATAAAAAATGAGACTAGGTTAGGGGAACTCAGTGACGTCATCAAGCACAATAACATTCACATTAAAAGGAACCCAGAAGGAGAAGGGAAAGAGAAGGGGGGCAGAAAACGTCTCTAATCTAGGGAGGGAAACATACATCCAGATCCAGGAATCACAGAGAGCCCCTACCAAGATTAATCTAAGGAGCTCCACATCGGGACACATGATAACTAAAATGGCAGAAAGTAATGATAAAGAGAGAATTTTTAAAGCAGCAAGAGAAAAGAAAACCATTACACACAAAGGAAACCCCATATATATATATATATATCAGCTGATTTTTCAGCAGAAACTTTGCAGGCCAGGAAAGAGTGGCATAATATATTCAAAGGGCTAAAAAACAACAACAACAACAACAAAAAACAAAACCTTGCAACCAAGAATACTCTACCCAGGAAGATTAGCATTCAGAACAGAAGGAGAAATAAAGAGTTTCCCAGGGGCGCCTGACTGGTTCAGTCAGAAGAGCATGCGACTCTTGATCTCAGGGTCATGAGTTAGAGACCCATCTTGGGCATAGAGATTACTAAAAACATAAAAAATAACAAAACTTAAAAAAAAGGAGTTTCCCAAAGTTAAGGGAATTCATTACCACTAAACCAGCCTTATAAGAAATGCTAAAGAGAATTGATTTGAAATTAATGAAAGTAAAAAAATTCACAGGTAAAAGCAAACATAAAGGTAGTAGATTAATCACTTATAAAGCCAGTACGGAGGTTAAAACACAAAGTAGTAAAATCAATTATATCTACAAAAATCAATCAAGGGATACACAAAAAGATGTAAAACATGACAATATACATAAATGTGGCGGGGATGTAAAAATTTAGTGCTTTTAGAAGGTCTTCAAAATTAAGTAACCATCAACTTAATATGTACTGCTATAGACGTAAGATGTTATATATAAACCTAATGGTAACCACAAATTTAAAAATCTATAATAGATACACAAAAAATAAAGGTATCCAAACATAACACTAAAGAAAGCCATCAAACAAGGGAAGAAAGGGAGAGAAAAAGAATGGAACAGAGAACTACAAAAACAACTGGAAAACAATTAACAAAATAGCAATAAGTATACACCTATCAACAATTAATTTAAATGTAAATGGACTAAATGCTCCAATAAAAAAAAACCCCACAGGATGACTCATCTATGTGCTGCCTAGAAGATACTCACTTTAGACCTAATGACATGTACACACTGAAAATGACGGGCTGGAAAAAAACATATATCATGCAAATGGAAGCAAAAAAGTAGCTGGGGTAGCAATACTTAGACAAAACAGACTTTACAACAAAGACTTTAGTGAGACAAAAGGCACTACATAACGATAAAAGGAACAATTCAACAAGAGGATGTAACAATTGTAAATATCTATGCACCCAATATAGGAGCACCTAAACACATAAAGCAATTATTTTTTTATATATATTTTTTTTAATAATGATTTTTTATTATATTATGTTAGTCACCATACAGTACATCCCCGGTTTTCGATGTAAGGCTCGATGATTCATTAGTTGTGTATAACACCCAGTGCACCATGCAATATGTGCCCTCCTTACTACCCATCACCGGTCTATCCCATTCCCCCACCCCCCTCCCCTCTGTAGCCCTCAGTTTGTTTCTCATAATAACAGATATAAAGGGAGAAACTGACAGTAATACAATAATAGTAGAGGAGTTTAACACTTCACTTACATCAATGAATAGATTATCCAGACATAAAATCAACAAGGAAACAGTGGCTTTGAATGACACATTAAACCAGATGGACCTAACATATTTATAGAACACTTTATCCGAAAGAGAACACACATTCCTTATATGTGTATGTGAAATATTCTCCAGGATAGACTACATGGTAGGCCAAAAAAAGTCTCAATAAACTTATGAAAATTGAAATCATACCAAGTTTCTTTTCTAACCATAACAGTATGCAACTAGGAAGCAATTGCAAGAAAAAATCTGGAAAGAATTCAAATACATGGAGGCTAAACCATATGCTAATAAACAATGAATGGGTCAACCAAGAAATCAAAGAGGAAATTAAAAAACAAATGGAAACAAAAATGATAACACAATGGTCCAAAATCTTTGGGATGCAGCAAAAGCAGTTCTAAGAGGGAGGTTTACACCAATACAGGCCTACCTCAAGAAACAAACAAACAAAAAAATCTCAAATAAATGACTTAATATTACAACTAAAAGAGCTAGAAAATGAACAAAGCCCAAAGCTAGCAAAAGAAAGGAAATAATAAAGATTAAAGCAGAAATAAATGAAATAGAGCTTAAAAAGCAATAGAAAGGATCTATGAAGCCATGATTTGGTTTTTTTGAAAAGTTACAAAATTGATAAACTTTTAGCTGGACTCATCAAGAAAAAAAGAGAGAGGACTCAAGTAAATAAATGAAAAAGGTGAAGTAATAACCAATATCACAGAAATAAAAAGGATTATAAGACAATACCACAAAAAATTATATGCCAACCAATTGGACAACTTAGAAGAAATGGATAAATTCCTAGAGACACAAACTGAATCCCAAAACTGAATCAAAAAGAAGCAGCAAATCTGAACAGACATACTACTAGTAATGAAGTGAACTGGTAATAAAAGAACTCCCAACAAACAAAAGTCCAGGACTAGATGGCTTCACAGGTGAATTCTACCAAATATTTAAAGAAGAGTTAATACCTGTCCTTCTCAAACTATTCCAAAAAATAGAAGAGGAAGGAAAACTTCCAAATCCATTCTATGAGGTCATCATTACCCTGATACCAAAGCCATAAAGACACTACAAAAAACAAAACCAAAAACAATTGCCAAGTCATATCCCTGATGAACATAGATGCAAAAATCCCCAACAAAATATTAGCAAGCTGAATTCAACAATATGTTAAAAAGATCATTCACCATGATCAAGTGGAATTAATTCCAGGGATGCAAGGATAGTTCAATATCCTCAAATCAAACAACATGCTACACCACGTTAACAAAATGAAAGATAAAAACTATATGATCATCTCAATAGATGCAGAAAAATCATTTGGCACAAGTCAACATCTGTTCATGATAAAAACTCTCAGTAATGTGAATTTAGAGATAACATACATCAATATAATATATGACAAACCCACAGCTGACATCATACTCAACTGTGAAAAGCTGAAAGTTTTGCCTCTAAGATCTGGACCAAGACAAGGATGTCCACTTTCATCACTTTTATTCAATATAGCACTGAAAGCCTAGCCATAGCAGACAAGAAAAAAGTAATAGACATCCAGACTGGTATGGAAGAAGGAAAACTGTCACTATTTGCAGATGACATGGTACTTATATAGAAAATCCTAAAGACTCCACTAAACAACCGTTAGAATTGGTAAGTGCATTCCATAAAGTTGCAGGATACAAAATAAAATATAAAAATCTGTTGTTTCTATACACTAATAATGACGTAGTGGAGAGAGAGAAATAAAGAAAATAATCCCATTTACACTGGCATCAAAAAGAATAAAATAGCTAGGAATAAATTTAACCAAAGAAGTGAAAGATCTATACTCTGAAAACTATAAGACATTGATTAAAGAAGTTTAAGACAACACAAAAAATGAAAAGATAGTCCATGTTCAAGGATTATAACAATTAATATTGTTAAAATGTCCATACTGTCCAAAGCAATCTACAGATTCAATGCAATTCCTATCAGAGTACCAACAGTATTTTTCACATAACTAGAACAAATAATCTTAAAATTGATTTAGAACCACAAAAGACCCAGAATAGTTAAAGCATTCTTGAAAAGGAAACAAAAAGGGGGAGGTATCATGATCCCAGATTTCAAGAAATACTATGAAGCTATAATAATCATATAGTAAACATTATGGTACAAGCCCAAAATATACATAAATCAAAGGAAAAGAATAAAGAACCCCAAAATAACCCCCAAAATAAACCACACTTATATGGTCAATTAATCTACAACAAAGTAGGCAAGAATATACAATGAGGAAAAGACAGTCTCTTTCATAAGTGGTGCTGGGAAAACTGGACAGTCACATATAAAAGAATGCAACTGGACCACTCTCTTTCACCATATGCAAAAACAAATTCAAAATGAATTAAAGACCTAAATGTGAGACCTGAAACCAAAAACTCCTAAAACAAAACATAGGCAATAATCTTTTAGACATCAGCCTTAGCAACATTTTTCTGGATATTTCTCCTCAGGCAAAGAAAATAAAACCTAAAATAAAATATTGGGATTAAGTCAAACTGAAAAGCTTTGGCATGGCAAAGGAAACCATCAACAAAATGAAAAGTCATCCTACTGAGTGGAAGAAGATATTTTCAAATCACATACTTGATAAGGGGTTAATATCCAAAATATATAAAGAACTCCTACTACTCAACTCAACACCAAAAAGTCCCTAAATAATCCAATTAAAAATGGGCAGAAGACCTGAATAGACATTTTTACATTGATGGCCAACAGGTACGTGAAAAATGCTCAACATCACCAGAGAAACCACCAGGGAAATGCAAATCAAAACCACAGCAAAATATCATCTCATACCAATCAGTCCAAATGACTAGTATCAAAAAGACAAGAAATAACAAGTATTGGCAAGGACGTGGGGAATGCAGAGCCCTTGTGCACTGGAATGTAAATCAGCGTGGCCGCTATGGAAAACAGAATGGAGGTCTTCAAAAAGCTAAAAAATAGAACTACCAGATGATCCATTGATTCCACTGCTGGGTATTTACCAAAGAAAACAATACTAATTCAAAAAGATATATGTACCCTCATATTTATTACAGCTTTATTTCCAAAAGCCAAGGTATGGAGCAACCTAAGGCCCATTGATAGATGAATGGATAAAGAAGATGTTGTGTATACACACACACACACACACACACACACACACAGAACATTACTCAGCCATAAAAAAGAATGAAATCTGCTATTTGTGACAGTATGAATATACCTAGAGCCTATATGCTAAGTGAAATAAATCCATGAAAGACAAAGACCATATGATTTCACTCATATGTGGAATTTAAAAAAACAAATAAATGAACAAAGAAAACCAGAAACAGACTCATAAATACAATGAACAAACCAGTGATTGGCCGGGGTGGGGGGGAGGGGAGAGGGAAGATGGGCAAAATAGGTGAAGGGGATTAAGAGGTACAAACTTCCAGTTATAAAACACAGAAGTCACAGGGATGAAAAGTACAACGTAAGAAACATAAGCAATAATATTTTAATAACGTTGTATGGTGACAGATGGCAACTACATTATAGCTGGCAAGTTTGTATGGTGACAGATGGTGAGCGTTGTGTAAATATAGACTTGTCCAATCACTATGTTGTACATCTGAAACAACTATACTTCAATTTGAAAAAGTAAACGTAATTTCACATGAAATATTCACAACAATGCAGATTGAAGTCCATGTAAAGAACTGAAAATTAAAATTATTTTTGCATACATTCATAGTATGGTTATTCTAAAATATTCAAACTTATCTATTAAAATTTAAAAGGCAAAACAAATGATAATCAATGGCTACGAAACCAAAAAATTGCCATTGAAATTAAATTGTATTTAATTTTCTGAAAATTGAATATTTATCAAGTGTTTTTATAAAACCGTAGCTATTTGCAAGTTTAGCACACAAATTTCATCTCATTGCCAAGGTAACAAAGGTAATGTTTCAATCATGTTAAGTCTGGACCACTATGCATACACCTTTGATTATGAATTGTTTAATACTGAAAATGTTCTTTAGTCACCAGATGCAACTGTTATGAGTATTACACTAAATTGTGAGTATCTTCAAAACCACGAATTGGAACACAAATGGGGGCTTGCCCCTCCTGGGAAGAGATATATTATGATACAGGAATTGATTGCATTCATGGTACCCGAGAAAAAGGATTTGAACAGTTCATTTAATTTTTTCTCTAACCTAAGCACTTCTGCTGAGCACATCTTCCCCGCACAGCAAAGCATCTACATGCTGGTGTCAACAGTGACACAAAACTATCACAGTATTTGGATACAGTCTCAGATCATATTCAGATCGGTTTCAAGGACCTACACCCAGTCACAAGAGCTGATATTTAGGATTGAGTCCCCAAGCTGAAGACTGGATCCAGGGACTGAGCAACCCATTCTTGGTTTAGTCAATCCTCTGAAAATATTAGTCATGCTTTATTTTAAAGGCTTCTTATGTTCATTCAATATATTCTTTTTCTGCACATGTATTTCTGACCTCTGGGTTCAATAGTCTCATTCAGTGTTGGGTTTGCGTCAATGCTCGGTGAATCTTGGTAGTCGATCTGTTCATGTTTGTCACTGCTCGATTGTGTCTTAGTCGGTACCCTGACTCTTTGGATTGAGGCGAAAGGATGGGAATTATAGCTGAGTGGGATTCTGTGCATGGGAGCTCTCCCAAGCCCACGGGTAGGTCTCCTGCGTCCGAACTCCTCCCGCAGGGAATAATCACTATGTGGCAGAATCAGCAGCAGCATTGCTTTTCCTGCTTCAACTTTTCTTTTTTAGGTTAGGTTAGGTCACTTTAGCTCCGCTCCCTTCACCAGCTCAAACAAACAGAGCTCTTCCCTGGCAGGGGAATCCCTCTGGTGAGCAAGCATGCTGGGACTTACCCCTAGGGGCACACACACCTGCCTTCCTCTGGCTCAGCTGTTCGCGTTAGGAGCCATTGCCCGGCACTGCCCCTTTATGTTTTGATCTCAGTGCGGCATTTCTCTGGAGCTATGTAAGGGCAGTAGCTTCTACTCTTGACTACACTTTCTCTGGAGTGTGTTTTAAATCACAGTTTTATTTGTATAGTTTTCTTTCCATAAGTAACATCCCATCTTTTTTCTGTTCTTGAGAATTCTTCAATACTCCTGACCCTCCATTTTCAGTACTTGGGATAGAAGTACGTACATCCTCTCTCACTTCAATCTGATCTCTTTCCTTCCTTTTCTCTTCCCCATTTAAAAAAACTTCATTTTTGAAGAGCAGTCTCGGGTTCTCAGCAAAATTGAGAGCAAAGCACAAAGATTCCCTATATACACCGACTCCACACGTGCACAGCCTCTCCCCTTAGCGACATCACTAACCAGAGTGGTGCCTTGGTTACGACTGATGACACATAATGATCACTCAGTGTCCACTTTACTTAGAGTTCACTCTTGGGGTCATATAGTCTATGGGTGTGGATAAATGTATGACATGCATCTATCATTATCATATCACACAGAATAGTTTCCCTACCTTAACAACCCTCTGTGCTCTGCCTATTCATCCCTCCACTTCCCTCAAGCCCTGGCAACCACTGGCCCTTTGACGGCCTGCATGGTTTTGCCTTCTCTAGAATGTCACATGGTTGAAATCATACAGCATGTAGCCTTTTCAGTTGGCTTCTTTCACTTAGTAATATCCCTGTAAGAGTCCCCATGTCTTTTCGTGGCTTGATAGCTCATATTTTTTTAGCACTGAATAATGCTATCTGGATGGACCACAATTCACTTATCCATTCACCTACTGAATTGTATCTTGGTTGCTTCCGAGTTTTGACAATACAAACAAAGTTGATATAAACTTCCATGTGCAGGTTAGTGCGTGGACATGCATTTTTGACTTCTCTGGGTAAGTCCCAAAGGGCACCATTGCTGGATCATATGGTAAGACTGTATCATGAATGGTTGTTGGATTTCTGTCAGATAATTTTCTGCATCTGTTGACATGATCATATGATTTTTCTTTTTTAAGGCAGTTGATGTGCTGGATTACATTATTGATTTTCAAATATTGAATCCATTTTGAATACCTCAAATAAATCCTTCCTGGGCATGGTGAGTAAGTCTTTATACATTGTTGGATTCAATTTGCTAATACTTTGTTAAGGATGTTTGAGTCAATGTTCATGAGAGATTTTGGTCTGTAGACTTCTTTTCTTATAATATCTTCATGTGATTTGGGTATTAGGGTAATAATACTGACCACATAGAATGAGTTAGGAAGTATTTCCTCTACCTTTATCCTCTGAAAGGGATTGGTTATCATTTTTTCTTAACCTGTTGGTAGAATTCACCAAAGAACCCATCTACGCCTGGTGCTTTCTGTTTTGGGTGGTTATTAATTATTAATTCAATTTCATTAATATGTATAGGTATATTCAAATTCTCTGTTTCTTCTCATGTGAGTTTTGGCTATTATGTCTTTTAAGGAATTAGTCTGTTTTATCTAGGTTATCAAATTTGTGGGCAAAGAATTGTTCATGGTATTCCTTTATTATTATTTTTTTAATTTCTATGGGATCTGTAGCAATGCACCCTCTTCTATTTCTGATATTAGTAATTTGTGTCCTCCCACTCTCTCTCTTTTCTTTTTTCTTAGTTAGCCTGGCTAGAAGCTTATTGATTTATTTATCTTTTTTAAGAACCATATTTTGGTTTTGTTGATTTTCTGTTTTCAATGTTATTGATTTCTGCTCTAATCCTTTTTTTTCCTTCTGCTTATTTTAGATTTAACTTGCTCTTCTTTTTTCTAGTTTCCTAAGGTGAAAACTTAGATTACTGCTTTTAGATCTTTCTTCTTTTCAATATATGCATTCAGTACAATATTTTTTCTCTAAGCACTGCTTTTGCTACATTACATGAATTTTGATAAGTTCTGTTTTCACTTTCATTTAGTTCAGAAATATTTTAAAAATTTCTTTTGAGATGTCTTCTTTGGTCCATGTGTTATTAACAACTGTATTTTTTTTTATGTATTAAGAGATTTTCCAATTATCTTTCTATTACTGATTTCTAGTCTAATTCCATTATGGTCCCCATACAGGCATTGTATGATTTATATTCTTTTAAATTTGTTAGGGTATGTTTTATGGCCCAGAATGTGGCCTATCTCAGCAAATGTTTCATGTGATCTTCAGAAGCGTACCCTGCTGTTGTTGGATGAAGTAGTCTATAGATGTCAATTATAGCCAGTTGATTGATGGTATTGTTGAATTCAACTCTGCCCTTAACGATTTTCTGCCTGTTGGATGTGACCATTTCTTATTGTGAGTCACCTGAGCACAAGAATCACTCAAATTACTTAAAAGCAGGAAGAGACAAATAACGTGCTATGTAAAAGGGAACCCTCAAAAGGCTATGAGCAGATTTTTCAGCAGAAACTTTGCAGGCAGAAGAGAGTGGCACTATATATTCAAAATGCTGAAAGAAAAATAACTTCCAACCAAGAATACTCTACCAGGCAAAATTGCCATTCAGAAATGAAGGAGAGAGAGTTTTCTGGACAAACAAAAGTAGAAGGAGCTCATCGCCACTAACACAGTCTTATAAGAAATGCCAAGGGAACTTCTTTAAGCTGTAAAGAAAGGGTGCTAATTAGTAATAAGAAAACATATGAAAGTGTAAATATGACTGGTAAAGGTAAATATGTAGTAAAAGTAATGGATTGATCACTTGTAAAGCTAGTATAAGGATTAAAAGACAAAAGTAAAATATAATAATTAGTTAAGGTAAACACAAGATAAAAAGATACAAAATGTGACATCAAAAATATAAAGTGTGGAGAGAGGGAGAGTAAAAATGTAGAGCTTTAGAATGCGTTAAACTTAAGTTGCTATCAATTAAAAACAGACTGTTATAAACATAAGTTATATATAAGCCTCATGATAACCACAAAACAAAAGCCTATAGTAGATACACAAAAGAAAATGGGATCTAAACATAACAGTAAAGAAAGGCAATCAAACCACAAAGGAAGAGAGCAAGACAAGTAGAAAGAAACAGAGTAACTACAAAACATCCAGAAAGCAAGTAACGAAATGGCAATAAGTACATACCTATCGATAATTACTTTAAATGTAAATGGACTAAATTCTCTAACCAAGAAACAGAGTAACTGAATGGATTAAAAAAACAAGACCCATCTACCTGCTGCCTATAAGAGACACACACAGACTAAAAGCGAAGTTATGTAAAAAGATACGTCATGAAAATCGAAAAGATAGATGAGATAGCTATATTTATATCAGACAAAGTTGACTTTAAAACCAAGACTGTAATAACAGACAAAGAAGGGCATTACATAATGATACAGGGATCAATCAAACAGGAGAATGTAACATATGGAGTTGTTTATGCACCCAACAGAGGAGCACCTAAATATATAATACAAATATTAACAGACATAAAGGGAGAAATACACAGCAATACAATAATAGTAGGGGACTTTAATAGCACTTACATCAGAGGTAGTTCATCCAATAGAAAATCAGTAAGGAATCATCAGCCGTAAATGACACCTTAGAACAGATGGACTTAACAGTTGTATACAGACCATTCCATGCAAAACCAACAGAATACATATCTTCTCAAGTACATACGGGACATTTTCCAGGCTAGATTACATGTTAGACCACAAAATAAGTCTTCAGAAATATAAGAAGACTGAAATCATATCAGGTATCTTTTCTAACCACAATGGTATGAAACTAGAAATCAATTACAGTAAGACTGGAAAATCCACAAATATGTGGAGATTAAACAACGTGCTACTGAATAACCAATGGGCCAACAAATAAAAGAGAAATCAAAAAATACTTTGAGATAAATGAAAATGGAAATACAACACCAAAGTTATGGGAGTTCTAAGAAGAATTTATAGTGATAAATACTTATATCAGGAATCAAAAGTGGGGAAGTTAGGAAAATGGTGGAGTAGGAAGACCCTAAGCTCACCCTGTCACATCTCCGTGACTAGATACCACTCATTTGTGGAAATAAACCAGAAGGTGATCTGAAGACTGGCAGAACAAACTCCCCAACTAAATGTGGAAAAGAAGCCACATCTGACAGGCTAGGAAGGGCAGAAATAGTGGTTGGGAGCTGCCCTCAGGAAGGAGGGAGCTCTGGGCACTAAGAGGGGCAATGGATAGTCCCTCACGACAGGGAGCCCACATGGGGAAGATGAACGTCCCTAACGCCTGGATTTGCAAACCAGAGGGGCTGAATTCCCTGAGTGTGTATAACCAGTGGGACATGGAGTCTGGAGGTTAAAAGTCAGCTGACATAGCACTGGGCAAACCAGGAGGGTTAGTGAGAGCTGGATCCCTGCCCTTAAAAAGATTGCAGCCTGAGGAGAGGCAACATAGAAGCAGCAGTTTGCACAACACCTGGGGCAAATGAGACAAAGATCTGCTTATACTGATTTCAGACCATGTCGGGGGACTTCTCCAGGGAGAAAAGAATTGGCAGGCACATGTTCCTCCTGCACCCCCAGCATAAACACAGAGCCACCTGCAGGAGGCAGCACTACACAGACACTTGCTACCTAACCTGCCAGCAGCGCACCCCACCCATGTGATCTCCTGAGGACTTGCCCACTCCAAGCCTGCTGGCCTTGACCTTGGGCTCAGTGCAAATTTTGTTAAAGCCACCATGTGCCCTGTTCAGCTGCCATGCACACCATGCCCCCGGCGGCCACTGCAATTCAGGGAATCTGGCACAGGAGTAGCGCCTCAGTGCAAATTTTGCTAATATCACTGCCCTGCCCTTAAGCCCTCCTGCAGTCACCCTCCTTCAGAGCTGGCCTGCCTGTGTCTCACTAACACCACAGGGAGCAAACACAACCCACAACAGGCAGAGGAGAGTCAGTGCAGATGTCTGGACTGAAAGGAAAAGTCACTCAGATGCAATAGCAGGATGCAAGCAACACATAAGAGACTCTCCTGAAGTGCCAAGGTCTGGCGAATAGGGGACACTGCACTGTAGGGCAACACAGGACCGCTTCTTCCTAAAGCCACTACTTTCAAGAGCAGAAGACATAGCTGACTTCCTAACATACATAAACAGAAACAGAGGTAGGCAACATGAGGAGACAGAGGAGTATGTCCCAAATGCAAAAACAGAACAAAAATCACAGCAGAAGATCTAAGCGAAACAGAAAAAGCAATATGCCTGATAGAGAATTTAAAGTAATGACCATTAAAATACTCACTGGGCTTCAGAAAAGGGTGGTGGACACCAGCGAGACCCTTGGCAAAGAGATAAAAAGTAGCATATCAGAGATGAAGAACTCAATAAATGAAACTTAAAATGCAATAGATGGAATAAATAGTAGACTACAGGAAGCAATGACTTGGAGAATAGAGTAATGGAACGCAATCAGGCTGAACAGGTGAGAGACACACAGTGCATAATGAGAACAGACTTCGAGAA
Source organism: Ursus maritimus (assembly GCF_017311325.1). Taxonomy (NCBI): domain Eukaryota; kingdom Metazoa; phylum Chordata; class Mammalia; order Carnivora; family Ursidae; genus Ursus; species Ursus maritimus. The sequence goes on along the minus strand of NW_024426885.1, from coordinate 70,491,620 downwards.
CTCAGTGACTCCATCAGGCATAATAACATTCACATTATAGGGATCCCAGAAGAAGAAGGAAAAGGGGGAAAGAAAATGTATTTGAGGAAATAATAGCTGAAAACTTTCTGAATCTGGGGAGAGAAACAGAGATTCAGATTCTGGATGCACAGAGATCCACCAACAAATTCAGCCCAGGGTGGTTCACATCAAATAGTAATTGAAGTGGCCAAAAATACTGATAAGGAATTTTAAAGGTTGCAAGAGAAAAGATGAAAGTTACATACAAGGGAAACCCCATAAAGCTAGCAGGAGATTTTTCAGCAGATATTTTGCCGGTCAGAGGGTAGTGGCACAATATATTCAAAGAGCTGAAAGGGAAAAATCTGAAGCCAAGAATACTCTGTCCAGCAATCCAGACTAGGAGAGATAGTTTCCCAAACAAAAGTTAAAAGAATTCATGACCACTAAACCAGCCCTACAAGAAATATTAAAGGGGACTATGAGTGGAAAACAAAAAAACATAAGTAAAAGAAAAATAAGCACAGAAGAAAAAAAGTACATCTGTAAAAATCAGTCAAGAGAAGCACAAAATTAAACAATGTAAAATATGATATCAAATATCTGAAACATGGAGGGGAGAGGAGTAGAGAATGAGCTCAAAATTAAGCAACCATCAGTTTAACATAGACTGCTATATGTAGAAGTTGTTATATATGTAAAATAAATGGTAAGCACAAATCAAAAAATAGTGATAGATATGCAAACATAAAGAGTAAGGAATTCAAGTATATCTCTAAAGAAAACCAGCAAACTATGAAAGAGAGAAAGAGAAGAAAAGACCAGAGAAAAACAACCACAAAACCAGTAACAAAATGGCAATAAATACATATCTATCAATAATTACTTTGAATGTAAATGGACTAAATGCACCAATCAAAAGACACAGGGGGACAGAGTGGATAAAACAAGACCCATGTATATGCTGCCTACAAGAGACTCATTTCAGACCTAAAGACACCTGCAGATTAAAAATGAGAGGATGGAGAAACATCTATCATGCACATGGATATCAAAATAAAGCTGGGCTAAGAATACTTATATAGGACAAAATATACTTTAAAACAAAGTCTGTAGGGGTGCCTGGGTGCTGCAGTCAGTTGAGCACCTGACTCTTGGTTTCAGCTCAGGTCATAATCTCAGGGTCATGAGATAGAGTCCTGTGTCAGGCTCAGTGCTCAGTGCAGAGTCTGCTTGAGTTTCTCTCTTCCTCTCCCTCTGCCCCCACACCCTTGTGTGCCCTATCTCTCTCTAAAATAATAATCTTAAAAAAAAAGTCCAACTGAGGGCTTCAGAGGGGAGGGGGGGTGGGGGAATGAGATAGGCAGGTGATGGGTATCAAGGAGGGCACATATTGCATGGTGCACTGGGTGTTATACACAAGTAATGAATCATAGAACTTTATATCAAAAACTAGAGATGTATTGTATGGAGACTAACATAATATAATAAAAAATATTATTAAACAAAAATAATAAAATAAAATAAAGTCTGTAAAAAGAGACAAAGAAGGACACTACATAATAATAAAGGTATATAACAAGAGGATATAAAAGTTGTAAATATTTATGCACCCAACATGGGAGCATCCAAATACATAAAACAGTTAATAACAAATATGAAAGAACTAATTGATAATAATACAAAAATAGTAGGGACTTTAACACCCCACTTACATTGATGGATAGATCATCCAAACAGAAAATCAATAAGTAAACAATAGCTTTGAATAATACAGTGCACCAGAAAGATTTAGCAGATGTATTCAGAACATTCCATCCTAAAACAACAGAATACACATTCTTTTCAAGTGCACACAGAGCATCCTTCAGAACAGATCACATACTAGCCCATAAAACAAGCCTCAACAAATTCAAAAATATCAGTCATACCATGCATCTTTTCTGACCACAATGCTATGAAACTAGAAGTCAACCATAAGGAAAAAATCTGGTAGGAGCACAAACACAGGGAGGTTAAATAACATGCGACTAAACAAGAATGGGTAAACCAAGAAATCAAAGAAGAAATAAAACCAAATGAAAATGAAAACATAATGGTCCAAAACTTTTGGGATGCAGAAAAAAAAATTTTTTTTTTAAGATTTATTTATTTGACAGAGAGACAGCCAGTGAGAGAGGGAACACAAGCAGGGGGAGTGGGAGAGGAAGAAGCAGGCTCCCAGTGGGACATAGAGCCCGATGTGGGGACTCGATTCCAGGACTCTAGGATTACGCCCTGAGCCAAAGGCAGATGTTCAATGACTGAGCCACTCAGGCGCCCCAGAAAAATGGTTCTAAGAGGGGAGTTTATAGCAATACAGGCCTACCTCAAGAAGCAAGAAAAATCTCAAACAATTAAAACTTAACATAAATAACTAGAAAAAGAATGACAAACAAAACCCTAATCCAGCAGACAGAGGAAATCATTCAGATTGGAGCAAAAATAAATAACATAAAAACTAAAAGCAACAACAAAAACAAAAAACACACACACAAAAACACACACACAAAAAAACAGATCGATGAAACTAGGAGCTTGTTCTTTGGAAAAAAAAAAATCAAAAAATTGATAAACCTCTAGCCAGACTTATCAGAGATTGAGAGAGAGAGAGAGAGAGAAAGGACTCAAACAAAATCATGATTGAAAGAGGACAAATAACAACCAATGCCACACAAATACAAACAATTTTAAGAGAATATTATGAAAAATTATATGCCAACAAACTGGACAACCTAGAAGAAATGATAAATTCCTAGAAACATGTAACTAGCCAAAACTGAATCAGGAAGAAATTGAAAATTTGAACAGACCAATTATCAGCAAGGAGATTGAATTAGTAATCAAAAATCTCCCAAGAAATAAGAGTACCTGGGTGGCTCAGTTGGTTAAACATCCAACTCTTGATTTTGGTCTCAGGGTCATGAGATCGAGCGCTACGATGGACTCCACACTGGGCGTCGGGGGAAGTGGGGGAGAAAACAAAACAGTTTCCCAACAAACAATAGTCCAGGACCAGATGGCTTCACAGGCAAATTCTACCAAGTATTTTAAAGAAGAGTTAATACCTATTCCTCTCAAACTATTCCAAAAAATAGAAGGAAAAAAAACCCTTCCAAATTCATTTATGAGGCCAATATCACCCTGACACCAAAACCAGATAAAGACACCACAAATAAACAGAACTAGAGGCCAATATTTCTGATGAACATCAATGCAAAAATCCTCCACAAAATACTAGCAAACAGAATCCAACAATACATTGAAAAGAAAATCATTCACTATGATTAAGTGGGATTTAGTCCCAGGATGCAAGTGTGATTCAATATTTGCAAATCAATCAACATGATACGTCACATCAATAAAAGAAAGGATAAAAAGCATATGATCATTTCAATAGACACAGAAAAAGCATTTGACAATGTACAGAGGACAAAAGACGAAAGTACAAAAGACACAGAAAAAACATTTGACAAAGTATAACATCCATTCATGATAAAAGTCCTAAACATGTAGGTTTAAAACATACTTCAGCATAACAAAGTCCATATATGTAAAACACAGTGAACGGCACACTCAATGTGAAAAAAAAACTGAGAGCTTCCCCCTAAGGTCAGGAACAAGACAAGGATGTCTACTCTCACCACTCTTATCCAACATAGTACTGGCACTCCAAGCCCCAGCAATCAGATAACAAAAAGAAATAAACAACATTCAAATTGGTAAGGAAGAAGTAAAACTTTCACTATTTGCAGATGACAGGATACTCTATTTAGAAAACCTGGAAACCACCACCAAAAAACTGCTAGAACTGATAAATGAATTCAGTACAGTTGCAGGATATAAAAAAATCAATGTCTGTTGCACTAATAACAAAGCAGCAGAAAGAGAAATGAAGAAAACAACCCATTTACAATTGCACCAAAAATAATAGGATACCTAGGAATAAACCTACCCAAAAAGGTGAAGGACCTGTACTCTGAAAACTATAAAACATTGATGAAAGAAATGAAGATGACAGAAAGAAATGGAAAGACATCCCATGCTCATGGATAGGAAGAACAAGTATTGTTAAAATGTCTATACTACCCAAAGAAATCCACACATTTAATGCAATCCCTATCAAAATGCCAATAGCATTTTTTCATAGAACAAACCATCCTAACATTTATATGGAAAGACAAAAGACCCCGAAAAGCCAAAGCAATATTCAAAAAGAAAACAAAAGCTGGATGTACATCAATTCCAGATCTCAAGTAATATTACAAAGCTATAGCAATCAAAACAGTATGGTACCGGCACAAAAACAGACACATAGATCAATGGAACAGAATAGAAAGCCTAGAAATAAACCTACAATTATATGGTCAATTAATCTCTGGCAAAGGAGGAAAGAATATCCAACGGGAAAAAGACAGTGTCTTCAACAAATGGTGTTGCAAAAACTGGTCAGCTACATGTAAAAGAATGAAACTGACCATTTTCTTACACCATACACAAAAATAAACTCAAAATTGGTTAAAGACCTAAGTGTGAGACCGGAGAAGAGAGCACAGGCAGTAATGTCTCTGACATTGGCCATAGCAACATTTTTTTCTAGATAGGTCTCTGGAGGGAAGGGAAACAAAAGCAAAATAAACTATTGGAACTACATCAAAATAAAAAACCTCTGCACAGTGCAGAAAACAATCAACAAAACTAAAAGGCAACCTATGGAATGGGAAAAGATATTTGCAAATGACATATTGGATAAAATGTTCATATCCAAAATATATAAGGAACTTATACAACTCAACACCCCAAAAACAAATAATCCAATTAAAAAATGGGCAGAAGACACGAACAGACATTTCTCCAAAGAGGACATCCAGATGGCCAACAGACACACGAAAAGATGCTCGACATCACTCATCATCAGGGAAATGCAAATTAAAACTACAATAAGATATTACCTCAAACCTGTCAGAATGGCTAAAATCAAAAACACAAGATACAGCAAGTATTGGCAAGATGCAGAGAAAAGGGAATCCTTGTGCACTGTTGATGGGAATACACGCTGAGGCAGCCACTGTGGAAAACAGTATTGAGTTTCCTCAGAAGTTAAAAATAGAACTATCCTATGATCCATTAGTCACACTACTGGGTATTTACCCAAAAAATACAAAAACACGAATTCAAAGGGATACACGCACTCCTATGTATATGCAGCATTATTTACAATAGTCAAATATGGAAGCAGCCCAATTGTCCATGGATTGATGAATGGATAAAGAAGATGTGAGATTACACACATACACACACACACACTCAGATATAGATATAGATGTGAGATATAGATATGTTAGATATATATATAGATATATATGGATATGAATATATGGATATATATGAATATACAGATATATATGGTATATATATTCAATGTCCTTGCTGGCAATTGGTCTGTTCAAATTTTCAATTTCTTCATGATTCAGTTTTGGTTGGTTACATGTTTCTAGGAATTTATACATTTCTTCTAGGTTGTCCAATTTGTTGGCATATAGTTTTTCATAATATTTTCTTAAAATAGTATTTCTGTGGTGTTGGTTGTTATTTGTCCTCTTTAAGTCATGACTTTGTTTGAGTCCTTTCTCTCTTTCTCTATCTCTCTGATGAGTCTGGCTAGAGGTTTATCAACTTTGTTGATCTTTTCAAAGAACCAGCTCCTGTTTTCATTGATCTGTTCTATAGCTATATGTATATGTATATCTATACTCAGCCATAAAGAGGATGAAATCTCGCCATTTGCAACGATATGGGTGGAGCTAGAGAGTATTACGCTAAAGGAAATAAGTCAGTCAGAGAAAGACAAATACCATATGAGTTCACTCACATGTGGAATTTAAGAAACAAAACACATGAGCTAAGGGAAAAAAATAAGAGGGGGTGGGGGGAGAGAGAAATGAAAAAACAGACTCTTTTTTTTTAAAAGATTTTATTTATTTATTTAACAGAGATAGAGACAGCCAGCGAGAGAGGGCACACAAGCAGGGGGAGTGGGAGAGGAAGAAGCAGGCTCCCAGCAGAGGAGCCGGATGTGGGGCTCGATCCCAGAACGCCGGGATCACGCCCTGAGCCGAAGGCAGACGCTTAACAACTGAGCCACCCAGGCGCCCCAAGAAACAGACTCTTAACTGTAGAGATCAAACTGATGGTTACTAGAGGGAGGTGGGTGGGGGCCATAGGTGATGGGGATTCGGGAGTGCGCTTGTCCTGGTGAGCACAGGACGACGTATGGAATTGTTGCATCACTATATTGTGTGCCTGGAACTAATATGACACTGTGTTAACTACTCTGGAGTTATGATAAAAAACAAGAAAAGTTTCAAACAACCTAATTTTACATCTCGAGAAACTAGAGAAAGAAGAACAAAGGAAGCTCAAAGTTAGTAGAAGGAAAGAAATAACAAAGATCAGAGCAGAAATAAAAAAAAATAGAGGCTAAAAAGAAAATAGCAAAGATCAGTGAAACCAAGAGCTGGTTCTTTGTAAAGATAAACAAAATTGAAGAACCTTTAGCTAGACTCACCAGGAAAACAAAAAGAGGACTCAAATAAATAAAATCAGAAGTGAAAAAGCAGATGTTAACAATACCACAGAAATACAAAGGATCATGAGTTCTAAGAACAGTTATATGTCAACAAATTGAACAACATAGAAGAAATGAATGAATTCCTAGAAATACACAACTTTCCAAGGTTGAATTATGAAGAAATAGAAATCTTAATAGACCAATTACTAGTAAGGAAATTGAATGAGTCATCAAAAATCTCCCAACAAACAGAAGTCCAGAACCAGATGGCTTCACCGGTGAATTCTAAAAAACATTCAAAGAAAATGAATACCAATCCTTCTCCCTCTTCCAAAAAAACAAAAACAAACAAACAAAAAACCCCAAACAAAACCAAACCAAAGACGAGGAAATACTTCCAAACTCATTTTATGAGACCAGCATTATCCTGATACCAAAAAAAAGACAAGGCCACCACAAAAAGAGAAAACACAGGCCAATATCCCAGATGAACATATGCAAAAATTATCAACAAAATATTAACAAACTGAACTCAATAATAAATTAAAAGGACCACACACCATGATCAAGTGCCATTTAGTCTAGGGATGCAAAAATGGCTCAACATTTTTAAAACAACCAATGTAATACACCGTAACAAAATGAAGAATTAATTCACCTGATTATTCCAAAAGATGCAGAAAAAGCGTTTGGCAAAATTCAACACCCGTTTATGACCAAAACTCTCAACAAAATGGCTATGGAGGGATTGCATCTCAACACAACGAAGTCCGTATAGGACAAACCCACAGCTAACATCATACACAGCTGTGACAGCTGAAAATTTTCCTCATCAGATCAGGAAAAAGACAAGGATACTGACTCTCGACACAGCTTTGGAAGTCCTAGCCTGAGAAATCAGGTTAGAAAAGGAAATAAAAGGCATCCAAACTGGAAAGGAAGAAGTAAAATTCACTATTTGCAGATGACATGATAGTGTATATTGAAAACCTTGGAGACTCCACCAGAAAAACCCAGAATAAATGAATTCAGCAAATTAGCAGGATATAAAATCAATATACAGAAATCTGTTGTTTCTAGACACTAATAACAAACTATCAGAAAGAAAAAATAAGAAAATGATCCCATTTACCTTTGCATAAAAAGAATAAAATACTTAGGAATGAATTGAATCAAGGAGGGGAAAGACCTGTACACTGAAAATTAGGACGCTGGTGAAAGAGGACACAAATAAATGAAGAGATACTCCATGCTCATGGACTGGAATAATTAATACTGTTAAAATGTCCATGCCACTCAAAGCAATCTACGTATTCAAAGCAATTCTATCAAAATTCCAATGCATTTTCACAGAAATAGAACAAAGAATCCTACAATTTGTATGAAACCACAAAAAGTCCTGAATAGCCAAAGCAATCGTAAGAAAGAACAACAAAACTGGAGGCATCACACTTCCTAATTTCAAACCTATATTACAAAGCTACAGTAATTGGAACAGTATGGTATTGGCATTAAAACAGACACAAAGGTCAATGAAACAGAATAAAGAACCCAGAAATAAACCCAAATATACATAGTCAATAAATCTACAACATTGGAGGCAAGAATATACAATGGAAGAAAGGGCAGTCTCTTCAATAAAAGGTACTGGGAAAACTGAACAGCCACATACAAAAGAACGAAACTGGGTCACTTTCTTACACCACACACAGAACTTAACCCAAATTGGATTAAAGACTTGAATGTAAGATCGGACACCGTAAAACTCCTACAAGAAAACAGACTGTAAGCTCCTTGACATAGGTCTTGGTAGTGATGTCTTAGATTTGACCCCAAAAGCAAATGCGACAAAAGGAAAACAAAAAAAGTGGGACTACATCAAACTAAGAAGCTTCTGCACAGCAAAGGAAATCCACAACAAAATGAACAGGAATCAGCAACACACTGAATAGGAGAAAATATTTGTAAATCATATACCTGATAAGGGGTTAAGAACAAAATATATAAAGAACTCCCACGACTCAATAGCAAAAACCAAACATTAAAAAAATGGGCAGAGGACTTGAACGGATGTTTCCCAAAGAAGACATCCAGATGCCAACAGACACGTGCAAAGATGCTCAACATCCCTCATCATCAGGGAAATACAACCAAAACCACAATGAGATACCACCTCACACCTGTCAGAATGGCGATTACACACACACACACACACACACACACACACAAGAAATAACTGTTGGTGTGGATGTGGAGGGAAGGGAATCCTTGTGCACTATTGATGCTAAGAGAGTAAATTTTATTTCTGTATTTGAGAGAGAGAGAGAGAGAGAGAGAGAGAGAGAGAGAGAGAGAGGAGAGACAAGTAGACTCTGTGCTAAGTGCAGAGCTCCATCCCATGACCCTGAGTTCATGACCTGAGCCAAAAATCAAGAATCAGAGGCTTAACCAAAGGAGTCACCCAGGCACCCCTGAGAGAGTAAATCTTAAAAGTCGTCATGACAAGGGGGCACCTGGGTGGCTCAGTTGGTTGAGTGACCAACTCTTGGTTTTGGCTCAGGTCATGATCTCAGGGTCGTGGCATCGAGCCCCTGGTCCGACTGTGCTCAGCGCAGAGCCTGCTGGAGGTTATCTCCCTCTGCTCCTCCCATGCTCATGCTCTCTCTCTCTAAAATAAAAACAAATAAAATCTTTAAAAAAAAGTTGTCATGACAAGAAAGAAATTCTGTAACCGTACGGTGATGAATGTTAACTAGACTTACTATGGTGATCATTTTGCCGCATATACAAATATCAAATCATTATGTTAAAAAAAAATCACTCCAAACTATGCAAGCACACTTGACGTCTGCCTGCACATCACAGCGGCTCACGTCACGCGTCTGGCCAAAGAAGACTTGTGGCCAAGCCCAAAGTCAGTGTCGCAGGGAAATATACCCTGCCCCAAGGCCATTAGGGTGGTGAGTGACCGCTTGCTACATAACACGCCAACATTTCAGTTTAGAGGTGGGAAAGGAAGAAGGAAAGTACTACAGCACGGACCCTTCCCTAAGGCAGGGTGGAGGCTTACACCTATCTTGAAGGATGACTCTGGGTGGCCGAGGGGCAGCAGAAAGTTACTTAATGTCCACAGCTCTACTCCCACCGGGTATGCTCTCTGATTGCCTTAAAATGTCACACAAATAAAATCATCCAATATTCACTATTAAATAGAGAGTTTACTACAAAAATCAGGCTGGTGTTGGAGCAGAAATTGCTCTAGTCACAAACTTGGCTTTAAAGACCACTGACAGAGAATCACGATTCCCAGGTTTACAACTCTATCCCTGACTTCTCTCCTAAATTCCAAAATCGTGTGTCTAACACTTTAATAACATCCCTGCAGGACTGGTTATCTCACACTAACATGTCCAAAACCAAATTCTCCATTTCCCCGCAAATCTATTATTCCCATACCTTTCCCATCATAGGAAAATACAACTCTGTTCGTTCAGTTGCTCAGTCCAAAACCCTTAACAGCAGCAAGCAGGTTGTCAGAAAATTTAGAGTTTCCTGGAAATTAAGGCAATAAACACAGCAAGGGGCTTCTGAAGATGGCTGAAGAAACTCCACCGCTAATGGAAATTTCTTTGAAAACAGGAGAGAGGGAGAGAGAGATGGGGTTTGGGGCCCGGAAGGAAAAAGCCGCTAGATAGTCCCACCTGTTCCCTCCAGCCTAAGACAGCCTTTGAGGTGAGAATATGAAACATTTCTTTGCAAAGTAACTGCTCTGTTTAGACACTGTCCCAGGGGGCTACTCTTTGATTTTCTCCTACAAGAGGCCCCTGTTTGTGAAGATAAAACAGGAAATAAGCTTTTTTCCTTTAAACAGACTGAAAATAATAGACCTTCAGACGCTTCTGAGAAGGAAATTCCGTGTTCTAGAAACCAGTGTTAAAAAAATAGCCAGTTCTAACCCACAGCACACCTTCAGGTCAGAGACCTAACGGTTTGCTTCAAATTGCATCATATAAATAGTCAGATGACCTAGCCTGACATTTTCCTTCCAGGCACTATCGTAAAGGAAGTGATGTTTTCAGAAGGAGCCAGTTAGTGAAAAGTCAGATGCGTGTCGTAAGTTGACCATTTTTCTCTTCTAATGTATTTAGTTAGAAGACAAAAGTCAGCAAAAGAGCAGCTCGTGTTCCATTAAGCTATGAATGGTTTTTAGTGTTTTACTGGTTAAAGAGCACGTCCCATGGGTATTAGCTCATTAACCTGCCCAGCCCGTGAGGTGGGAATTTTATTCTGGCTTTGAAGACGAGGTCCCAGAGAGATTAAATAACTTGCTCATGGTTACAAAGCTGGCACATGGCAGAGTCAAGTCATGAACACGGGTCTTTTGGACTCTATTTTCCCCACCCTACACCATCTGTCAACTTTCCTTCCCCAACCCCTGCCCCCCAAATGTGGTGGACCCCTGGCTGGGCACCTTTCCTTAAAAAAAAGGCCCTAACGTTGTCCTATTTAATCAAGAAGGAAAGCAAAACAACAGTAGGTGTTGAAGAACATTCTCTGGTTTTCCCTTTGTCCAGGAACTATAAAGAGCGGAGTGGAGGGAAAGTGCCTGCAGAGACAGGCCTCGATGAGCAGCACATTTCTAGCCCTGCGGGGATACTGAGGCTGCGGCTGGGCAGCACCAGGGTCCAGGACCCCGGGGCGTGAGCAGTGCGGGTGGAAGCCAAGTGCAGGCCAAAGGGAGAGCATTGCCTGTAGAATTTTCAACATCTGTAGGTCATGTGCACATTAGTACCGGAAAACTCACTAAAATGGAGTCGGGAGGTTTCAGCAAGGGGGCTCTCACCCCTTACCAGTCCTACTCCATGGCAGACCCAACAGGAAGAGCCAGACTTGACCTTACATGGACTTGCTTGTGGCTACGACTCTTCCAGTTGGAGGAAGAGACACTTTCCTTATTCCCCCACCCCGCCACCCCTGCAACAGCTCAGCCAATGAGAAGCCCCCATACTTGGAACTCCCAGTTTACTCTAACGGATTTTTAGTTTATAACCACCTTTCCAACATACCGCTTTTCTCCTTAAAAAGCATGGTCTCCTGTGTTCCCTGGACTTGTCTGGGGGTTTTGCTACAGCTTGTTTGTCTTGGATTGTGATTCTCAGTTATTCCCGAATAAATCCCCATCTGCTGGTGAAATAACTGGCAGTTTTTAAGGTTAACAGTAATAACATATGCACATTATATGATAATATATGCATAACAACATGTGTACGTACACATATATGCTTCACACCAGCACTTTTATTACTAATTCTTTTTCTTAAAGATTTTATTTATGTTTTTGAGAGAGAGAGAGTGAGCGCAGGAACAGTGGGGGCGGGGCAGAGGGAGAGAGAGAAGTCAGCTCCCCCCTGAGCAGGGAGCCCGATGCAGGGCTCCATCCGTGGGAGGACCTGAGGATCCTGACTTGAGCTGAAAGCAGTCGCTTAACAAACAGAGCCAGCCAGGCGCCCCTATTACTTATTCTTTAATGAAGACTATTCTACCTGGAAGTTACTTCAGGTCTCTCCCAGTTCCAGTTCCGGTCAACCTCTCACATACACAGACTCGGCTGTGCGCCTTCTTTTCAAGAGTAAATTTGTATCAGAATCGCTGGCTCTCAGCACAGCTCCCGACCCCAACCCCTGGGCTGCATAATTTTACATTTAAACAATAGGCTTGAACTAAGTGACCGCCAGGGGCCTGTAAAGACAAAGTAACTTTGGTCCTGTCATTCTGTATGACAATTTGGACTTCTTGTGTTTATAACTAAGCAGAGGGAAAACTGCAAGGGGCAATGTTTTGTTTGGTAAGTACAAACTTTAGTTTCCACGTGAAACAGATTACTGAAACTTGAATACATTTAATACTAAAATGTATCTTTTAACTGTTAATGGTCTTAAACCTAAGGAAGGAATCCAGACAATAAAACGTGGGCGAAATAGCTGATGGGGATTAAGGTATGCAATTGTGAGCCCCGCTGATGTATGGAAATGTTGAATGACTACATTGCACGCCTGAAACTGATAAAACACCGTGTTAAAAAAAAAAAAGAAAACATTATTTCAGAGATATAACTTAGTAGTTTTTTGGTGTGAACTTTGAGAAAAGGTTAATCAGGCCCCCAAATAGTTGCCAACAGCCAGATGCAGGGTTACAACACCATGCTTTAACATTGTTCCTTGAAAAGCTGTGCACACAATGTGTGGCCAAGGTCAGTATCTAGGTCATCACATACTGTAGGGAGACAGAGACGCCCAAAGAGGAATCACATTCCAGAGACGCCTGCAAAGAGGAATTAGGAACGCAGCTGGGCGCACACTGCAGGAGGAAATCACAAGGGCAATGTTTGGAAACCTCCAGTATTTCCATCAAGAGCTGGGTCCCCATTCTAAGGCAATATGATAATGTCAACTTTTGTTATAATTCAGGGGTATTCTCTAACTTTTGCAGAAGAAAACCTTCAGAAGTTTTAACAAATATAAGAGAAACTCATGATGAATTTTCAGATGGAGAGTCTAGTGGAATACTTTCGACTGCAGAGACAGTTTGGAATAGAAGCTGCTGGAATAGAGTCCTCCAAAAACAAAAATATGGACAATATTGCAATTTCTGGAATTCACTGTGAAATGGGGTTTTTATGAATATCTGCCAAACTTACACTTTAGACTTTTTCTAAACGTGTAGGTCTGCTCTTTGTATGAGGAAAATTTGAAATAAATTTAATAATATGTGGTTTTGATCAGCTATAATTGAAGATAGATTGACCTCTCTGGCTATAACTAGTAACAAGCATGAATATGTAAAGAAGATACATTCTGAAAAATTTTGTCCAAGTTAAGGCTTGAAAACATAAATAGTTATGCCGCATATTCATTACTGTGACAGGTCTGTATATAATACACTTGCTTGTTTCTCAAAAAAATATAGTCATGGAGTAAAAGCATTACCCGTTTACATTTTTCCTTTTTTTTGTACTGTGATATTTATATATTACTTTGACTTTATTGATTATGTATATAAAGCCCAATAAAAGTATAAGTTCACTGTTTCCTTTCTAGTCATTATCATTGTTCCATTTTATGATTATGACAGAAAATAATTTTGTTGTGGAGAGGAGGAGTATTTAAAAGATGATCAAGGCCAGGGGCGCCTGGCTGGCTCACTCAGAAGTGCATGTGGCTCTTGACCTCAGGGTCGTGAGTTCGAGCCCCATGTTGGATGTAGAGATACCTTAAATGAATAATTTAAAAAATATGATCAAGTCTGGGTGTGAATGTGTTAGAGATAGCTCTGGGTGAGGCACAGGGCTGGAAATGTGGTTGGGGAAATGGATGAAATTCTCAAAATACGGACTTAGAGGCTCGACTCCCTTCGCTAACACACACAGCTCCTGCTCGCCACAGGCTCACACTCACTCTGGAGTCTTGCACTACCATTCCCTCTCTCTAGAACATACTCCCACTAAATATTTGCATGACTTATCTCCTTTCTTCCATTAGGTCTCCCATGGGAGAGGCTTCCCATATCTACAAAAATAGCACACATCTGTATTCTTCTTAATGTGATATGTATTTGTTCATTTCATTTCCTTCTATCTCCTCCGATGAGAATTTAAGCCCATGTGATCAGGGACCTTGTCTTGTTCACTGCCTATTCTCAGCACTGTGAACAGCACTTGGCATATAGAAGCCAATCATTTTGGGATGAATTAATGAATTTGCTGAAGAAATTGATCTTGAGAAGCTGTGACATGGGGGGTATAATAGAAGGCAGGCACAAGGCATGGATCTACACATGGGAGAATTCAGTGAAAGGCTGTCTGCTCAACTGTGTGAACTTTAGCTCCATTCTCTAGCCCTGATTCCATAAGAGCAGTGTCAGGTAAGATTTCCCACCCCTCTACTATGCCTTAGGCAAGATAGTGAAAAATCCCATTGTAGAGAATTCAAGGGGCTGCAGAGAAGGGCATTTGACGTACTGATTTATGAAGGTTCTACAGAAAGCCTAGCTTGCTCCTTGACCATTGCATATGGCAGCCTACTAGTCACTGATTCCACTCACCCAAAAGAACGAGAAGTCAACCATTCAGTGCCTGACTCTTCACACCCAGCCAAGAACCACCTAATGTTTCAAAAAGACTTCCAAAATGAAGAAAGACACTAGAATAAACAAAGTATATAAAGAGCTAGAAGTAAACAGAGGACACAGACAGAAGAAAATAACAAAAAAGATCATTTGTCTCCTCAGAGATTCAAAAGAAAATGTGCATCCAAAAAAAGCAAAGATAGAGTGTTATATATATAAAGATGACAATCAGGGGCTAAGAAAAACTTCAGAAAATCAGAGTAGGATAAACATCTTTTTCAAATCGACAGAGTCTACCTACATGACACAAATGGTATTAACTGAAAAGAAAAAAAAATGCTAACACAGACTTCACCAAATTTAAAGATCGATACTCATTAATGACTTGCTGAGAAATGAAAAGGCAAGCCACAGACCTGGAAAACACATCTGCAGAACCTAAATCTAGCAAAGGATTGATACAAACCATAAAAAGGCACTTATACAGATCAACAAGAAAAATAAAGAGAACTCAAATTTTGTTTTAATTGGTAAGCTACTCAAATAGATACTTTACAAATGAATATACAGGAAGGTCCAAAAAGTATATAAAAAGGAGCTTACCATCAGTAGTCATTAGGAAAAATGAAACTAAAACTATATGAGATACTATTATCCTACCAGAATGGCTGAAATTTAAAAATACTGACAGTATCAAGTTTTGATAAGGATGTTGAGCCTCTGCTGTGCTCATGATAAGATGGTAAAACTACCTCAATTTCTAAAATATATTGGGTTTATGACTGGCATTTCACTTCTAGGTATAGAGCAAGGAGAAATGAATGCAAACATTTACAAAAAGCTTATAAAACAATGTTCATTGAACCTTATCTCATAATAGCTAAAACTGGAAACAACCTACCTACCCGTTAACAATAGCACAGAAAGATACTGAGTATATCCATACCATGCAATTTTACTAAGCAATAAAAAAAATAACTATTGACACATGCAATAGCATAGATGAATTTCCTAAAACCCGTGATGAACGAAGACGTCGGACACAAAATAGTACATATTATATAATTCCGTTTATATAACAGTTGAACAGCCCAAGCTAACCTATGTTGGTAGTAGTCAGAATAGTGATTCCTTTTTGTGGGAGGAGGGTACTGACAGGCAAAGGGGCTCAGGCAGCTTTCTGGGGTGGTGGGTATGTTTTCTATCATGAGCTGGGTCATGGTCACATGTAGAGTTTTCAAGCTGTGCACTCGTTATTTTCTATAATAGACTTCAGAGGTTCAAAACCTAGATCTGCTATTTGGTAGTGACACGACTTTTACCAAGTTATTTATCTCTCTGTGCTTATTGGCTAGGAGTTGTAGAACGGAAACCTATAGTTGATGCTCTATGTCCTTGGCTTTGAAGAAACAGTCATCAATGCAGTTTTAGATAAGCTTTCAGTTAACAGGTGTTCCCCCGAACATCCCCTGAAACAGGGAGCAGGGCATGCTGGGAACTCGTCTATAAAACAGAAAACATATTCTGAAACAGACCCCACCCCCTGCCTCGGTCCTTCATTATGTTAAGTCTCATGTACTTAGAAGAAAGATCCCAGGATCATAGTCTGGTTATGGACCCATTTACTAATCTCACTGATTAGAATTGGTAGGAAAAGTATTATAACTTAACTCATCATACTTAATGCAAAAGTATAAAATAGTCAGGAAACAACCCATTTCTTTCTTCACAGTAAAGGTCAAAATACACGAGGAGAAAAACTCTGTGGTGCATGGAGGTAGGGAAAGAGACTCTTAGCTATTACAATTCTTGGCATATTTAAAGTTTGTTTTTCTGGTGAAAACAACCACCACTGTTAACAAATACAAGCATAAAAGGCTCGCCATCACTACCAAGAAAGTCACAGTTAGCAATCAAGATGTGGTATTTCTTAGATGATACTCTTTTATACCATTAAAATTCAAGGCATTTCTTTGGTACAGACCCACGGGGTTTCCATGGAAACCTGCTTTATTACCTAGGCAACTAAAGGCTCATGCTGGCTGTGTTAGATTATTTTAAATTTTCAGAAAATTCAGGTCTACTTAGATAAAAATCATCCTTCTTGGCTAAGTTAAAACTCTATTTGACTATTCCCCTGTGCCAGATTTAAAACTTTATTTAGCCCCAATAAGCACACAAATGAAGTTTCTAATGGATATTGTGAGTGCTACAACTATGTATCAGCCGGACAGACAATAAAGGAGTTACAGTTGCCTGAAGGTTTTATGATGAATCTATTTGATAAAATCCATATTTTCTTTGGAGGTTGACTGAAAACCAAGTAACGGAACGGAGATTTAAGTGTCTGGGAAAGGAAAGACATTGTAGTTTAGAGAAATGCACCATGTCAACAGCCTCATCACATAGGGTTGGTGAAAGGGTTACATACGGCAATAGTGTAAATCACGTGTATTGTTATAAACAATCAATAGTATCTGCTATTATTGAGAACTGTGGGCTGGATGCTTCTATACACGGGTATTACGTGTTGAAATAGGAATAGCTCAAAGAATCTGAGTAATCATCAGCCTAGAGGGAGGTCATAATTTTCGGGCTATGACCAGGGCTATCCCTTTTGTACATTTTGTAGTCAAATTAGAGAAGCATATTCAAGACGCATATCAAACCTTCAGGGGCTCTGGGGCTGGAGGAGATAGCTCATAGTTTTAATGACAAACTCAAGTTCAAAATGATTCCAAGGGGCTCGGGTGATGGGCTGGAATCAACGATATGTAATCACGCTACGGTTCTACTGAATCCCTTCCAGGGATTCCTACTGCTGACTAATGAAGGGCCCGATGGCTCAGCCATGGCACTGAAGGACCCTCTCACTGGAACTTACCCTGCTTTCTGATTTCATCGTCTACTATTCTTCTACAGATGCCTGGCTCTTTCTCTGAGCTATTTGCTCTTGCCAGACCTCATCCCTAACATGCCGCCTCTCTTGCTGTCTTGTGTTCATCCAAACTGTCTTGTCATCCATCTGTTTCGGAAAATCCTATTCATCCTGTTAAGCTCAACTCAAAAAGTTATTTCCTTCATGAAGTGGTTCCCAATCCGTCCGGGTCAGAACAGCACGAAGTCAGACACTGAGAGTCAATTGTGTCACACTGCTTTGTATTAGAGGTCTTGGTGACCTTGACCAGTCTACTTATTAATTTCTAACTTATTAATTTCAATTACACAGATTCCATTTTTAAATTATGTATGGAACAAATAAATACATGGTAAGTGTGTAAGCCTGTTTGTGTTCAAAACAAAACAATCTTAGTTGAACAGGATGGAATGAACAGCTGACTAACTCTTAGGGGTCTTAGTTGACTCTAAGCAGAAGAGGTCATAAATACTGTGGGTACCAAAAGCGAAGCAAACATAGACTGCGCTGTCCAGAGGAGAGAACAACTCTTGTGTTACCAGATGTGAGGCAATCATTCTATATGGACTCCGACTATTGAATGCTTAGAGGATTGCGATAAATAAGCTTAGAGTCGGCGGGAAAGGGCTTTACCTGTAGGGTGGTGAATGATCAGTTATCTTGCCGGCAATGGCATATTCCTCAGTCCGGAATCTGATTAAATCTCTACACGTCTTTGGACCTACAGGGTCCTCCTACAAGGAGCTTGAATCCTATGTTCCTGGTTATGGTGGCAAAGGGGACACGTTGGCCAAAAAAGGATTGGGCTCATTTTATGTTGGGAAATCCACATATTGGTGGCTGTGAGGGACAATCTGAGCACCATGAATCGGGGTGGGAGCGCAAGAGGGGTGACCTCCATGGGAGTCAGGCTGAGGACCCGTGGGGTCAAACAAGAGCCATGAAGGAGGGGCCACTGGAGGAGGGGGAGGGGCAGCCTACAGCCTTCGGAGCCTAGCAGCCCTGTCACTGAGGGATCAGAGGGTCCACGGGAGAAGCATCTCTGTTGGTGAAGTTTGTGTCTTCTGCATTCATTTCTGTTTTCCCGCACCCTGCTTTCTTAAAGTTTTTTTTTGGAAAAGCAAGGGAAGCCCTCTGGTTTCCAGGCCTGCATGTAAGGAGCTTGGAAATCACTACCTCCTTCCCACAACAAGTAAAAAGCTAAACAGACTCAAAAAACAACAACCAGTCTAGAACTGTAAGAGAGGTAAGGAGCCAGGGCAAACCACTGCCCCCAAGACTGGGGAGACAGACGAATACAGAGCAGACCTACCACAGCGGCCGGCAACGAGCCGAAAGGGCCGCAGGAACCAGGGCTGGGGTAGGAAAAACAGAACTGAATCGAGAAATTGCCGGAGGCTCAGTGCAGACAACTCATAAGGGTTAAAAACTCCTGGGGCGCCTGGGTGGCACAGCGGTTAAGCGTCTGCCTTTGGCTCAGGGCGTGATCCCGGCGTTATGGGATTGAGCCCCACATCAGGCTCCTCCGCTATGAGCCTGCTTCTTCCTCTTCCACTCCCCCTGCTTGTGTTCCCTCTCTCGCTGGCTGTCTCTATCTCTGTCGAATAAATAAATAAAATCTTAAAAAAAAAACAAAAAAACCCCCACAAGACTCCAGGGGACCCCGTCACGGGTGGGGGGGAAGCCCCACAATGTTGTGAAACTTACCTTCAGGGTCTTGACCAGATTCTCGCAATAAATACCAGGAAAAAATTCTCCTCATATGCTTCCAGCAGCAGGAGGGGAGAAGGAACCATCTTAAAATACATCAGGGTGCTCTGTTCTTCTTAACAAGGCTTGCCCCCAGGAGGAACTAGTTAACCAGAGCCTAACCTGCTGGGCTATTATCAGAGCCTAACCAGGAGGAAGGGAAATTGTAGCCAGCTGCAGCCAGTTTCCCCCTGTGGAAATACTCACCTCCAGCCCACGCCAGCCATCCTCTCCCACCTAAGAGAGGAGAAGAATACTAAGCCTCATTTGAGAAGTCTACAGTCCAGAAGCATGGGCTCACCAAAAGGCAGAGACCTGATTGTAGGACTTAGAGGACTGTCCTCCCCCCTTCCCACCTCACCATCACATCATTGAATCATGTAAAGGGATGTCTATTCACAGTTCCTTTTATCTGGTTCATCATGTCTGGATTTCAAGAAAAAAAATTTACAAGTCATCCCTACAAGGCAGAAACAAATAAAATACAAGAAACCTCAAAGAGACATATGAGGCACCAGAATCAGACATGGCAGGGATGTTAGAATTATCAGACCAGGAATTTATAACAACTAAGAGTAATATGCCAAGGGCTCTAATGGATAAAGTCGACAGCAGGCAAGAACAGATGGGCAGTGTAAGCAGAGATGGAAATCCCAAGAAGGAACAAAAAGAAATGCTAGAGTAAAAACGAACAAACCACCCAACTGTAATAGAGTGAAGAGCACCTTTGATGGGCTGCTTAGTAGACTAGATGCAGCTGATGAAAGAATCTCTAGCTTGAGGATGTATCAAGAGAAAGCTCTCAAGCTGGAAAGCAAAGAAAATAAAAACCAGAAGAGACTATCCAATGACTGTGGGGCGACTACAAAAGGTGTAACATACCCATAACGGGAACACCAAAAGAAAGAAAGGAACAGAAGGAATATTTGGAACAATGAGAATTTCCCTCAAATTAATGCTGGATATCAAACCACAGATCTGGGAAGCTCAGAGAACAACAAAGCGAAACAGAACGAACAAACAAAAACTATACCTGGGAGTACCATTTCTAAACTGTAGAAAATCAAAGATGAAGAAAAAAATCCTGAAGGAAACCAGAGGAAGATGACCTTACCTTTAGAGAAACAAAGATAAGAATTACAACCAACTTCTCAGGGGCCCCTGGGTGGCACAGTTGTTGGGCGTCTGCCTTCGGCTCAGGGCGTGATCCCGGCATTCTGGGATCGAGCCCCACATCAGGCTCCTCCGCTATGAGCCTGCTTCTTCCTCTCCCACTCCCCCTGCTTGTGTTCCCTCTCTCGCTGGCTGTCTCTATCTCTGTCGAATAAATAAAAAATAAAATCTTTAAAAAAAAAAAAAAAGAATTACAACCAACTTCTCAAAACCACGCAAACAAGGGAAGGTGTGAAACATCCGAAGTGTTGAGGGAAAAAACCCCCACCAATCTGGAATTCTTATCCCACAGAATTATCCCTCAAAAATGGAGAAATAAATAAAAATTGAAGGAATGAAAATAAAAGAGGGCAGAAACTTAGATCTACATAAAGAAAGGAAGACCATGGAAAAAGGAATAAGTGAAGATAAAATAAAAACTATTTGCCTTCTTCCTAATTGATCTAGCAGATAACAGTTTGCTCAAAATAATAACAGCAGGGGCGCCTGGGTGGCACAGCAGTTAAGCATCTGCCTTCAGCTCAGGGCGTGATCCCGGTGTTGTGGGATCGAGCCCCACATCAGGCTCCTCCGCTGTGAACCTGCTTCTTCCTCTCCCACTCCCCCTGCTTGTGTTCCCTCTCTCACTGGCTGTCTCTATCTCTGTCGAATAAATAAATAAAATCTTAAAAAAAAAAATAACAGCAACAATGTATTTGATTATATATGCTTATGTATATATGTTTATATATGTGTCTATATGCACTTATGTCTGCTTATATGTAAAGGACATGAATGACAGCAGTGATACAAGGGATGGGGGAAGAATTTGGATTATCTTATAATGTACTCACATCACAAACAACATAGAGTAGTGTAATTGGGACGTATTTGGATTAGTTGCAAATGTATATTGCAAACTCTAGGGCAATCACTAAAAAAAGTTTTAAGATAAGGATAACTGATATATTAAGAAAGGAGAGAAAATGGAATCGTATAAAATGCTCAGTCAAAACCATAAAACCCAAACCACAAAGATCAAGGGCAGCTACATACATGGAACAGACCTGAGCATCCCAGGTCACCGAGCCCCGCCATCAGCCGGTTGCCGATCGAAGTCAGCCAAAGTGCCAACACCTGCAGATCGGGGAGCACGAGCAAACCCTTGCCTGTTATAGGCCACTGTGTGCAAGGTGGATTGTTCATGCAGCATTGTTGTGGCAATGTCTGATTAAAGAAAAAGGCTAGCTCCCTTATGTCCCATTCTTTCAGGGGCTTACTAAGTGACTTCATGGCTGGTCATTGAAACCTATTCTGGTTAAACAAATGGGCTCTGTGAGCTCAATGGAGAGGTCGTTCCAGATACTGATTGTGAATTTCAAAAAGGCTGGAGCGGGTGTGCTATGCCTCAAGAGAGTTACTCTCCATCAGGGTTTTCCAGACCTAAAGAATCTTTTCCACTCCCCCACTCAGGGAGCTGCACAGAGGCTCAGTAGAGACTGGATAGTAGAAACGGTAGCTGTTTCTTATCGGGGCTATAAACTGGAACTCTATTGTGTACCGAATTTAATTAGTAGAAGCTCAAAAGTAATCCACTGTAGCAAAACATCATAGATGATGAAGAACTTTAATTTCTAGTTCTTAGTTTTAAATGCTTAAAACACTTCCCAGATTCCTGTATAAGAGTAACAGACCAGGACAGAGGAAAGTGTGGATATATACGGAGTCCTTAACGTGCTCATTGATATATACAAAATTTTGAGGATGGATTTCTCGTAAGTGAAGTAGAAAACAACCTGGCAACAGCCTAAGAGCATTGGGATTCCCTATGGTTGAGCTGTTTGGAAATATGTAGTGTTTCCTGCAAACATCTATTATTAATTCTACTAATGTTAATAAAATCATCCATATAGCATACACTTCTGAGTTCCCATAAGAGTTAAAAGAGTTTCTATTTTTAGTCTTGACTTTTCTGCCTGATTGCTTTTCATCAGAAATCCACACTGCACCCTCTCTGCCAGACCTTGGCCAGGACACTGAAGTGCCCTCCCTATTGATTCTTTGCTGTTTGTGCTGTTGCTTGCTGGATTGATCGGGTCGCATTGCTGTATTGAAAGCAGCCCGTTCTCAGTTCCATTAGCTAATTTTACGAGCGTTGGCGCCCGTGTGCAGTCCCGGGTGGGATTCTAGGGCCAGCCTGTGTCCACCTGTTCTGACAGTGTGAAATCGCCCCTGCTCTTGCTCTTTGTAAGCTGTGCAGATAGAGGTCTGCTGCCTGCCCTGCCCTGGAGTTCCATCGTGGTGCTTTGTGAAGAAGGGACACTTGCTCTGTGGGATGTGTGGCATAAGTTCCTTCTAGCCAGAACTTAGTCTCTATTAGTCTTGCTAGGGTATTATTCATGATTTGGGCTCTACCTGACTCTGCAGCCTTATCTTTTGCCACGGATATTAAGGGACATACACACTTTACGCCCTGCTTACGTCTGTGCCTCACCTGTATTTACCTAGCTGTCTATCTTACGCACTTACGTCCCCAAACTCTATCCAGCATAAGTAGTAATCTCAAGGGGTCGATGAAGGCAGTCTGCTCTGCCTCTCCCAGCCACATGGCCTTGGGCAAGTCCCTTGATAATTACTTATTAGAGCCATAGAACATTCTGCAGATTGTAAGTTGCTTTCACAAACCCGTCCCTGACAACCCTGGGGACCAGAGTTTCATAGCTTTTTATGTATTTTGATTGAACGTAGCACTTGACATTGAAGGAACAGATGTCCTTCTTCCTGTCTCTGCCTTCAGAATCTTTGAATTCATCCTGTGCTCAGAAGTCTTGATCACAATTTTTTTTTAAGCTACCTTTCGGCATCTGAAATTCGAATAGCATTTTCCTGTAGGATAAAAGAGAGCAGAACCCGGGTTATTTGCTAAGTTCTTAGAAACACCAAGCCAAATGCTCTGCAACAGATAAAACCTAGAATTTAGGGGAAGTCTAGAATAGTCTAGAAATCCAAAAGTAACCTGTAAAAGCTTTTGATGCAATAATGTCCTCAGGTGAGCCGGATCTGGGGACAGTTAAATGTCTAAATGGGCTATGGACTTTAAATAGTTGCTAAAGGTAAGATGTGATTTAAAAAAATTAAGCTTTGGATTTCCATAGGTGGTCACTGGGCAGTAGCTGCTGGATGAGTCAATATCCAGCCCTAATGGTATCATTTATACAAAATTTATGATTTTTATGCAGTGATTAGTTTTTTGTGGACGACTTATTTAAACAAAATTTGTTAACAAATGGAAGTAGCCTAATTGCTGGAAAGGGGTACTAATTGAGAGCCCATAGTGAATGTAGCACGTGCACACCCACACCCACACCCACACAGGGATGGTCTGGTGCAATGATCAGCAGGGCTACCCACACGGCACAGGTATTTGCGAAATCCTAGACAAGGGTTGAACTACCAGCATCCCCACGGGCTGCCTGCTCTACACACTCCAGATTATAAAAGAAGGTGTTCCACAAATTCAACGGGGATGAAATCAGGGAACGGGGAGAGTGAGGGAACGCCGAGTAGGTACACCTAGTCGGTATAATTGAGTTGACAGTTCTCACAAATGCAGATGCAAGAGAAGATTGGTCAGGGGATTAAAAAAACCAAACTCTACTTCCTGATAAAGAGGTGTAAATTGAAAAAAGAACACCATAGGGGCGCCTGGGTGGCTCAGTCGGTGAAGTGTCTGCCTTCGGCTCAGGTCATGATCTTGGGGTCCCGGGATTGAACCCCGCATCGGGCTCCCTGCTCAGTGGGGAGTCTGCTTCTCCCTCTCCCTCTGCCCTTCGTTGCCTCACTCGTGCTCTCTCAAATAAATAAAAAATCTTAGAAAAAAAGGAACACCATAGTGATATACCACTAGCTTTTCTTTCTTTATACCCAAATTTCCCCCTTCTTGCTAGGAGGTCCACCAAACTAACTCATTTCCTGAACTTCCAGCAGAAGTGAGACGAGCTCCTTCCAGGACTCTCCTCTCTGGCCTGTCAATGAGCATCGCCATCTTGAAATTGCATGTTGAAGACGAAGAGCCACACGGCAGGGGTCTGGGTCCCAGAGTCGCTGCTCCAGGGAGAGCCCTCTGGCGACCAGGAGTAGGTTTTGGACATGAATGAGTTTGGGCTACTCACCAGGCACATGTCCGATGGCACCTGGTGTCCCACAATGCCCCCTCTCCCCTCAGACATACTGCTGCCCCACATACTGTGGGCATCAACAGGGTCCTATAAGACCCTGGGTTAACTGTAGCTCCCCCCCCCCAGCCTCTGAGATTAACCACATCATTAGCATTCAGTAGATTCTTAAGGAATTGAAGAGATTAGGTGGCCGGCTGCTCTTCTATTTCTAATGAGGAGTAAACACTGGGGATTCCTGGAATGTCCTTCTGCAGGTTTTTAAGTTCCTCTGATTTTTTCCTTATGGTGAAGAACCTCTTCTTTAGGAAGCCTTTCTGTGGAGATACAAAGACAAGTCAAAAGCTAAGTAGGTACACTTAGCTTCTTATATCCTCCGGTCACTCTCAGAGAGGAAGCGCCTGGGAGTTCCCCCAAGCCATTCTCAGGGAGATTCCCCAGCGTTGGGGTTCCCGCTGGGGCCACTCTCCTCCACCTCGGGCTCCTGCTATTACTGTTACTGGCGCTCCTACTACAACTACATTATTGTAGTATTGCATTATTGCTGGCTTGAGGCCTTATGGGTATTCCCAAACTTCCCCAGGAAACATACTCTTTTTTCAATAAGAGAAAAAAAATTTTACCATTTTTTCTTCTGAGCTAAAATTCACAACGCATTACATTGTAACTACATGAAATCTCATGTCCTATGATTTTAGTAACTCATTTTTTTATAATTAGAGAAGATGAACCTTGGCTGACGTTTACCAGTATCTTAACTCAAAAAAAGGTTTTTTTTGGGGGGGCGCCTGGCTGGTTCAGTCAGTGCAGCATGCAACTCTTGATCTCAGGGTCATATATGTTCAAGACTCCTGTTGGGTACAGAGATTACCAAAAAAAAAAAAAAAAAAAAAGGAAAGGGTTTTCTTGAGAATTTGACCGTGCTAAATATAAGAAAAAATAGGTAAGGGAAAATATCATTGTTCAAACTTTCTTTAAAAATATGTTTGAAGCATTGTGAAGAACATCCTCTTTATAGATCATTGACACTTTTCTTATAAATCATTCCTATTCATTCTTTAAAGCAGTTTGACCTAAGAGTCCTGCTGGGCCATCACAAGCCCAGCTGCATGGGAGGGATCTGTGGGAGTGTGAGCTGGATCTGTTTGGAAACGGGCAGCAACCACCGATCTCCACACTGGGAGGAGGCTGGGGCTGCGGCAGGGAGCCCGGGGACAGCTGGTCGACGCGGTCCTCCAGGGTCTGGCGTGCCTTGCTCCAGAGCCAAAGTCCTGGGAGATGGCAGCCTGCCGGCCAAGAGCAGTTCAGCCCTCCCTCCCTCCCCTGGACTGTGGTGGGTCCGAGATGGAGCATCTGTTCCTTTCAGCTTCTGAAACAATGGAACAAGCTGTTTCAAATAGGGATCACATGGTGAGCAGCCAGAAACAAGCCAACGACCCAGGAAACGTCCTCTCTGCTTATAAGGTTTTGGCAAAGGAATTTCAACCCATTTTGTGTGGGGCAACCATTTATCTATCTATCATCTATTTATCCATCTATCTATCGATCATCTATTTTTACCATGTATTTTTCAAACCACTTTATTGAGCTGTAATCCACACGCCATGAAATTCTCCATTTAAAGTAACGATTCATTGAATTTTAAAATATTCACAGAATTGTGCAAGCACCACCACATTCCAATTTTAGGACAAACCATTTATTTTCAAAATTGAATATGCCGAACTCCCTATTCTGCATCCTTGGCTAGATTTGGAAACACACCTGTCTCCAGGGTGGGGGTGGGGGGGGTGTCTCTGGCAACAGTTTCTTCTCTCCTGAGTCTCTTTATCCTGACCATCTGCATAGCAGATGTGAGCAGGAATGAGTTCCTGGAGACAGCTCTGGTGGCTGTGGCCAGGCAGCGGGTCACCAGGCGTCCTCTGGCTCCGCATGACCAAACTCTGACAGAGAAGGTAGGACTGGAGGCTCTGAGAGTCTTTGGCGCCTTGATCAGCAGCAGAGGCCCCTTGTCCTCTTTGTACCTTCTGTCTTCACTCTTACTCTTCAAAAGGAGTGAAAATAGAATCCTTTCAATGCTCCCAGACTGGCCTCTAGAGGGCAGACGATTCCCCAGACAGAGGGGGGATGGAGGCTGTTTCCCAAAGTCACCCCATGGTTCCCCTGGGAGGCACTCTTTTCTGGGATGTTCTCTTCATAGATCCCTTCCAGGTTGGCCGCAGCTCATCCCAGTCCTTGAAAGCTGCTTGGGGTGGGAATGGGAGGCTGTGGTTTGTATCCTTTCTGGAAAGAAACCTCTCAAATCTCCCCGACCTTATTCCTGAAAGGAGCATTACCCGTTCCTGAGAGCTTTGACCTTTTTATTTCACATACCTTACCCTTCAAAGTTTTTTTTAAATGATAAAATATACATCAAATTTACCATAGAAGCATTTTTAAGTGTACAGTTCAGGGCATTAAGTGCGTTCACATTGTTGGGCAGCCATCACCACCATCCACCTTCCAGAATATCTTTATTTTACAGAATTGAAACTCTGTCCCCACTGAATGGTAACTTCATTCCCAGCTTCTAGCAACCACCATTATACTTTCTGTCTCTACGAATTTGACGATTCTGGGTACCGCATATAAGTGGAATCCTGTGTTTGTCCTTTTGTGACTTATTTCATTCAGCATTATGTCTTCACGATTCATCCATGTGGTAGCATGGGTCAGCATGCCCTTCTTTTTTTTTTTTTTTTTTAAGGCTGAATACTACCCCACTGTGTGCACACTTGGTTTATCTAGTCAGCCGTTGGTGGACACTTGGATGGCTTCCGCCCCTTGGCTCTTGTGAATAAGGCTGCCGTGATCAGAGTGTACAAAATATCCCTTTGAGCCCCTGCTTCCGATGCTTATGGGTCTTCACAGTCTTTTGTGCCAAATGGGAGAATAAGGTGTATCTTCTCCAGTGCTGGGTTTCCCAATGTTTTCATGTCATGGCTTTGCATAGGAAATGTTTGTTTGGCCCCCTGAGGAAACGGGAGGGGTCTGGAACACAGAATCATGGCGGTGACTCATCCAGGCTCCGCTAAGGGGGTTGAGAGGATCCCCCTCACAGCACACACTGGACACATCAGGCAGGGAGCTCTCTGCTTTGGACAGCTCAGCTCCCCTTTTCTGACCCCATGGAGCAAGCAAACACCCCACGGTGTGTAGTCGTACTAGGTATGGCTGGAAGGATGAGGCGTCCTCGCCATCTCTTCTCTGCTCACGCCCTCCCCCCCCCCCTTAGAGCACCTGCCATTTGCAGCTGCAGAATGGGAGACAGTGGATCCCACAGCTCCGGGCTGCAGCTGCCTGGAACAGAAATGTGTGTGCTACTGAAGCTGGTACACCAAGTTCTCTCCAGAGCTAGAACTAGGTCAGGACACGCAGGCAGAAGGGAGGGGTGGGAGGGGAGCTGGAAGACCATGTCCATGTGCCACCTGAAGGCACCTAGGAGGGGCCAGTGCAAGGCTGAGGAACCAGTCCGTGCAGAAAAATGAGAGAGAGCAGCGACACCCAGAGCTGAGTGGGGGGCAGGCACCTGGAGGGAAAGGAGAGGGGGACAAAGGAGAGGAGGAAGGGAGGGAGATGCTGACTCAAAGACTCTTTTATGAGGCCCTGGCTGACTGTTTTGCATTTTGCTTTGGTGACAGTCAACTCTGCTGTTACAGTAAGAATTTCCTTCCACTGAGGTGGTTGGGTGGGTTGGCTTTTGTGCCTCGATGGTGCGGGAGGGTGGGACCTGCTGGGAGCAAAGGGTAAGGGTGAGGAAGGAAGGGTTCCAGTGGGGATGCAACAAAGTGGCCACCAACACAGCGCAGAATGCTTCTTTTTTAAATAGTTTATTAATCTGTTTGGCCAAACAGGTAATGGAAACTGAGAATAATAATTTGCTAAAAAGTTCGGGTCATGAATGCCCCTTCCCCTTACGAAACGAAAGACTCCATGGTTACAGAATGCACCATTGGGTTATGACAACATTTCAAAATAAGGTTTCCATTTCGTATGTAACAATGTAAACTTCAAAAATAGTAAACTCTAACCCCTGCGTCCCTCTCGACGGATCTATCACAGATAGAATTTTCTGGCAGACCTAAATTGTGTAAGTAAACAGCCTGGTGCTTTAAAAGTTTCATAAAAAGGTTTACAGATTCGGTAGATAATTTTCGATCTTGGTCATGGAGTAAAAGCAACCAGAAATTCACCTCCCGCGTCGTCTACCTTATATGTGCGTTGCATACTGCTACCCATGTTCCCTTACACTGGTCATCAGCTTGCCGTTTTTGTACACGTACACACACACACAGATAGTTTTGTTTCTAAAGATTTGTACATCTAAATTATAAGACGGCGCCAGTGACTTATAATGTCACCTCGCTTCACGTAGGTAAGGACAAAAATTCTGTAGAAGGCACTGTAATTTCTCTTGCACGATCTTACACACTCAGGTGAGAGCAGGCCAGCTGGGGCTCGGACTCCTCCTTCCCTCTCTGCCACCTGGCCCAGGGCCTGTCCGCCTCCACCTGCCACCCCCAGGTTAGCCACAGCCCGTGGCTTCCGAAGTCCATTTTTGCTTTTCTGTTTCACCTCTTCGCGTCCATCCCTCCATCCCTCCATCCACCCAAAGTAACTTACAGTCATCTTTTGGTTCATCAAAATCCCTTAAAATTAAGAGCACAGCTCTGGTATAAAACAAAATATGACCTACCATAGCTGAAAAATAATCACAGTGTGCAATGTAATTTGCAGTGGCTAAGATTCAGAACACTTGCCCTGCCTCTTGCCATCCCGAACAATCTATGCAAGGATAATTTTAACCGGCTTTACATTCATTTCGAAAGGGCCCAGAGGCTCTTCTTTTCTCTTTCCTCTGGAATTGGTACCCTTAGGTGAAAGGTCTGATGTGGAAAAAGTGCAAGCAAATTGGACATGCCAATAAATACCGTATAACTTACCGCGGAATACCGGAGCTGTACAGGTATGTACACACCTTACCAAACTGAGGGTCCCCTGTCAGGAACAGACCTCCAAGTCCCTAACACGAGCGTGAGCGCTCGCCGCAGAGTTCTGGAAGGCCGAGGTCAGCGCGCGAAGGAAGGGCGGGCTCTTCTGTTCTTGCTCTGAGGTCCCGAGCCCAGGTCTGCACCGCCCTCCGCCGTCTCCTCCTTCTTCCTCACTTTGAGGCGAGTGAGCAGCTTGATCAACCAGACGTCCCACTCCTCGGGCAAGAGCAGGAGGAGGAAGCCCAGGCCGATGATGATGATGGCGATGACCCGGACCCCGTTGAAGACTATCTTACTGGTGTAGTGATCAACCACTGCGCAAGACAAGAGAGAAGTCGGGTTACTCAGAGGGGAGCCAGGCCTGGGCGCAGGGCGGGGCCCGAGGCGTCCTCTTGTGTGGGCGGCGCGGAGCAGAGGTCTTCCTTGACCGCAGAATCCTCCTCGGTGTGGCTTTGTTCCTGGAGGGCAGGGGCTGCCTCTTAATTTTATAACACCTCCCTGGGGTGAAGCCTGGCGCTTCTGTTTCACTTCCCCAAACTGACCTGGCACCTTAGTTCAGATATTGATTT
Source organism: Ursus maritimus (assembly GCF_017311325.1). Taxonomy (NCBI): domain Eukaryota; kingdom Metazoa; phylum Chordata; class Mammalia; order Carnivora; family Ursidae; genus Ursus; species Ursus maritimus. Next base: position 70,461,294 of record NW_024426885.1, on the reverse strand, counting down.
GCATGAGAGACAAAGCAAATAGGCAGGTGGAGATAAATAAATACACACACACATCGTCCCAAAGTTTAATTTTGGCCTCCCCTGGGTGGCAGGACACTGAACGTGTGATTGCTTTCTTTACATTTTGGTACTTTTCATGTCTTCTACAATGATATTTTATAATTTAAAAGCATTATTTCCCAATATATGCATATATATGGTTTAAAGACCAAACTCAAACTGGTTTCTAGAAGATAATAAATATAAATTCTTGTTCCTCCCCAGGGCATCATTAGCACGAGGCTCCAAAGCCACCTGGGTCATCACTAAGTATTAAAGTTTATTAAAGGTCTACAATATTAAGGTTTTTGTCTTTCTTCCTTCCTTCCTTTCTTTCTGTCTTTCTTCCTTTCTTTTTTTATTTCCTTGTTCTCTTGTTAAGCCAGACAAAGCAAATTTGGAGCCCGCCCTCTGCACAAGAGGCACCAACTCCTTTTCTTTTCTATCATTTTGTGAGAGAGGGTTTGCAGCGTTAGAGCGTGCAGCCTTTGAACGCCGCCTCGCTGGCCAGCTGTGCGCCAGCTCTCCGCGTGCGGGCCTCCTCCTGCTGCCCAGGATGCGGCCTGGCTCTGTCCTTCCTCACCATCCTCCACCTTCCCTGCCTCCCCCCCTCCCCCCACCCCGACCCAGCTCTCACTTTGTCTACAGGGTGGGCAGAGAAAGAGAAAGGGATGAAAGTTAAACCCGAAAAAAAAATGTGTTTGTAGCCCTTTCGTGGAATTAAAGTGCCTCTTTTAAATAAGTCAGGCAAAGAAAGACAAATATCACATAATTTCACTCATATGTGGAATTCAAGAAACAAAACAGATGAACGTAGAGGAAGGGAAGGAAAAACAAAATAAGATAAAAACAGAGAGGGAGGCAAACCGTAAGAGACTCTCAACTCTAGGGAACAAACTGAGGGTCGCTGGAGGGGCGGGGGCTGAAGGGACAGGGTAACTGGGGGTTGGGCATTAAGGAGGGCACTTGATGCAATGAGCACTGGGTGTTATATGCAACTGGTGAATTACGAAATTCCACCCCAATAATACACTATATTTTAACTAACTTGAACTTAAATAAAACTAAAAAAATACAAAATAAGCAATAAATAAAAAGAGAATATCCTTAGAGATATAAAAACAAATAAAGTGCCTCTTTCATCTCAGTGTAATTCAGAAATCCTTGAATTTTTAATAATGACAGAACATTCGGTATATTCAGCACACGGGGATGGTCGATTAGCAGGACACATGAGCAGCTCCAGAGACAAACGTCAGGGCGAGCGGGAAAGCCACCCAAGCGCTCTGCGCTGGTACTTGGGTGATGGTGGACCCCCTGCTTCTCTCCTCCAGCTGCGAACTGAACGTGCGTCCTTCCTTTGACACCGATTACACCTCTTATGTTGCAGGTGAGTCGTAAGAAGGGATTCTGGTTAACGTCTCAGATGCCTGGCCGTGCGAGACGGCAAAGTGCGCCTCCGTCCAGGAGCTGCCCGCCAGAGGCCGGCTCGCAGCAGCATCGCGGCGACTATAAAGACGCAGTGAGGCGTGGGGGTAAGTCGGTAGTTATTTTTCCAAAGGCGGCAGCGTCTGGAGCCCGACAGGTTGGACCACTTCTTACCAGCTCTGCAGGAGCTCCGGGTCTTCCAGCCTTGGGAAAGGCCGAGCGAGGGCAACGAGCGGGGACCACCATCCCCTGGCGGGCAGGGCTGCTGCTGGCCCGAGCGCAGTGCCCGGATGCCCCAGCCGGGCCTTTTTGCACATGCTGCCCTGAGGTTCCTCGAGAAGAGTCTGGGCCAGGGCGAGGCATGCGCAGAACACGTGGGACAGGAGGGGTGAAGAACCAAATCACGGGCTTAGGGAGCTGAGAGCTGTTTTGCCGACTGATGCCATGTTGAACAGGGTGAAGGCTTGCCCCTCCCTGGGGGTGAACCCTCTAATGGCCTGTGGGTAGGAGGCTTCTGCACCTGGCTTTGGGGGACGGGGCTGTGCCCGGGGCCAAGGGGGTGAGTGCGATGGAGAGAACTGATTTACAAACCCTTCCTCGGCTAAGAACAGGTTAGACGGGGACGTCAGGTGTAAGGAGGGAGCTCGGGGAAGAAAATCCAAAACGGTCACCAGAATGAGCCAGGAAAAGTAAGGAGGTGAGGCGCCGGCGACGACAGGTTTTTGGAAGAGCTGCCAAGTGAGTGCACGGGGAGACCCCAGGCAGAAAGCAAAGCAAGGTCCCGAGTCACTGGCCGAAGGGCTCTCGCTCTTCTGGGAGGTGGAGAATGATGTTTGTGCTTCCTCAGCTTGCAAGCACTACCCCACACCTGGCACGCCGGAGCACACTTTCTCCCCCCGAAAGTCACGTACAAAACTGAATTTTTTGCCTGCTACATAATTTTCCATACTTTTTACTAAGATGAATGAGAGTCAGGGGCGCCTGGGTGGCACAGCGGTTGGGCGTCTGCCTTCGGCTCAGGGCGTGATCCCGCCGTTATGGGATCGAGCCCCACATCAGGCTCCTCCGCTATGAGCCTGCTTCTTCCTCTCCCACTCCCCCTGCTTGTGTTCCCTCTCTCTCTGGCTCTCTCTTTCGAATAAATAAATAAATAAAATCTTAAAAAAAAAATGAATGAGATTCATCTCTGGTTCCCACACCAGTTGGAACTGAGATGGCTTGGGACCATCTGTGCCTTGGTGTGGTCAGTGAAAACCGGTGCGTTCTGGAGAAACGCCGTATGGGTAACACGCGCCGACATTCTGCCCCAGTGCTTTCTTTCCACATGGAAGGGCAAACATGCTTTCCGTAGCTGGCACAGCAAGACTGCATGTGAGTGCATGTGTTTGGGAGTGTGAATGTGTGTGTGTGTGTGTTTACAAGCAGATAGAGGAAGCCATACAAGCTTACCTGCGTTCACAGGTACACTGAGGACGATTCCAACAGACATCAGAGTGGGATACGTAACAGCAATTCCAAAATTTAATACAATATTGAATGCTGAAATAAAGAACAGAAGAAGGGTATTATTTGTTACTGGCCCTGGACTTGGCCCCCTCCCTGGTCTGGCCCACCCCAGCTCCTCTGCTGAGGCTGGAGTCGCAGGAGTTACTCCTGCCATTTTCTCTGACTCGGTGAGCCTGGGTGGGGATTAGGGACACATATTCTGATCAATCAGCTTTCCTCCCTTCCCCGAGCTTTGAAGAAGAGCAAAGAAATTCGGAAAAGGTCATCCGTGAGAAGGCCCTGGAAAACAGGACTGGGACCATCCGACTCGTCCTACTAACTTCGCTTTTCTCCGTTGCCAGCAGTGAGTCTGGGATGAGCACAGACAGGTGCTTTGGGTTGTGCATTTTAAGATGGAAACTGGGTGAGGGGGCGCCTGGGTGGCTCAGTCGTTAAGTGTCTGCCTTCGGCTCAGGGCGTGATCCCAGAGTCCTGGGATCGAGCCCTGCATCGGGCTCCTCCGCTGGGAGCCTGCTTCTTCCTCTCCCACTCCCCCTGCTTGTGTTCCCTCTCTCGCTGGCTGTCTCTCTCTGTCAAATGAATAAATAAAATCTAAAAAAAGAGAGAAACTGGGTGGGGCCCCTCCTTGGCTACTTTCCTGCCTTGGACCAGCCTTCCATCAGGTAAAGGTGGTGACGACAGTCACTGCAATGATAACTGAGAAAACGTAGCGGACGCCGACTCACATCAGACCACGTTCTAAGAACTCTGCGTGTATTAACCGACCAGCTCCCTCCCGGGCCTGTAAGGAATGTCCCGTCATCAGGAGGTCACACACAGCACTCCTCGGAGCGGCGGTGACCATGGCTACTCCTGCCATGCCTGCGGTTCTGGAACTAGAATCCAGCTTCGTCATTACAAGGGCTTCACTTGGAGAGGCACCACGGTGTTGAGAAGCACTGGCAACTGAAGGCTAACAACAGAACGCTTCTCTTCTTTAGGACACGGGTTTCTAGATGCCCCTGGAGCGGCCCGGGTCCTGCTCCTCAGTCGTCACTTCTGACGGGGATTCTGACAGGGATTCTGACAGGGGGAATCGCCACTTACTCAATAAGAGGACTGAAAATCCACAAAGGTTTCCCCATGGAATGTCATCGAAAGAGCTCCAGTATTCCACTTTGGTAAAGTAGAGGATGACAGGAATACAGGTGATGAAGAGGATGTTAAACACACCCAAAATGGACAAAAATAAGGCGGCTTCTCCGAACTTAGCACCGCCCAGGAGGAGCTTGAACAGAACCTGCCGGAGAAAGCAGAGGAGGGTGGGTGAAGCCTCGCCACAGGGCCAGTGGGTGCACCTGACTGAGGCTGGGCCTGGGCGCAGGGCCGCAGCCAGGTGACAGGCAAATCCGACCCCACTAAGCCTTCAGGGAAAGGGTGCTGGGGTCTGCCCCACGCGCGCCATGGAGAGTTGCGGATCTCTGGCCTCAGGGCATCTCTGGGAGTCACGGCTTTTCACACTAGGCTTGATTTGTCTGTGTTGTATTCATGGCACCACGTCCCAGCTTCAGAGCGTCCGAAGACGGGGAAGCCACAGAAATTAGAGCTAGCTGCCACGTGGACACATCCCTCTTGGGGATCCCTGCCTCCGTACCACACAGCCTGCCCCCAGTACGAAGGGCTTTGGCTGCGGAGACATTTTCTATAAACCGAAGGTAGAGGGATTATAACACTCAGAGCTCATCTCTGCTCCACCCCACGCACCCTGTTCCAGAAATGGCGTGGGGTTTAGTGGAAGGCAGCCCCCTTTGATTTCTTGTACCTGTTCTCGTTTGTACATATTTCAGGTGTGTGAGGCCCAGAAGGAGAGTGACAGATGTGCCTGGAGTGGCCGGGAAGCCGGGCTGACAGAGGCAGCCACCCCCGCGGTCCAGTGAACTGCCCACGACTAGGGACCGGATCTGAGTCCAGCTTGAATTTCTGCATTGTTGGGCCTCCTACTTTGCCTGCCTCCTCCCTCTTCAGCCACGTCACAAATCTTTCAGGTATTTCTGGGCATGTGTACACAAAGCTTAAAGAGAGAAATAAATTGCTTTCAGCCTTCCATCCACTGGCCCCTCTGGATAAAGATCAGGCAGTGGAGGAGATAGGAAAGAGGAGTCGGAATCAGAATTATTTGTGTTTCTTGTGGATTGCATTTCCATAGGTGCTCTGCTTCCCATTAGCACGCAGCTAATGGAGTCCAGCGGCCTGTGGCCTGGTCCCATTTTCTGCATTTGAATAGTGGCTTTCAAGTCTCAGAGTGGTGCGGGGCCATCGCCTCCTCTTGGGGGCATGTGTCCCAGAGCACGCAGATGGGCCGCGTGCCTCTCTGTGGGCAGTGAGGGCAGGGAGGCAATGAAGGACGGGAAGGTACGGTCATTTCTCATTCCAGAACCACAAAATGTGTTGGGGGGGGGGGGGGGGGGAAGTGCCTTTTCTTCTAACTCCCTACTGGACTTAATTTTCTTCTGTCCTACTGTCTGGATCCACGAAGGGCCATAAGTCTCAAAGCTAAACCCCTATTCCTCATTGAATCCTCCAGGTCAGCTTCCCGACTCGGAGGCCAGAGAAGATCTGCAGTCTTCACTACGGAGGTAAAAGGAGGAGAGAGGAAGCAAGGGAAGGAGGAGGGAGCGCAGTGGTGGAGAAAGGGTGGGAATCAAACATGGCTTCATCCAGCCCTGCAGTTGGGACATGTTTCTAGGGCTTCCCCACATTTTGTCAAAAATATGTTATAATCCCCGTATCACAGGAGTTGGGCTTTTATTGATTCAGCCTACGGGCAATGCTTAAAATGCATATGGATTCATGCTAAGGACCGGTAGCTGCGGAAACCACGTGATGAAAGATTTCAGTGATGAGGCGACACCAGATACTTAAATCTTCACGTCAAACCTGGTGGGAAGTCAGCCCCCCAGATACTGAGCCGGCCCCCCAGGGGCCCCGTGCTGCCCATCCACCGTTCCACCTATTTTAGCCCCAGCGCTGCAGAGAGATGGCCCTTGATGGAAAGGTCTAGAGAGCCAAAGCCAAGAGCGGGTGCACGCCTCATCCCTGCAAGTCTGTCTGCCCACTGAAAGCAGCTGCTGGTCTCAAAGCACGGGTGCCCTCAGAGATGCTCCAGAGGTAACGGGCCTGCTGTTCCTCGGCGAGCTCGCTCCCCGCGCTTACCTTGTAGAGGGCAGACATGGACGCAGAGCCCACCACCAGCGCTATGCCGATGACAGAGTGGCTGTGGAAGCCATCGGCGTAGGTCATCATCACGATCCCAGCGATGGCGAGGATGGCAGCCACGATCTGCACAGAAGGGAGAAACCGGGGGTGAGGGTGGTGGCGGGGAGTCTGACGGCTGCCGAGGGCCAATGGGGTAGGAACGCTCATGAGAGGTCTCAGGAGAGGGAAGAGTGGCGTGTCCTTCCCAGTTCCCTGGAGAACAAATGACACATCTGTACTCGCTTAGTAAGGCTTAGCGTGACGGAGCCACCTGGAACAGCTGGCGCAGGGAGCATCACGAGGTGGCCTGTCCCTGTGCTGCTTGCCAACAGCAGGGGTTCCGGCCGTGACGAGGTTTGGCGGACCACCCGTGGATGTGACCCCAGCTCCTGCCCGACCTTCTGAAAGCATGTCACATGCTCTTGCTCTCCGGTGCTCTGTGTCTCCGCAGAGAGGGCACAGGTCTGGGCTCCACTGACCACGCCAGCAGTAGGGGCTTCTGAAAGAGCAAGTGCCATGGGCCAAAGGGCTCCAGCGTCCTAACCCTGGGGCTGCCGTTCCTTTGCTAGCTGTGGCGGGGCCCTCCCCCCACGGCCCCCCTCAGTCCTGTGATTGTCCGGACACAGACTTCTCTTGTTGAATGGACGCCCCAGGGCCACGTACACATTCCTGCCGCGTGCAAAGTAAAACTGTCCGGTTTCACAGGAGACTCACTACTTGGGAGAAATTTCACAAGGGAGAAATGCATCAGTGCAGAGAGTAAGTAGGGGCTACGTAAATAAATGTCGCCGAGGGGTCCCAGAGTTATGTAAACGTTGCTGGTGCGAAGTGGGGCCGGGGGTGCTGCAGGCAGAACAAATGTGTTTCCTCTAGTGGATTCACCGAGAGCTTTATCCCTCTTAATGGATCATTCAAAACTGACCCCAGCTACCTAGAACGATCTCAAGGAGCCACCGTTTACTAAGTGGTCACGGGTGAAGTGTTTTCTATGTATTTACTCACTTGATCCACAAATGAGGTAGATACTATCATCCATTTAATTTTGCAAACATGAAAACGTTGGCCCAGAGAGGTCATGTAACTTGCCCAAAGTCACAGGGCTGGTGTGTGGCCGAGTGGGGATGCAAAATTCCAAGTGTGTCTGACTATAAAGTCAGTGTTGATCTACATACGAAAGAAAAGTAGGATTCACAAGAATACGCCACTGCCAACTACACTCTGAGATTTGAATTGAGGTTTCCTTTGTGGCTTAACCATAACATTTTCCGGTTAGTGAAAGATAATGTGGTTGAGTCTCAAGCAGTGTGAGTTACATACTTCCAGAATATTCCTCGTGCAGTATTTTCCTGTAATGCTAAATCTGCCCATGTAACTACACAGAGGCTCTGGAGAGAGCAGGTGATGGCCATTTACTAGAACCGTGCCAGGCAACTGATTGTCTGCTTGTCCTTTCTGGTTTAGTAGCTCACTGTTAGCCAAAGGCCTCATTCTGCATCACACACTGAGTATGTTTCCTACTCAGATGCTACCTGTACAATGTACAATTGTTCACGAAGAGAAAGAAACAGAGAAAGTAAGACAATAAGCAACTTTTTCTTCCCTTCAGGAGAAGAAAGGGGCAAGTGACGAGGCAGGCAGGGGAAGAGGTGGCTTCTGGCCCAGGCGACACAGAGAATGCAAAGAAGCTGCTTGGAAGAGGTCAACCTCGCTAGGCATCCAAGGTCCACAGGGAGAGAAATAACTAGAAAAAAGAGGAAGGGAAGAAGATAGCTGAATTTCAGATGATTTGGTGCGTCTCCAAAGGTGCTTGAGTCTTTCCAAACTTGGGGCTGAAATTTCAAGGAAACGAAGGAGCGCAAGGGTTGATTTTCTCCTGAAGACTTACAAGGCTGGTCTCCAGCCTCTTGGTCTGTCTTCTCTACTGATTCAATGATAAAGGGCTGCGAGCTCCCCCCCGGGCTGTGCTCTGCAGAAGAGCTGAGGGAAGGGGCTGGACGGGAAGATGTAGAGCCCTCCAGGCCATACTTGAGGAGCCCAGGCCCCCAGAGGTCATTGTGACAGGTGGCACCAGGGACTGTGGTTCCCCAGCTCCCACCTCCAGTTCTCTTCTTGGGAGTCCCCACCACAGGTCCCAGGATCAGCCTGGTGCGTATCGTGGGGCACCCAGTCTCCTGGCACCAGCAACCCTGCTGGGACCCCCGGCCCTGAGCCTGGGGCCCACCCAACGTGCTGGAGCAAAGCTCACTCTGAATGCCCCCGATGGCAGAGCGGAGCTGAAGCTATGGGTTTGGGGGCAGAGCCTGGAAGTCCTTCCTCAAGCCTGACATTCCTTTCAAGACCCCAGTTCTATCTTTAAAAATGACATGTATACTTTACATTTATATCATAACGTACCTGGGGTTCTGGGTTGCACTTGGGAACGTTTGCTGCCTATTCCCTGCACTACGATGTACTTTCCAGGAAGGCCAGTGGTGCCTGTCCTGTGGTTTCACACGGCCCCCATCTTCTAGATCAGGGTGTCCCTGGGGGAGCACGCTGAGTTTGAGGAGAAAATAAAGGAAAGTAGACAACTGAACTTCTCCCTGCCTCTCCTTTCTCCCACCTTCCAACATGCCCTCCACGTATCCCATTGACCCGTCCAAAAACAGGGACTCGGGGCTTCAGACTAATGGGTAACAGTGGCCCTAGCACCGAGAAGGGTGAGCGCTGCCATCTCGACTTCAGCCGGGGCGGGGGGAGGAGGGAGTTAGCTGGAGGAGGAGGAAGTGTAGGCGCAGGAGAGACCAGGGTCAGCATATGTTGCCAGTTACCCTCCTGCTGGTGGCCTCACCTCCCATGGTGACCCCACTGTAGCCTGCCAGGTGCCTGGGCGCCACCCTGCATCCCCCATGGCCCCACTGCTCGCTCTCTGCTGTCAGGCTGAGGGGAAGGAGGCAAACCCCTTGAGCATCAAGAAGGAATGAGAGAGGAGGGCACAGCACGGTTTGAGCCCCTCTCAGACAAGCTCTCCGCTCCGTGCGGGATGGGCTGCGTGTCCTCTGCCGAACCGGCCCGTGGGCTGCACTGTGGGTGTGTATAGTCTGGGGCAATTCTGAGCAATGGACAAACTGTAGATATACGTTCCCCCACCCCCCCAGCTCCTGGCTGCTCTTATCCACTCAGACTATTAGAATGTGGTGGGGACCATCTGGTGGACCCTTCTGATTTCAGGGCATGGCAAGGGGCTAGCTGTGAGCCCTCCAGTGCTCCCCAGGCTCTGGGTCCTCCCCTGTGCTGCGCTCAGGTGGCAGGGGACAGCCTCCCAAGACAGTCACATCCAGGGACGGCCCCTCGTGAGACGCTGACAGCGCTGTAATTATTGAAAACACCGGCTAGAACCCAAGATGGGAACTGGCCTTGGAAAAGGCACAGGATTCCCAGGAATGTGCTGCTGGGGTTCGAGGGCCCACGGGAATGATCTCTCAGTGTGTCGTCTTGCTTCTGCGTCTGTCCCTGACTATTGTGGGCAGTTATGATTAGCTGCTCAGCAAGCAGAGGCTCCCATCTTCTGTTTCCCCCGAGCCGTGTGTGTGGTGCAGGCAGGGGAGGGTCCCACCCGGACCGCCCTGTCTCTCTCTAGCCGCTCACACAGCTGGGTGGCCTTTGGCTGTCGCAGAGGCTGTACTTCCTGCCCCCAGAGTTCGACTTGCTCTCATTCTTTTGTTGCTTTTGCTACACAAAACTGTCTCCTTTGATGATCATCAGCTTCTGACACGGTGACCAAAAGAGCTGGGCTGATTCAACAAACCCCTTCAACTGAGAAGGAACAACAGAAATAACACCGAGAAAGAGAACAGTTACCAGGTTTGATGTGGCTGGCATACACCATCTGATTTTATTCTCACAACTGTTCTCTAAACTGAGAACTCATCTGTCTTAACAGAGGCTCAAAGACATTAGGCCCAACAGCTTGTAAGAGGGGAATCAAGATCCAAACCCTAGTCCCTTGACTCTAGACTAGAGCACCTCCCTGTTGGGTCCGAGAGCCCGAGTCTGGACAGCCGGGGAGCACAGAGAAAGGGGCCAACCTGGGCTCCTTTCGACGGTCACCTCTGATGCCATAAGTGGCTGGGGTCTCTCTGGCGTGAGAAGATGTTTGCTGCTTCTTGGTCAGTCCACAGGACCCGGACCAGTTGGTTTTGCAGGAACCACAGCCCTTGTGATTTGAGTCATGGTCTTAATAAACACAGGTACGCTGTGTAGTCTGTTCCCACAAACAGTACTGACGCTCCTTCACCTTCTTTCTGTCTGTGGGACTCCCAGGCTCGTGCGCTTGGCCCTCTGGGAAGGGAAACGGTGTCAGTTCCCTTCGATCTCTGGGAATTTCGTGCCAGCTAACGCAGCAGTCGGAGAGAAGCCTAAGAGAACTCTTGCACCAGTTAGATAGTATCTGGGATCTACGTGTCAGTCTGTTCTCAAGGGGAAATTTCCCATCGCTCCGGCCACTGAGGGGGTCTCCCGGATTCTAGCTCTCTGAACTCTCAAAGGGGAGAACAGGGGAATCCGCCATGTCCTGGAGCGGGAGGCTCTCGGATGGCAGGTCACATGCTTCTCAGAGGAGTGAAGATTGTTAGAGAGACCCACAACCGCACAGTACTTTCCAGGTTACACAATTACATCACCAACACCAGCCTCTTTGACCTTCATTTCAGGGCCGGCCTAGTGACGGCTTCAACACAAGACTTTGTTCGGTATACAGCGGTCAGCACAGACCAAAGTGGCCAAGTGGCCGGATGGCTAGACTGGATCACAGTTCAGGGATATCTGGGGAGACAACCCTCTTAGCCATGAAGAGAAACAAAGAAAAGATCTGGGTGCGCCATGCCGTTCTCTCCGAGTCTAGGAGGGTTTCAAGTATTTTCCAACTTCTTCTCTTAACCTCAAAAAAAAAAAAAAAAAAAAAAAAAAAAAAAAAAAGTCCTGCTTGGAGGCAGACTTCACCTTGAAATTTCTCTTCCCAATGAACAGGATCTCCTTTGGAATTTGCTTTGGACATCAGAATCATGCCAAAAAGTTTCATGAATTCCCTTCGGCTTTTCCATCCAAATAGTTACAATGGGACCCAGGACATCTGAGTCTTCAGAGTCCTGCCAGGCAGGCTGTTAGGCAGATTATTGCTGGAAGTACCTGCATTTCTTGTGGGGATGCATTAGATCATTTATCTGCTGCAAGCTTTTCTGGGTGGTGAGCACAGGGAGTGAGTTTTTATTCCAGAATTAACTCTAAGCCTCAAAACAAATTTTCCCCCTACTGCAAGCCAAAAATACTCCTCAGCAGTTGACTCATGTCCCCGCTGCTGTTTGAGTAACTAGGTGGGTGTGAATCCTCCACCAGGCTGATGTCATTGTTCCCAGGACAATGAGCAAAGGACACAAGTAGAGAGGGCCTGGGAGTCTGCCCCCTGCTGGGTGCCAGCACGGTTCAAGGGAATGGGACTGCCCATCGAAAGGGCTCTCGGCTGCCTGGCTGGCCCACAGGGTCTGAAGGTGCAGGAAGGAGTTAGTGATGCTCCCCTCCTCGCCGCCCCCCCCCCCCCCCAAGAACTAGCTGCAAGGCCAAATCCAAATCCTCCTGTATCCTTGTTTGCTGGCAAGGCGGTGATGGGGCAGTAGCAGCTCTTGGCCACCAGAGGGAGACAAACAGAAGCTACAGTAACGTGAACTACTACCTCATTCCTTTTATTCCGGGTGAGTCCCTGTATATGTCACACCATCATATTTCACACTTGACTAGACATTTGACTAGCTACGTTTGACTAGATTTTAATGGGATTTGCTGAGTCTCAGTTCTGACAACAGGAGGTAATTCGAGGACAGAATCTCACTCTCCCTTCGCCTGAGGTGTGAAAGAAAGGAAACTGCCCATCCACCATCTGGATTTAGCCTAAGTGTCTCTGGCCCACTTTGGCTTTGTACACACGGTCCACACAGAGAGCCCACCGAGACCACCCGTCCATGTGGGTGCAGAAGGATCCCCGGCTTTCAGATGCATCCTAAGCAAAGAGGGACAGGGTTAGCAGAGAGCTCGGGGCGGCAGGGCACGGCTGCCCTCGGGAGAGAAGGGGAGAGCACGCAGAGAGGGGAGAACAACGCCATCCCCAGGCTGGGTCCCCGATGGGCACACACTTTAGGGAATGCTTGTTGAAATGCTTGAAATGAAAGGTGCTTTAATGAATGCTTGTCGAGTATGGTTTGCAAGCAAGAAAGTCTGCAAGGCACACCGAGACCCGGGCTCCTTTTCTGCTGCAAATTGGCAGGACAGTGGTCAGCAGTTTAGGCTTATGATGCAGCACATGGAGCTAAGCAAGCCAATGGGCAGGTTTTGGTTGACATGACCGAGTGAGGGAGGAAGACAGATAATAAGGAACTTACCCTCACTCCCATGAACCTGTCCCTGAGAACGATCCATGAGAGCAAGAACACAAAAGCTTTGTTGCAGCAGAACAACACGGAGACATCCGTAGTGTTTACTTTCTTTATTGCATGTAAGTACAGGTAGTTTGTGAGTGTCCAAAGAACACCAAAGGGTGCTGCCTTGGTAAAAAACACCTTCAAAGTCAAGCCATTGTCTCCAAAAAATCGACAGCATTCCCTAAAACAAGGAAAGAGAGGCAGTGTTATTATATTCTTGGGTTGAGACAGACCATTTTTCCCCCTACACCCATTTTTAAAGCAAATTAGGAAGGGGGCGGTGGGAGTCGTTTATTCTTATTTTTTAAACTCTTTTTTTATTCTTATTTTTTGTGAACATCGCTCTTCGACCTATTGCGTTAGTCCATTGAAGAAAATGTCCCACAATGATCTGACATCATAGATTTATTCTTTCTGTTCATGCTACTCTTGGAACCGATGGTTCTAGACAGAAGGCAGTGGAGTGTTGGGATTATCTGATCTGAAGAGGGCCCGGTTCCATGGCCACTGACTGAGGAATTCTGTCCCTTGCCTGGTAAGAGAAGGAAGTCACTGAACTTCTATTGTGGCGAGAGAATACTTGAAGAGAACTCACTGAGACATATTTTTTAAAATTTGCCTCCAGCTGGAATTGTCTTTGTGGTCAGGCAGGGGCCGTCAATTCTTGGGTGCCTCTAATACGCTGGGCTGTGATACCACTGGTGTTATGGATCTATGCATTTTCTCCGTGAGGCCGTTTTTAGAATCGGTTATTCCACTGTGTGGATATTCATGTCTCCACGCCACATGAGAAACTAGCACAGGTCCAAGAGTTCAGCCGCTGAACAGAGAGTGAGATGAGGAAACAGCTATAGAAGGAAGGTTTTCAATGTCATTCTCGATTCCAGGGGAAAGGACCATCAGTGTATGAAAACCCATTTCAGAAAAACAAAGCCACCCTTCCACATGCGGAAGAAGGCAGTAGAGGAGGCCAGGGGGTAGACAGAGTGGAGAGAGCCCTGAGAGAGGCTTGGTCTGCAGACCTGGACTGCTGGGGAGTCAAGGTCATTGCTCTGCTGCCCTGACAGCCAGACAAGGAGACGGATGAGCAAGAAGCGCGGCTCCTATGGCTGCCAAAACTCAGACTCACACGCAGGGCCCAGTGAGTGAGGACAGGAGTCAGTGAGAGGAAAGATAAAACTAGAATAAGCCAAATAGCCCAGCGTGGGAGAACAGCTGCGGCCTCTGCCACTTAAGAGTAAAATGCAGCAGGAAAGGAGGAAAATTAAAAGCAAGAGTCAAAGGGGATTTGGTGTGATTTTTAATTTAATTCAATTTGCTCTTATCACCAATCCAAAATGAAATCTGCCTTTGTTCATTACTCGACTGTGGGATAGACACAGAAGAAACAGGAAACTCATTACCTTTCACTGAACTCAGAGTCCTATGTGGCTTCTAAACTGACATCAGGGAAAATGTTCGAATCACTAAATTTAACATGAAACCAATTCAACTGAATTGGTTCCAGTTTGGTTTCACATAGACAAAACTCTCATCTAATAGGCTGATATTTCTGTTGCTGCATGATTTTCATACAGTATTTTCCACGGGCTTTCCTCAAGCCCCTGTTTGCAGAACAGTCTTCTCTCCCACAACGACAACGACCAGGGATGCCTTCCTTCATGTTCGGGATTTTCAGTAGCTGTAGAGTGGTGCCAGTCCCTTTCAACATGATCAACAGGAAATACAAATCATCTTTCCTGCCATTAATGTCAACCTATTTTACGTTTTTTTTTTTTTTTTAAAGTAGGCTCCATGCCCAGCATGGAGCCCAATGTGGGGCTTCAACTCACAACCTTGAGATAGAGACCTGAGCTGAGATCAAGAGTCGGATGCCTAGCCCAGGTGCCCCTAATGTCAACCTATTTTAACTCTACTTAGAGGTTATCCTTCTTAAGGGACCAAAATGCAAGTAGGATTTCCAAGTTTCCTGGACTATTATAAAAAATGATTCATATTGTGGCAGGGCCATCCAAAGCCAACTGGACAACCTATGTTCTCCCTGAGAATCTATGTGTGATTCTTCCAAAGCATGATGGTTTTAGAAGTGGTGAGGAAGAGGGTTCCATCCTGGAGATGGAAAAGGCAAGATTTCTGGGCCTAGTAGAGCTCTGTTGGCCCTTTGTAGATTCATGGTGGGGGAGTACAGCTCAGGTGGTGAGATCTTGGTTCCAAGGAGACAAAGATGATTGGCTCCGGAGCCAGTGAACCTAGTGCTGTTTTCAGACCAAGGGCTGTACACTAATCTAGGTCAGCTGGGTTGCCGACATATACCCTTGAGTGCCAGAGGACCCAAGAGAGATGGTAAGCAGAAATTCATTTCTTCCAGATACCTCTTCTTGGTATACAAAGAATAGAGTAGATACTCTCTTGACTGGCTTCCACTTAAATGACAGGACAGTTGATGCCCTTCCTTCCTTGGCAGGCTAAGTGTCCAACGCTGGTAGATTACTCTCCAGCATGCCCAAGCCCTTTGGTTCCTACCAACTGAGTCATGTGTTGGCCAAGATTTAGATGTTGTTTGTTTCCAATCCTGCTTGTGCCAATTGTTCTTGGTTATTTCAACTGCATAATTTATTAAACTTCCTAAACCAATGAAATATGAGTGAGAAAAGAAAGTTGTGTTTTTCCTATGAAATCTAAGTTGGGCATTTCAGGGAAGAGTCAATAAAATCAAGTCACTAAAATATTGCTCTTGAGTTAGGTATGAATGAAACACTGTGTAAGATAGGAAAAACTGCAAACATCTGTAAGTTCTACACTCCTATTATTTGGCAAATACCTATGCTCTTTGTACTCTTTAAAGAACCCTGACTAGGAGAGCCTGGTTTGGTGGAATTAAGACGGCGAATCACTTTTGTTTTTTTCAAATCAGTAAGCACTTGTTTATTACTTGTTGTATTCACAATTCTAGACAAGGCACTCTGGCTGATACAGAACAAGTAAACAGACCCTGCCCTTGAGAAGATTATAGTGTGATTGGGGAGATACAACTGATCTCCTCAACAGAAAGCAATGCAAGTTTAAATATAATCACATATTAGATGGTGTGGAATATAATAATGCTATGGAATCCATGTTTAGTGGAGAAATTTGAACTGATTGGAGAAGGCCTCATGCAAGACATGGATTTTGAACTGAAACTTCAAGGATAGGTAGGATTTTTAGTTAGGGTTGGGGGAGAGAGAATGTCCTTGGAGAGAGAAGAAATTGTATCAATGAAACAAGAATGAATGGCTATAGAAAAGGAAATAATCTTGGAAATTAAATAAAGGATAGACAAGTTAAAGAAATTAAGTAGAAGAGTTGGAATATAAAGTCAAGATAATCTCCTAAGAGAGAGAGAGAAAAAATAAGATTAGAAGGTTAAACCAGAAGGTCCAATATTAAGCTAAAAGAAACTCCAGAAAGAGAAAAGGGGAAAAATGAAGAGGAGAAAATTACAAAAGACATAAATCGAGAAAGTTCTTTAGAAATGTGGGATATGAGTCTTCATGACCAAAAGGGCCTACCAGGCACCAAGAAAGATGAATGAAGAAAGAACAAAAACAAGGCACATACTTGTGACATGAGAGGATAGAAATAAAAATAAAAAGCTCCCAAGAGAAATAAAACCCAATAGGCCCAAGGGGTAGGAAATCATAATAGTTTCTGACATCTCAACAACCAAAATGGAAGCGAAACAATAATGACCTTAACATTTTTTCAAGGGAAAGTTTTTTTTTTTTCCGAAGATTTTATTTATTTATTTGACAGAGAGAGAGACAGCCAGCGAGAGAGGGAACACAGGCAGGGGGAGTGGGAGAGGAAGAAGCAGGCTCCCAGCAGAGGAGCCTGATGCAGGGCTCGATCCCAGAACGCCAGGATCACACCCTGAGCCGAAGGCAGATGGTCAACGACAGAGCCACCCAGGCGCCCCAAGGGAAAGTTTTTTTTTTTGCAACCCAGAGTTCTATAACCAGCTAACCATCCATCCAAGTGGATGGTAGAATAAAGATATTTTCAGTTATGCAGTACTCAAAAACATTGACTCCCATGCCACTAGAGGACAGGCTGCTCAACACAAGGGTGTATACCAAGGACGGGGAAGGTATGGCAGCGGAAGGCATGGCTCCGACACAGCCAAGAGTCAAAGCTAGTGCTAGGAGGAGGCTCGGTGGCAGACCACGTAGGTCTCTGGGAGTGCAGTCTCCAGGGAAGTCTTGTGATTACACCAGCACAAGGAATATACGGATAGGTTTCTGAGATGGCAGAACATTTAGGAAAAAAACAGCAATCATGAATGCAAATCAGGGTAAACGAGACAAAAGAGGCAAATATTACTGGCAGGAGAAATGACAGGTTGTTCACAAAAGGAGACGAGTCGGTGAGCAGTATTTGCATGCTTGTAATAATGGAAACACTGTTAGACAGACGCTGGGATAGCATCATGTTGGAAGGATCAGATTCAGGGCAAGTGGGCATAGGATAGGATGGAAATCAATAGATGTCTACATTTCCGAAATACAGAGAGAAGACTTTAATTTACATAATTTGGCATAAATACCACAAGAACTGGGAGCGGCTGAGAGTGAGCAGGTGTGGACAGAGGTTGCTGTTTTTCAGGATTCTTTTACTGCTGTTTCGCTTTTTCAAAGTATGCATATTTATTAAATTGCTAGAAATAAAAAATTATTGAAAAACATAAGGGAGAGGTCAAGTCGCTGTGACTGAAGCAGAAACATGAGTGCTCTGACACAGTTCTGAAAACGGCAGTTGGAAAACCACAGATCCAGAGAAACCCTGCAAGTTACAGATCAAGATGCCAGAGCCCGGACAGATCAAACGATGCCCTCAAGTTCAGACAATGGTGGGGCCAGACCTGCAGCTTGTGCTCACTCCCCACTGAACTCAATAAGTCCCCCTCTCTTTTCGATCCTTTCTATCACCATTTAGATAGGTCTAAGCCTACACCCCCAAAGAGAAAGCAAGCATCTTGTCAGGCCCCTGTCCTCCCTCAGCTCCTCTTTCAGAGCCCAACTTTTTCAGAATGGTTGTCTGCACTTATGTCTGCCATGACTGCCTCTCTTACTCTTCCACTTACTAACCCAGTGTTGGCTCCCACCACTCACCCAAACCCTTGGACTGATTACTAATGAGCTCTGCGCTGCTAAATCCAACAGGCACTTGCCGGTGTTCATCTTACTCTTGGAAGCCTCTGACACTGTTGACTGTTCCTCCTGGAAACACCCTTCTTGGCTTCCAACTCAGCACACTCCTCTTGGTGTCCTCCAACCTCTCCCCACTTCCAAGGCTTCCTTCAGAAAGACTTCTTTGGTGTTTTCCTAGATTTCTCTTCTACTTCTTCCTCTCTTTATCCTGCAAATAGTCACTGAGCAACCTCACCTACTGTTCTGGTTTCAAAGCTCAACTGATGATTCTCTACTTAAGACACTTCTTCTATTGGATACCATCCTGCATCCTGGACATGCAGACACCTCCAATTCAGCCTTCCCAAATGGATGCGATATCTTCCCCCTCAACCCTCAATCATGACACAGTACTATCACTCATATTTCCACCCAGGCTACATACTTGGGAATCATTCTTAACTTCTTTTCCCATTTCACATCTAATTCATCACCAAGGCCTAGAGATTATTTCTCCTAAATATCTCATTCCCATGGCCATTACCCTGGCCCATGCCTCTTCCCCTCTTATTTGGACCACTACTGCTAAAACCTAATTGAGCTTTTCTGTCCACTGTTGTCTCATCTCCAATGCAATCCATTACATTCTCCATGCTACAGCCAGAGAGATCCTTTTCTCCACTCACTTTCCCTTAGGATAATGGCCAAGCTCCCCTTCCTGACCTGGAAGCTTTATGCATCACCACTTCTCCATCCTTACACTGAATTCCCCTCACCTTGAACTCATTTTAGTTCTGTGAATTCAGTGCTCTTTCTTTCTCTGCTCTAGATCTCAATGGATTCTCTATTTCCCTTTCCTGAAACACTCTTACTTTTTCCCTTGGTTGGTTTCTTTCCATTCGCTGGGCACCAGTTCATGTGCCCCTTTCAGTGAAGTGCCCCTGATATGTGAACCCCACATGCCCTGTACTCCCTAGTACATATACAGTAGCCTCTATTATAACTGCACTTTACTATAACTGCTTATTTAATCATCTGACTTCTTCACTAAAACATAAGCTCCATGTGGTCATTACACTTTTGCTTCATCTTGTATCCTCATAGCCTAAGACACAATATATGTCAATAATTTTTTTTAACACAGAATGAATGTGCTTATTCTTTTATGGAGGACCAGTGGTTCTCAAACAATGATGCATAGACCATTAGTTTTAGACATCCCAGGGATCTTTTAAAAATATGGATTGCTTGGATTCAACCGTAGATACACTTGATCAAATTGTCTAGTAAGGGGCCTAGAATCCTACAGAGAATGGTGCAGTTTATAGAAGGGGCATACTCTTGATAACATTCCATAGTTCAAAATTTACAAATCTTGATTAGTTTTCCCACAGTATACTCTATTTCTGTCTGCCAGCTAATATTAACACTGCCACTTGGCATTTCTAGTTCCCTTGGGCTCCCAGAGCTGATACTGTGATTCTTGTTTAACTTTTAAAATCTTGAGGGAGCCACATTATTTGAACTTTTATACATAAATGAAACATTAGTCATCCTTATATTTTGTTATTGTGAATTTGCATTAAAATGTGACTGCACTGTATTTTTAAAAATTTCAATTTCCAAGGGATTCTCATGCACACCGAAGATTGGATCCAAAAGTTCATACTGCCTCTCTGTGTCTCTCTCTGTTTTCGTTCTTTAAAAAAAAAGTTTTTTTAATTGTGGTAAAATCCACATAACATAAAATTTCCTAGCACTATTTGTTGAAAAGACTGTTCTGGGTCGCCTGGGTGTCTCAGTCGTTAAGCGTCTGCCTTCAGCTCAGGGCGTGATCCCGGCATTCTGGGATCGAGCCCCACATCAGGCTCCTCCGCTGTGAGCCTGCTTCTTCCTCTCCCACTCCCCCTGCTTGTGTTTCCTCTCTCGCTGGCTGTCTCTATCTCTGTCAAATGAATAAATAAAAAAATAAAAAAAAGAAAGAAAAGACTGTTCTTTCCCCATTGAATAATCTTAGCATCCTTGTCAAAAACTGTTTGACCATATATGTCAGGGTTTAGTTCTGGTTCTCTATTCTATTCCATTGGTCTCTAAATCTGTCTTTAGGTCAGTATCACACTTCATGTCAGTTTTGATTATTGTAGCTTACAATAAGTTTTGAAATCAAGAAATGTGAAACCTCTGACTCTGTTCTTCTTTTTCAACATTGTTTTGGCTATTTGGAGTTCCTTGACATTCTATATGAATTTTAAGATGGATTACTTTATTTTTGAAAAGAAAATGCTGTTAGAATTTTGATAGGGATTGTTAAATGTGTAGATCACTTTGGGCACCACTGACAGCTTATCAACATTGAGTCTTCCAATCAATGAACACTGAATGTCTTCCCACTTGTTTTGTGTCTTAATTTCTTTCAGGAACACTATGTAGTTTCCATATACACATCTTTCACTTCCTTGGTTAAGTTTGCTTTTAAGTATTTTATCCTTTTTGATGATATTGTAAATGTAATTGTTTTCTTGTCTTTCTTTTTTAGAAATAAATTAAAAATCGAAATATAAAATATATTTCTTTAAGTGTACAAAGATTAAGGTCTGATTAATTTTTATAAAGAAAAATCACACATGGAACACCATCTCTACCAAGATATAGAATATATACCAGCACTCCAGAAACTTCTCCTGTGCCCCCTCTTAGTCATTACCTGTCCCACTAAATATAATCATTATGGAGAGTTCTGTTTCAATAGTTTACTTTGCCTTTATTAAGATGGAACCATACATTATTTAGTTTTTTGTGTCTGGTTTCATTTACTCAATATGATATCAGAGTAAAAATTCAAATCTAAGGGAAGATTGGCACATGGTTCTCTCCCTCACCCCTGAGGTTTCTGCTCAAATGTCAAAGAGGCCTTCCCAGACTCTTCTATAAAACAGTGATGTCACTACCTCAACCACCCCCTCATTTCTTTATCACTTGGACTCACACTCAGTGACATATTTTACGTTCACATTGTTTTAATTGTCTTTGTTCTTCCAGCAAAATATGAACACCATGAAGGCAGAAACTTTTTTTTTTTTTTTTTTTACTGCTGAATCCTCAGAGCCTAGAATAATACCCAGTACATCGTAAGTATTCTATAAATACTTGTGGACGAAGTGAATTCCTGTTTCCATGCCACATGGCTGAATTAGAATTTGGGGGTATAAGGCCAGAAATATGCATTTTTACCAGTTATCCTGAACGTATATACTCCAAATTCTCCAATGTAATTCATATCAAAAAATCAGTTTTAAAAGGTAAAAAAAAAAAAAAATTCAAACGTAAACCAATCAACCTATAGATATCCTCCATCTTTAGTTTCAAGTGTCATCCTATTTCTGGCTATGCCAGGAACATTGGTATTCTAAGAGAATTAATGTAAAGAAATGTGAAAGGGGTTCCAAGCTGTGTGTGTGTGTATTTCTGTGTATGTTACTTTCTTGATGTATCTGTGTTTGTCTTGCTCATTGCATTAAAATGCTTAAAATGAAAGCAGGAAAAAAAAGACAATTTCCTGAAGGAAAACTTAATAGAAACAGCTATGGCTTAAATGTGACATAGCTAATGCCACCTTTAAGCCAGGTGACTACAGATTATCAAAGATAGGACTCTCTACTTTTTATTTTTTTTAAACAGGGGGGAGGGAGGGAGGGAGAGAGAGAGAGAGATATGGGGGAGGGGCAGAGGGAGAGGGAGAGAGAGAATCCTGAGCAGGCTCCACACCCAGTGTGGGGCCTGATGTGGGGCTTGATATCACGACCCTGAGATCATGACCCAAGCTGAAATCAAGAGTTGGACGCCTAACCTGCTGAGCCACCCAGGTGCCCCAAAGATGGGACTCTTTAAATTAGAGTCCAGATTATTTAGTATCTTGTCACTTCCAGAACGTGGTTACTTCATCTACTTAGAGATATTGTGCAAATGGGTGTTTTACTTTCTTGTCATGCTAAGAAAAAAAAAATCTCAAGTGACTGATTTCTGAAGCAGAGGATTCCTACTGTCATTCATGAAGATGGGAAAGGAACTATATATTTTCATTGATTATGTCCAAATGCATCTCTCAAGAAAGTAGGTGGAGTCGGGGTTAAGATAGAGGGAATATCACTTTTTTTTTTTAAGATTTTATTTATTTATTTGACAGAGAGAAACAGCCAGTGAGAGAGGGAACACAGGCAGGGGGAATGGGAGAGGAAGAAGCAGGCTCCCAGCGGAGGAGCCTGATGTGGGGCTTGATACCAGAACACTGGGATCACGCCCTGAGCCGAAGGCAGACGCTTAACGACTGCGCCACCTAGGAGCCCCGAGGGAATATCACTTCTGCAGATGCTAAGGCACCCCAGGAAACTCAATGCCGAGGTGAGAAATCAGACTTTTAGGTTTGTTCATGTGCAAGAACTACCCTCAAATACAAACCATTAGGATAGTACTTGCTGAAAGAAAACATGACTAAGATCTCACGTTCTAGAAAAATAACAACAACAAAAAAATGTGAGGGAAACACAAGGGCCACTTTTATGCTAGTAGGGGGCTGGAGCAACCCAAGAAGTTTGTTGCAAACAGTGAAGATGGCTCTGGAGATGTGCAAAGTCCCTGTGGCACACAGACTTGTGTATTTTGTAAGGCCCTCCAGGTCAGAAATAACTTAATGCTGCTTTCCAAAGGGTCCGCTGTTAAAACCATGTCAATCTGTTTGGGAGGACAGGCCCGCTGATAACAGGCAGAGATCCATGGAACATGGAATGGTGCCAGGGAGATGTGATCCAGTGCCAGGACATAGCTCAGATCTGTAGGGAACAAAGCCAGTCTTGAGCATTGGATAGAAAGACTACTGATTTTCTTCTGGATCTCTCTGTATTGAGCAACTCTGGCCTGCTTTTGTACCTATGGCTCAAATCTCTGTACTAGGCTCTTTTTGCAGGCTCACTGAGAATAATTCCATCAGCCAATATTTTTGACCCCCACCATCTCTGTCCATGGCTTGTCCTGAAATAAGCTTGCATTAATGTTAGTATATATTGGTGGTGATACAATGTATTATCCACTTTCAGGGACACACATATACATAGTAGGAGATAGAAAATAAATAGATTTATGTGGAAAAATAGAAAAAGAGACTGGCCAAATAATGTATAAAATAAAAAGAATTAAACTAATTGACTTATTTGGGCTTCCCTTGGGTCATAAATACAAACTGTATTTGTTGAAAATAAAAATAATGATTGGAAATATTAGCATAGCAAAATTGGAACCATTATCCCAGGTATACCTTTTTTCTCCTTCCTTTGAAAGGTCTTAACGAATACAGTCAGCTGAGATAAAATGTCATTTCAATACATTTGATATGCAAAAGACAGTTCACTGGGTGGGTTCTGGCTCAGAAGACATTAAAAAGAATAAAGAATGGAAGAATTAAAAGACAACTAATCAAAGAATTAAAAAATTAGAAAACTGTGATAAGGAAGAAATGAAAATAGATTCTGAAAAATCAAAATAGTAAATCAATAGAGCAGTAGTTGGGATAGGCACGGGGCAGGTGGGGACGTAGAGATGCAGGATAAATTCCCAAAGTATTACTCAGCAACAGGCTCAGATGATCTCTGGGAACCGAAGGGGAAGGAAACTTGTCTCTTGGAACAGAACTGCATTTTTTTTTTACATTTTATTTATTTATTTGACAGAGATAGAGACAGCCAGTGAGAGAGGGAACACAAGCAGGGGGAGTGGGAGAGGAAGAAGCAGGCTCATAGCGGAAGAGCCTGATGTGGGGCTCGATCCCAGAACGCCGGGATCACGCCCTGAACCGAAGGCAGACGCTTAACCGCTGTGCCACCCAGGCGCCCCAGAACTGCATTTCTACCACAGCCTCCCAAGGAGACTTTGGGAAATGCCAGAATCCCATGGCATGTGGTAGATGGGATGGGCACATACCCTGTGGACAGAGGCCAGCTTTCCTGTTACCCTGGAAGAGGACCTGCTGCATAGCTTGCCTTCAGCAGATGAATAAAAGACCATCTACTTGATTCATATGTGAACAGAGGTATCACAGAAAAAGCCAGGTGGATGGGGCAAGCTTGAAAGAACTCAGAAGAAATTTGACACCTACTCATTTTGTGACTGGTCTGAAAGGCAATATGCTTGCTGTTCGTGGCCAATTTATATATCAAATTGATCAAGATTTTAGGAAATAAAAAAAATTTATTTCGTCTGGAATTCCAAAAAGTTACCTCACCCTACAAGTACACTAAGTGCAGTCCTTGAGCTGAGCCATCCATGGTCATTCATTCAAAAATGCAAACCACCAGATCAGTGCATCCCTAGGAAAACAGGGACAGGATCTCACTATCTAGTCCATTGCCAGCATTCATGTTCAACAAAAAGATTAATCCATAGCTTTGCAACTATCACATAGGAGACAAGAAAGCAAGAGAGTGAAGCTGGAGGAAGCTCCTGCCCATCTTCCACAGCCTGCCGCCATTTTGTGGGAGTAGAGAACTGATGACGAGGGAGGTTAGGAGTGCCCTAAATCAAAAATATTATCTTGTTTCCCTAAGGTAGGATGTTTTGCCTCTAAGTTACTTTTTTTTTTAATCCAAAATGAGGTTCATGAAGGGAAAACCCTCCTTCATCATTATAAAAAAGAAAAGCATTCACTGAAGAAGAAGAAAAAAAGAGCTAATTAGGTTTGCAGCAAGAGTAGCCAAGCCCTCAAAATGGAAGAGTCTCTCATGGAGACATTTACAGACAGAGGCTGCAACTTCATACGAAAGCCAGAAAAGGGGAGAAGATACAATCACAGGACACCAAAACTGGATTGAAACACTGACTTCACCCCGGGGACTGGAAAAACCAATGAGTAACCTAGTCATGTGGTTGTGGTCAGAGCTCAGGTAGATACAGAGTCTAATCATTATGATTGTTCTGCTTTAGTTATGTTCTTAAACTTCCATATGGTAAAAATACCCAACTTGGATTACAGAAGGGTCCTGAAAATTAACAATCTCCCTAACCCCCAATTCCCAGATCTCCTCAGAGTCAACCACCATGACAGGTGTGTGCCTATTCAGAGTCAACCTTAAGTGGATATATATATATATATATATATATATATATATATATATATATATATCCACACAAATATTTATATAAATTCAATTATATAGTAAAGTAATAAACATACCATAATAATAAACCCATAGTGTGATTAAGGATGTAAAATAATTCCTTCACCTTCAAAGGGCCCTAATTAGAGAATCACGATGAATGGATACAGGCATTGGGGGATGGCCTGTGCTCTATGGCCTCTGCCTGCTCTATCTGGTGAAGAGGAGGGAGAAATAAAGGCAAATATTCAAATAAAGTTCAGGGCCAACAGGAGGCTGCACTTTAATTTCAAGAAATGATCCAGCTGGATTCTTCTTTTCTACAATGGGCTTTTTAAAAAGGCTAACTTTGTGGAACATTTTGTTTGCTTTCTTGAAGAGGTTTTAAAAACACAGAACAATGTAAAAGTAAAACATGAAAGAAGAAAAT
Source organism: Ursus maritimus (assembly GCF_017311325.1). Classification (NCBI taxonomy): domain Eukaryota; kingdom Metazoa; phylum Chordata; class Mammalia; order Carnivora; family Ursidae; genus Ursus; species Ursus maritimus. Next base: position 70,435,898 of record NW_024426885.1, on the reverse strand, counting down.
TAGTGTTACTCATGATGAAGTTGTATCAACTCAACTGTGATTTTGACGTATTTTTCTTTCCCCCATACAGATGTGTCTACCCACATGTGATCATTATGCACACGCAAGGGCATATCTTGCTTCTTAACTGACAATGTCTCCTAAGAATGTTCCCTTGGGGTTATATGGTTTTCCACTTACTAGATTTGTTTTTGTGTAGAACTGGGGCTGGTGCCCTTCTGACCTACACAGATATTCTGGTGATATTCTGCACAGAACTGGGGCTGGTGACTATAGTGTGATAGTCTCACTGTACAGTTGGATACTACACTGCTCCCAAGTTTTATTATAATAAAAAAGATGACAGATATCTTCATACTTATAGTTTTCTACAAATTTTAGAATTTTTCCTGAAGAATAATTGTATTTATAATAGAATGTTGGGGGGAGTTACTGATGACCCAAGTGTTTATAAAATTCCCCACCAACTCACATGATTAGGACACATCTGTATTATAAAGAAAACACGTGCCACGGAGAGAATGAGGTTCCAGACCTCTGTGGTGTACCTGGATGATCACTTTTCATTCTAGCGGTAGTTCCCCAGACTTCAGCATCTAATGCAGGATTTTACTGAAAATAGATGGCAGAATGGCATCTATTTATATGACCTGGGCCACTTGGCATCTTCATCCAGAATCAAGAAGCAGATTGTAAGGTGGTTATAAAAGGTATTCACTCCAGCATTAGCAGGAAAGTTGGACTCTATGAAATTGAATGTTTTGAACCTTGAGACTCTGAGATTAGGAAAAAAAAAAATCTTTCTAACAGGCACAAGTTACCATGGCTTCCAGCGAGAAGTAGTGAACTGTTGGGTAAATGTTTGTTTCCTCTTTTTTCCCCTACATTCATTTAGAGCTTTAAGCTAACAGAAGCAGCAGAGACCAGTTACTAAAGGCATGAATCAGGCTTTTGTTTATTTTGAAAATGTTAAGACATCTTCTGGGGAATTTTAAGCAGAATCGTTTTCCCATATAAGCCACTACTGCTCATAAATAAATGAAAGTGTGTTTGCATATTCCATGAGTATATTTCAATGTTACATATCTTCCCTTCTGTAGCAGATTCAGGCTTGGCCAAAGTATTCTTGTATATTAGAGCCAAGTTATAAAGACTTGCCTAAACAATCAAAATATTAACTTTTACAGCACAACTAGAAACAAAATACTAAATCATTTTATTATGCTTGATTTCTTACATTACCTGTAGGTTTTCTAAGCAACTAGCAGTTTTGTTATCAGTGAGTTTGTATGCATGCATCTGTCTAGCTAGTTTATCTATCTATCTATCTATCTATCTATCTATCATCTATCTATCTATCTATCATCTTATTATTGGTCAGTTCTAAAAACACATACCTGAGGGGTGCCTGGGTGGCGCAGTTGTTAAGCGTCTGCCTTCAGCTCAGGGCGTGATCCCAGCATTCTGGGATCGAGCCCCACATCAGGCTCCTCCGCTGGGATCCTGTTTCTTCCTCTCCCACTCCCCCTGCTTGTGTTCCCTCTCTAGCTGGCTGTCTCTATCTCTATCAAATAAATAAATAAAATCTTTAAAAAAAAATAAAAACACATACCTGAGACATTTAGAGGCAGAAAAAATAGGTCTTCCATGATGCTAATGGCAATGTCCTTTTAGGAAAAGGATCCAAGATAGAGGGCATTAACAACATACAAAGAATTTTGGTACCTGAGACTTCGCCCTAGGAACGGTCCAGCTTTAAGCATGTCTTGGAGAGGGAATGTTGAAAAAGCACAGGTTGCATACATGTCCCACTAACTAGGAATTTCACAGCCTCCTCCACAGGAATCTGTTCTTTGTCTGGGGCTTAGCTGGTTATTTTGCATGCACAATCAAACAGCCGAAATATCTGAAAAGTGCAGAGAGTGAATATCATTGTGTCCATATGGCTCCTGGCTAACCTGCTAGTTAGAATGAAGAAATTCTGCATTTCATGCCCACAGTGAAGATCAAAGCATCAAAGACAGGATGACCCACAGCCTCCATTTGTGTGCAGAAACTTAAGTGCCAGCCGAAGTAGTTTGGCCACTTAGGAAAGATGAGCTCTCAGAATTTCTGTGCATTTCGTCCTGATCTGAAATAGGCTCTTGATACTAGAAACTATCCTGCCTGTAGGGATTTCTGTAGGGAGTTCATTCAAATATCTGCTGCGTGGAATAAAGCTCCTCTGAGAGCTCTTGTTCATGACAATCCACTTAACCCAGGAGACTGGACAAGGTTTTCTGTAGCAGAAAGACACATAGGACCGTCTGTGGCAAGATGGGATTTCTCTCCTGTGCAGGTAGGAGATCAACAGGCTGGAGGTGGGCTCTTATGAGAGTTGTTAGTGCTGAAACAGCACGTGGCTCAGGAAAAAGTCAACCTGCTTTAATGGAGCACATCCGCCTGAGAAGCAGAGGGCCACGGCCCCAAGCACTGGCTCAACAGGTCCCAGACAGTAACAGCCACTGGGTTTTCCCTTCTTTTTTGCTACTTCTGCTTCAGCAATGACCTGTTTTGAGTTTTGCTAAGCTGTCAAGAGTTGAACCAGGAATATATACATTTTTACAACACATGACCCAACAGCATTTTTATCACAGAGTGGAGAAGGCATGGCAGATCCAGCAGACCTTTCCTTAGCTTTCTAAAAGAAGCTCAGACTTTGTGAGGATGGGGTGATATGGGATCTGATGGTGCCATCAGAGTCCCAGAATTGAACCCCACAGACTTAGCAGATGCCTGCATTCACCTGCTGGCCACCTTCACTTTCTTCCCAGTGGGCAGTTATTTGCAGGGGCTTTGGAATGGTAGAAAGAAGCCTATTCAGCTCACGATAAGGAAGATGATTCTAATAGTTGTTCAACAAGAGAAGAACTAGGGGCTCCAACACTGTGCCTGCTTTTATTCTCCCATACACCTTTTAGGTATCCGGGATTCTATCAGTGTGGAGAGATGACCGGTAGACACTCCAAAAATCTGATCAAATTTCCTGAAGACCTTGGGTGAGCAGCCCTCCCTCTGTTTCAGGCCGTCTCTCATTGTGGGAATAGAAAGTCCAAGGCTTGAGGCTGAGGCCTGGGTCAATGGCCAGACAGATGCTCTCTGTATCTGTCACCTGGAAGGCAATGCCATTTTGGCAAAGGTCAGGGCCAGAATGGTAATCTCCAGAGTCCAAGCTTTGCAAGGGAGTAATGCAGTGTACAATGAGATATTTCCTACAGCTGTCTCATAGGTCTACTCCACAGATACTCAAGAATAGCATAATGGGATAGTTAAGCTACACTACGGGGATTCTAAAAGGACTTTAGCCTGACTTTGGTCCCTTTATCATGCATGTTAATATCATCTGCTGTCCTTGGCCTTTCTCAGAGAAGCATGAGCAATATCTTGTCCTATAATCTGTCTGCTAAAGCTGGCTGCAGGAAGGCAGAGCTCCTGTCACAGAGCCCAGCTTGGAGAGCAAAGCACAGAGAGGGGATCCTGCCTTGTTAGGAACCAAGGCATTTCTCTCTACTGGGCTGGACTTAGTTCTGCTTAGGGCCACACTCCCATGGGCTTCAGAAGTCTGGAGTCACTCTTCTATTGGTGTCCCCTTCATGGAGGCACCAGGTATCTCTTCCTCCAGGGCTTCCTCTTCAACCTCTAGCTTCCCAGAGGCACCCTGCAAATCCGTCCCCCTAATCCTCTGGGCCTGCCTCCCTCACATCTCCACAGACTTTTAGAATACTTTTTGTATCAGTGTCTCTTCCAATAGGACACCAATTTCTTTCTGGAAGAAAGAGATTGTGTCTTAGTCACCTTAGCACCCTCCAGGACCTAGGACAGCGCCTGACTCAAAAGGATACTCAATAGATGATAATAATAATAAAAAAATAATAATAAAATAAAGATTGGAGATAAAATAAAAAAATAGATATTGGTGAATACATCACATAACGTAGCTCTTGATATTTAGGCATATTTTGCCAATGTCAGCACATTTATACTGCTAGAAAGTTTAGCAAGTCACTATCATAGAACTGCAGACTATCAGTGCTGGCAGGGATATGAGACACACAGCTTCCTTATTTTAGATGTAGGCAAGCTCAGGCACAGAGGCGAGAAGCTCTGGCCAGGGCTGGGGAGCTGCTTAGTAGCAGAGCTGAGTCTGGAACCAAGGGATTCTCATTCACTTCCCCATTCTCTGCATTTATTTTAGTGAAACCTTAGTGCTGGCTGATGTGCCAGGTAAAGTGGACTATCTTTATCACGAATGAGTAGCTCTTCACCCACCCTGCTGGCCAGGACAGAATGAGAAAACAAAGCAGAGCCCTTTGCAATGATTCCCTTGCCGCTTCAGGCTCAGTGACTGTCAAAGGGTGTGTGTGTGTGTGTGTGTGTGTGTGTGTGTGTGTGTGTGTGTAGTGCTGAGTACAAAGAACCTGCCTCTCTGGATTTTGCAGGAGTGGGCATATGTGGATTTACGGTATATTCCCTGCAACTAATTATGCAGATGTGTGGGCAATGCTCTTCGCTATTTTCAGGAGATGCGCCAAAGCTATTTAAAACCATGGGCATAAATTTATCTTTATAAAGAAAAATTCAGGGGAGTTAGCCTAAAGGCTACCCCTTTGGCTTTATCAACAGATTTCTGCTTTTAAAAAGCAGCTTTCTTCAAACTGAAGAGATGTAAAGATTTGTGTAATTCAGTGTCAGATGAATAGGCTGTGTTTTCTTATCTTGAACCTAGAGTAAAGCAAAGATGCCACAAACTCGAGAGGGGCTGAAAAATCAGTGTTGTTACTAAGGAGAACAATTTCACAAAAGCTGAAATGAAATTCTGTTGTCTCTCAAGGACAGGAAAGCTTACAGCTAGGGCTAATTCCACAATGTGCCATTGTGGAAACTACTGATTCATATTAGCTGTGCAGCTTTTCGAGGAGGCTGGTGTGTGGATTTTGAAGATTGTTTTCTTCTGTGTGTGTGTGTGTGTGTGTGTGTGTGTGTGTTTCTCCCTTACACACACAGCCATAACTGCCCAATTCAAATGAATAGCAGAGATTGGTTTAGAATTGGATGGATTTCCATGGCACACACCAACAGCTCCTTTGAAAAATAAATTAGATTGGACCGCAGGAGCTGTCTGAATACATACTGGTTGGCCCTGCATTACTGACTAAAGACACACATTGTTTACCCTTGAGGAGGTCACTGGTGGTTCCCTGAAATTCAAGGATTAAAAAAAAAATAGCCGAGAGAAAACTGTCCTTGCTTTGGGGTATTTCTCTAGCTTAGCGAAAACTCTGGGGTACAACTGAGTTCCTGTTCTGGTTTCCTCCCATACTAGACTCAGACCTGCACCCAAGGAGCTGTTGGTCTCGGGGGTCCTGTTTACTCCAGAGGCTTCCTAATGGCCCTTCCTGTTTCCGGTCTCACTGCAATTCCTAGTTATGGTTCCTTTCTATTCACCCAGAGTCCACAAGCACCCAGTTCCACACAGCTCTGGTTGTGTGAGACCGACAGTCTACATTTTCTAGGAAAGTGAAGGTTTTGAAAGTAAAATAACCCCATCTGCTGTGGGTGGCAGAAGTGTCTCAATGGGCAGGATCTTGCCTGAGTGTCCTTTTTGGAAACCTGATAATAATAAAACTTAGGTAACATAACATAATAAAAAATTATTATAAAAAATAATAAAACTTAGGAGTCTTGTCTTTTCCTTTTTCTTTTCTTTTTTTTTTTTTCCTTTTGGAGCTCATGTTGATTTTAATCTATTGTGGGCAGTCTGTAAAAAAATGTTACATTATTCACCTTTTAAAATAAGTATTCTGTTTACACGGAAACATCTCAGTGAAGTACATATTACCCGTCTAATCAGCTTTTCAGTATTTGAAGCCAATCAAGATGCTTTTTAAATGACTGTGTGACAGAAGACAAAATAAAGTGAGAATTAAAAATAATCGTACTCAGATCTTGGAGTTTTAAAAACCTGTCAGCATAATTTATGACGCTTTTCAAGAGAAAGTGAAAACTGTTCATAATCTACATTTTATGAGGGGAAAAATAACTTTATATTTTATCTCTCTAGTCTTAAAAAAAGCAAAACACAGAAAAAGGAACCATTACATGGAAGTGTTCATTATTTTTTCCTAGCAACATTATTAGTCACAGATCATCATAAATCCATTGTGAAAAATACAGTCCCAGAACTATGAAAATAACAAATTTCTATAAGCGTATTATGATTTATAAGGAAACCTACCTCCCTTTAACCCAGGCCTTAGGAATCTTAAATCAAAAAATTAATAAGCCATATGTTTCTAGGTCTTGGTTTTTTCATCTGTGAAATGCTGGACTAGTTCAGATGATGCTTTTACAGTCAATCATCTATAAATATGGGATTCACATCCTAGTGGATTAAAAGTCCAGAGCTGGAAGTACGTCCTTGGAGCAGAGGCCCCCGGGCACCACTCCAGGAAGGCTCTGGTCTGCGAGGCGGCAAGAGGATGGGTCAAGCCTGCACAACTCCTTCCTCTCTGATCCCAGGGGCTGCCCCAACCACTGATGAGCCTTTACCTGGGAAAATTAATCCCAGCCCAGTGTGGACCCCAGGCCCTGCGCTGCAAATAGGCAGGGCCTTTCCCCTCTCACGGGGGGCCTTTGGGATGCACCACGTATCAGATTCTCATGTCCATCCTGGCCTTCTAGGATGCCCCACAAGCCCCACAACTATTTCCATTTGGGTAACAGTTCAGGAAGCAGATGACTTAGTGAGCCAAAATCTTCTCTGCCCACATTCCCTGTACAAGCCCAGAATCGAGACTCCCACTGGTCTGCAGAGGGCCAAAGCTCAGGAGCAGATGGCTTCCCTCTTGTCCTCAGGCACTCAGGAGGGGTCAGCCTCCACCACTGCCATGCTTGCTAAGGCTCTAAATGTGCTGAGTGGTCAAAACTCGGCACAAAAGGCAGCAGACAGGTGCTGGGAGCACATCTGTAGGGATGGACGAATCAAGGTCTCACAAATCCCTGTCCACCTTATCCCAAGACACATAAGCATGAGTCCCCAGACCTGCAGCCAAGCCCAGGCTGGTGTGGCTGAGATTGTGAGCTATGGTGTCTCTGGAGCCAAGACAGCTGGCATCGGCCTCTGCCACTCTTCACCTTGTGTTCCCTTGTTGCTCTCATCCTGCCTTGAAGCATGGAGCTCCTTTTTGTCCTCTATGCATATGGACCACCATCCTCTACACAAACAGAATGCCACTGGCTCCTGATACTTTTTGGCTTTTGCTGTAAAGTGTATTTGGAAAGTACCAGGTCCAACTATAGTCGTTTCTGTTTCCTGGATGCAAGAAGACCCTGATTGTTGTGAACACAAATTATGGTGGCTTCCCCAATCACAAAACTCTCTCTACTGGCCAGGTCTGTGCTACCCTCCTGATCCAATCCATTTCCCCCCATGCTCTGCCAAGGTCTCAATGTGTGGTCCCGGGACCAGCGGCAACAGCATAGCACCCCAGAGGAATGCAGAAGCTCAGGCTTCACCTCAGATCTCCTCCTTGAGATCAGAATCTGCATCTTAACAAGTTGCCCTGGTGATCTGCGTGCATGTGAGCATCTGAGAAGCTCTCCTAAATCATATGGATTGAGTGGCAAGTGTGGCCCATTGCCTTTCTGGCCACAGTGATTAGTGTTGTGTGTGGGCGGAACAGGCATGCCACCCAGGCTGGGCTCTAGCTTTTAGGTTCCTGGTTCCAGTACCCCAGGTTCTTGAATTGTTTGGTTCATTCCAGCCTAAGGCCAGGTGCTCAATTTCTCCATCAAGTCCCTGAGCCTGTACAATGTCTGTTCAGTAAATTCAGTAAATTTTTCTTTCTCTTTTTTCTTAAGCTTATCTGTTTTTATTTCTAACCTTAAGGGTCCTGACAAATGCCCTCAGAGTCAGAGGCTGGGTCTCTGCAGAGCATCAGGATGAAGAAGGGAAGCTGACATGGCCCTCAGCATCTCCTCTGCTGATGAGTGTCCCCCCACCCCCAACTCCAAGACACAGAGCAGGGAAGGTATCGCTCCTGTTTGGACTCTCCTATACCATGGAGTCTGCCCTGTGCTTGTGGGACTCGGTTTGCTGGAGTATAACTACAATGTCTCAGTCTGGTGATATTTTATGTATGCTTATCTGAAGGTTATCTGAGGGTTTTTCATCTGGAGATTACTATCTTGCATCATTTCTGGAAAATTTTCTTACCATTATTCTTTTAAAAATTGTTTCTCTCTATTTTCTGTTTCTGAGGCTCCTATTAGATGTGAATGTTGTAGCTTTTAATTTACTTATTTTCTTAACTTTTTTTTTTTTTTGGTATTTTTCATCTCTTTATGTCTTTGTTTTATTCTGGGTGCTTTCCTCAGAAAATCTTCCAATTCACTGATTCTCCTTTCAGCTGTATCTGGTTTACTGTTTAACTCATCCATTTCTAGAATGTTTACATGATTTACTTTCAGTTTCAACCCCCACCTACAAGGTCCTCTTCTCTTCCTTATTTGAACATTTTAAGTAGACTTTTAATAAACTTCTTTTGGCCAGTAGCTTCTGATGCGTGAATTGTGGTTTGTTAACTTTTGCTGTCATGATGGGTTTTTGTTGTTGCTGTTTTGTATTTTGCTTATTTTTTTTACTTGGTGATTTGTAAGCTTTGACTTTGGGCTCATTTTACATGGGAGTTATTTTTTGTGTGAAAATAGCATATGTGCTTTACTGTGGAGATGTTTCCATGGGGCAGTATCATGTTTGTTTCTGCATGGATCCTATGGGTTTCCTGACCATTGGGCAGCTTTTTTGTTAGTTTCTTAGCTGCTGATTTAGCTCTGTTTGGTTTATGTGAACTGGGCTTCATGTCTGCATGTTGCATGGGCTTGGGGTTCCAATTTCTAAAAGGTGACTTTTTCTTCTCACATAGCAAGGGTGGGCAACCTGTTTTCTGTGCCACACCCATGGTTTTGTAGGCAGAGTATTTTTAGTCTCTTCTCATGGATGGAGAGTGAGTTGGTGTGTAAAACACAACAATTTTTGAAGTCAGAGAAATGAAGATTAAATCCTGCTTCACTATCACCAGCGGGGCCATAAGCATCTTTTGAATTTGAGGATTCTTAATTTTGTCATCAGAAAAATGGGTATTTTAATAGTAACCTTAGAGGACTATGGTGGTGGTTAAATGAAATTATAGGAGTTGAGCAATTACTAAATTGGTTGACATGGTAGAAACTCCTTATATATCATCCTCCCCCACATCCCTCCCTTCAAAGAGGACAGACTTCAATTTAAGGAAACGACTTTGAGGCTTAAGTATAATCTCTCATGTTGCCGAGAGTCACAGACTAAAAATGTCCTTAGCATTTTGTACCAAATCACAGTAGACACAGTGATTAGTCTGACTGCACTTCAGAGAGTTTTATTAATAGTCGTTAAACCACAGAATTCATAAGGATTTTTTTTGAAGTACTAAATGTATAATGACTTACATGTTGAGAACTTAATCAAAGTTCTACCAAGTTCTATACTGTATTCAGCTCAATTTCCTAACACTGTGAGTTGTACTGCCTTCTTTGTTTTCACGGGTTCAATAATCTGTACACTGTGGCACAGACCCTCCTGGAACCATTGGGCAACATAAAGATTTGCCCCACACCAATCTCAACAAGGAGGCAACTGTCTTTCAACCCAAAGTCAAGTAAATGAAGGAACTGGAATTTAAGCATAAAGTCAAAGTGCATGATCCTATTCAGATACTGATGTCTCATACCCTTGGGCGAAGTTTTCATTACACCCCAGCAGCCCTTCATTGATGCCTGTAATGCAGATAGGGGCAAAAACATGTGGTTAAAGGCATAGGCTCTGGGGCTGGATTGCCTGGGTCCAAGTCCTGGGTAGGAGAGTGACTTGGGCCAGTTACATAACCTCTTCGTGTCTCAGTTTCATCATCTAGAAAATGGGAATAATAGCATCCACCTCATATGGTTGTTAAATGAATTGCTTGTATTAAGGCACTTAGATTAGTGCCTGATGCATAGTAAGCATTCAATAAACATTAGCCGTTATGATTGTGATTAGTGGTTTTAGGCATATAAAGCCCTCCTCAAGAAGGCTCACTAGGCAATGTGTCCCAGTAGAGCATGGATTTGGGTGTTGGGCAGACCTAGACTCTTCTGTTCATTAGCTATGTAACTCCTCTGAGATATTTAACTTCTATGAATCTGTTTCCTTATGTCCAATATGGGCATAAGGCATGATTTATAGGATTACTGTAAAGGTAAAATAAGAAAATCTGTGGGAACATGCAGTGTCTGACTGGTGCTTCATAAATATTACTTTTCCTACTAATGAGAAACCCACTACTTGTGAGGACATCCAGAAAGCTCTGAGGAAATGTTCTCTTTTTATCCTGATTTATGATCTAGCTTCATATGACTATTGCGTACGGGTCCTAATTCTACCTATTAAGACCAATCTCATTTCTTTTCTATTTAACTAGAAAATCAAGTATTTGGAGGTTTCTCCTTTCTGGACTAATTATCCCTCGTTCCTGTCACATGTTGTGGGACTTGATTTTGGGGTCTTCTTGCCACCCTTATTACTACTCATTTGTGTCTCTCTTAAATTGTGACCCCATACGACATTACAAGTAAAATCTGGTCACTGCAAAAGCAGACAAAACTGTCAGTTCCTTAGTTCAAAGTATTGGACTTTATTATGTAACCTGGATTAAATAAACAATGTTGATGACTTCATCATACAGATAACTCCCGTTACAGTTAGAATCAATTGAAGTCCTTCTCCCCTGTGTGGCTGTTGGGCTGCCCCAACCCCTGCAAAAAGCTCTGCTCCTCGTGGACATATGAACACTTCACATTTATTCCTATTAAATTTCTTGTTATATTTGGCCCTGCTTTCTAGCAGGCCAGAACTTTTTGAATCTTAATTTTATCAGAGAAAACATCATTATCTTTCCTAGATTCTCTGTCATTTACAAACTCGACAAGTATAGCTTTTATGTTTTTACCAAAATCATTGATAAATGACTGTTGAAGAAGAGTACATGATGGGCTAAGTCCAGGTAGAGGCACCGAGACACTGTCCTTGGTGTTGACATAGTTAATTGACATACATCCTTGGGGGCAGTTATTCTAGCCCCTGCATGTCTTGCTTACAACCCCATTTCTCCATTTTTCACCCAAGCTGCTTATAAGATGAAGCTGCTTTGTGGAAGTTCCGCTCTACAGTGTCGACTACATACTCTTGAGCTACCACTCAGGAATCCTCACCAAAAACAAAACAAAACAAAACAAAACAAAACAACAACAACAACAAAAAGCGCCCAGTTGACAAGACAGATGCCTGGAAAATGTGAGCTGCTTCCTAGCAATCACCACTCATGGTCATTTAAAGGCTCACAAACTATCCCTTTACTAATCCAGCCTCACATCTGATTTGGGACCACATCTTGCATACAAGTTGGAAGTTGTGGAGCCCTTCTTCTTCCCTCGCCTGGCCTTACTCTTTCGCCCCTCACCCCTTCCCCAGAGCTCCTCTAAGACCACTAACTGCGACTCATGACCTCACTTGCTATTCCACTGATACCCTGGAACATCATCCATTGGTCCAAGTGACCTGGACACCTGCATTCAGAGAAGCCAGGCACTCTCTCATCTCCTCACTTTGGGCTTTTCAGTGGCCTTTGATTCTTTTCTCTTACTCTTTTGCATTCTTTCTTTTTGTTAAGATTTATTTATTTATTTTACAGACACAGAGAGAAAGAGAGAGAGAGCAGGGGGATGGGCAAGGGGGAGGGAGAGAGAGAATCCTCAAGCAGATTCTGCCCTGAGTGCAGAACCCAACTCGGGGCTAATCTCATGATCCTGAGATCATGACCTGAGCCAAAATCAAGAGCCGGTGGCTTAACTGACTGAGCCAACCGGGTGCTCCACTTCTGAATTCTTTAACCAGAATTAAAGACTTTCTGCCTTCTCTTCTATGTTGTCCCACATTCCCCAAGCCATGAGAAGAGCCAGGCACACAGAAGGAAGGAGCTCACTTAACATTTGTTTTATGAATTCTATTTGAAACCAAACTAACAGTTCCAGGAACAACTCACACAGGGAGGTGAAGAATGCAAGGTAAGCATTTACCAAGGAGCAGGAAGAGTGGATGTGTGCCCTACAGCAAACAATTGTTTTGTGCCTGGACTTAGACATCAGATACACCTGGGCATGAATTCAGCCCTTATCACTTTCTACATGTGTGATCTTGGGAAAATTAATTACCTTCTCTGAGCCTCAATTTTGTCATTTATAAGATTTATAAAATTTTGTTATTTATAACTTATCTTAAAAAGTTTTTATTTATTTTATTATGTTCAGTTAGCCATCATATAGTACATCATTAATTTTTGATGTAGTGTTCAATGATTCATTAGTTGCGTATAACACCCAGTGCTCATCACAACACGTGCCCCCCTTAATACCCATCACTCTGTTACCCCATCCCCCCAAAATCTGAAACCCTCAGTTTGTTTCCTGGGGTCCATAGTCTCTCATGGTTCATCTCCCTCTCTGATTTCTCCCCCTTCAGATTTTCCTCCCTTCCTTTATGGTCCTCCATGCTATTGCTTATGTGGGAAACAGTCAACAAAACTAAGAGGCAACCCGCAGAATGGGAGAAGATATTTGCAAGTAACATTACAGATAAAGGGCTGATATCCAAGATCTATAAAGAACTTCTCAAACTCAACACTCAAAAAAACAAATAACCCACTCAAAAAATGGGCAGAAGACATGAACAGACACTTCTCCAAAGAAGACAAACAAATGGTTAACAGATACATGAAAAAATGCTCAACATCATTAGCCATCAGGCAAATACAATTAAAAACCACAATGGGATATGACCTTACACCAATTAGAATGGCAAAAATTAACAAAACAGGAAACAACAAATGTTGGTGAGGATGTGGAGAAAGGGGAATCCTCTTACACTGATGGTGGGAATGCAAGCTGGTACAGCCACTCTGCAAAACAGTATGGAGTTTCCTCAAGATGTTAAAAATAGAGCTACCCTACGACCCACCAATTGCACTACTAGGTATTTACCCAAAAGATACAGATGTAGTGAAAAGAAGAGGCATGCACCCCAGTGTTCATAGCAGCAATGTCCACAATAGCTAAATTGTGGAAGGAGCCGAGATGTCCTTCAACAGATGAATGGATAAAGAAGATGTGGTTCATATATACAATGGAATATTACTTAGCCATCAGAAAGGAGGAATACCCACCACTTGCATTGACATGATGGAAATGGAGGGGATTATGCTAAGTGAAATAAGTCAAGCAGAGAAAGACAATTATTATATGGTTTCACTCATATCTTAAAAAGTTCTGATCAGTATTTAGTTAGTAGTAAGTGCTCCAAAAGTGGTATCTGCTACTACTAGTACTGTCAATGATAATCACTACCATCATGGCAATTATTGTGTGCTTAAAAATTCTAGGCACTGAGGGTAATTGTTCTCATGCTGTAACTCCCAGGCACAATACTTGTACCACCAATCAACTTTTCCATGGACAGTGCCTGCACGTTGTTGCCATTGAACAGAATTGTGAGGATTGATCTTCCAGGCCCATACTCTCTGGAAGGCTGAATTCTTCTGCCTTCAAAGATATTTTCCCCTTTCAAGCATTCTATAATTCAGCTGCTTCTCAGTGGTGGCCCACATTATGGAATCCATTTAATACTGCTGTTATCAGGATCTGCCTTAGAAACAAATGGATCAACCCAATTGTCTGTTGTCCTCCAGGGCTATTTTACATTACTCAGTACCTTTAATAAAACATCAAATAGATGTAAACTCACAGCTACTAATTAGCAGTGAGTTGTGCCACTGTTTATTCTTAGTCGTTTGTGGAGAAAATGGTAGTCATTAGCACGAAACACCTGTCCTTTGTGTTTAAAGAATATTTGTTATCTTGATGAAGTCCCACAAGTTCATTTTTTCTTTTGTTTCTCTTGCCTTTGGAGATGTGTCATGAAAAAAGTTGCTGTGGTCGATGTCAAAGAGGTTGCAGCCTATGTTCTCCTCTATGATTTTGATGGATTCCTGTCTCACATCAAGGTCTTTCATCCATTTGGAGTTTACCTTTGTGTATGGTGTGAGAGAGTGGTCAAGTTTCATTCTTTTGCATGTAGCTGTCCAATTTTCCCAGCACCATTTATTGAAGAGACTGTCTTCTTTCCACTGGATGTTTTTACCTGCTTTGTCAAAGATTAGTTGCCCAAAGAGCCGAGGGTCCATTTCTGGGTTCTCTATTCTGTTCCATTGGTCTATGTGTCTGTTTTTGTGCCAGTACCATGCTGTCTTTGTGATCACAGCTTTTTAGTACAGCTTGAAATCCAGGAAAGTGATGTCCCCAGCTCTGTTTTTCCTTTTCAACAATTCCTTGGTGATTTGGGGTCTTTTCTGGTTCCATACAAATTTAAGGGCTGTTTGTTTCAGTTCTTAGATAAAAACCTTCTGCACAGCCAAGGAAACAGTCAAAAAAAACTAAGAGGCAGCCCATGGAATGGGAGAATGGGAGAAGATATTTGCAAATGACACTACACATAAAAGATTGGTATCCAAGATCTACAAAGAACTTCCCAAACTCAATACACAAGAAACAAATAATCAAATCAAAAAATGGGCAGAAGATATGAACAGACACTTTTCCAATGAAGACATACAAATGGCTAATAGACACATGAAAAAATGTTCAAAACCATTAGCCATCAGGGAAATTCAAATCAAAACCACACTGAGATACCACCTTACGCCAGTTAGAATGGCAAAAATGGACAAGGCAAGAAACAACAAATGTTGGAGAGGATGTGGAGAAAGGGGATGCCTCTTACACTGTTGGTGGGAATGCAAGTTGGTACAGATACTCTGGGAAACAGTGTGGAGGTCCCTTAAAAAGTTAAAAATAGAGCTACCCTATGATCCAGCCATTGCACTACTGGGTATTTACCCCAAAGATATAGATGTAGTGAAGAGAAGGGCCATATGCACCCCAATGTTCATAGCAGCATTGTCCACAATAGCTAAATCGTGGAAGGAGCCGAGATGCCCTTCAACAGATGAATGGATTAAGAAGATGTGGTCCATATCTACAATGGAATATAACTCAGCCATCAGAAAGAATGATTACCCAACATTTGCAGCAACATGGACAGGACTGGAGGAGATTATGCTAAGTGAAATAAGTCAAGCAGAGAAAGACAATTATCATATGGTTTCACTCATTTATGGAACATAAGAAATAGCAGGAAGATCCGTAGGAGAAGGAAGGGAAGAACGAAGGGGGGGGGTAAACAGAAGGGGGAATGAACCATGAGAGACTATGGACTCTGGAAAACAAATTGAGGGCTTCAGAGGGGAGGAGGGTGGGGGACTGGGAGAGTCTGGTGATGGGTATTAAGGAGGGCACATATTGCATGGTGCACTGGGTGTTACATGCAAATAATGAATCATGGAACATTACATCAAAAACTAAGGATATACTGTATGGTGACTAACATAACATAATAAAAAATTATTATAAAAAAATAAAGAATATTTGTTCGGTAAGTCATAGGAGGTAAGGTAGTTTGTTCAAAATTGTTCCTGCAAAGTCAAGGCTTGGCTTATAGCCATGTACGCTTTGGCTTGGGCCAGCCTGATGGATGATGGCCAGGGAGGCAGTCTTCCATCAGGCCTGTGGGAAGGCTCTGTTCTAGACCAAGGAGAAAGGTCCTCCTTCAAAGACAGACTCAGGTCATGAGCTTGGGTAGGAGACTACTGGTTCTAACCTCAGCTGGATCAACAGCTGAAAACGCAGGAGAGGCCTGTAGGCTCACACAGGTCCATTGTCAGGGTTGTGGACCAAAGGAGCATTTGAGGGTCTCCACTTGGCTAGCAATAGGGACTGGTGTCTCAGTTTTGTGGGTCCTCTGAATGTTTACTTATTCCTCCAGAACCGAGCACAGCAGTAAGTGCCTGGTAAAGGATTTAGGGGTCTTTCCTTCTAGAGACTGACCGACTAAAGCTCGTATGCATTTGTGGGCAACACTTTCACATACTGGGAGGGGCTTTACTCTGCCCGGCAGCTCATGCCACAGGGCTGGGAGGCCAGGATGCTCCTCTACACCATGTACCAGGAAATGTTGGCATCGGAAAAGAACCAAGGGCTTAAGCTCAGCCTCAGCCCAGCAGCCAAAGCAGTTCCTTGCTCCCTGGCCAGGGCCACAGCTCTGACAGTAATTTGACATGATGCATAATAGATGAGCAAGTGCTTGGTTGGGTCTTCACAATGCACCATAATCCTGAGAGAAAGTACACAAAAGTCTTCACATAAACTTGATATGATTGCTTCACAGGCTCTGACAATGGAGAGCGTCTCTTTCCAAGGGAAAGGCCAAGCCATCTTCAAGGTCACTCTGGCGATGTAGGTTATTTTACCATCGACCACAGAACCCTTTCCGGTTCAAGAAAAAAAACAAACCAACCTTGAGCTGCCTACTTTGTTTGCATACACGTATTCCATGATGTGTGTCTCAAGATTCTATCTTAAACTACCAGCTATTTTTTTTTGTTCTGAGTCTTTTACAAAGTCTATTTTAACACTTCATTAAATCTCTGTTTTTCCAATGCAGTATCATAGTTGATGTAGGTTGACTTTATGTCCACTCTTCTCTCTGCCAAGTGGGGACAAAGAAGAAACAGAAGCCTCAGACCATGTGGACTCGTTGGCTCAGACTCCTGTAATGCAGGCTGGGTGGTTTGGAAACAGAAATTTATTTCCACATGGCTCTGGAGGTTGGAAGTCCTAGAGGAAGGTGCTGGCAGATCTGGCGTCTCCTGAGGCCTTTCTCCCTGGCTTGTCAATGGCTCTGTTCTCCCTCTGTCCTCCCATGGTTGTCCCTCTGTGTGCCTGCACCCTAGCCTCCTGTTCTTATAAGGGCACCACTCACTGCGGGTCAGGGTCCACTCGTTTGAACTTAATTGCCTCTTTAAAGGCGCTAGTTCCAAACACAACCATGTTCTGAGGCACTGGGGGCTAGACCCTCCACATCTGAATTGTGAGGGCATCCAGCTCAATCTGTAACCCTCATGTAAGCCTGGGAAGGTACTCTGGGGTCTCCACTGTGACCTGTATTGACTTTTGCCTTCAGGAGGACATCTGGCACCGAACCCAAGTTGCCATGTGGGCTCCACAGGCACTTCTTATGGGTGTCCCGGCGGCCCAGCCACTGCAGACAGACCTGAAGCATTCCAGGGGGGTGAGAGGATCTAGTGGGGAAACAAGGCAGCATCTGAGTCACACTCGGTTTCCAATCCTGCCTGTGATAACTGACAAGTATTCAACCTGTTGGAGCCTTGGTTTCTCCACCTTTAAAAAGGAGATGCTAACAATACTTACCTCCTAGGATGGCCGGGTGGTTGAAATGGGACAAAGTATGTATGCGTGCTTAGTGCCAGGCTAGTACCTGGTCTGCGCTCAGGGATGGGGCTATGCATAATAACATACTAAGTAAAGAGAACATCCCCGCATTGGGAGGGTCACCCCAGGCTGCCTAGGGGCCTACGTCACCCTGCTCCTGTCTTCCTTTAATTCAGGCTACCCAACCATTTTCTAGCTGCACTGCCCTCTCGGAAAGCCTGCAGCTCAATCAATAGTGTGCTGTGCCTTCCCAGTCGCAACGGCATCCCCGTTATTTCCTCCACTGGCTTGCAGCAGACAGACTGGCAAAGCCTGCCTCCTCTACAGGGTGAGTTCACTTAGTGATGAACCTCACTGGAAAGGCTAACACGGCCATTTGTTATTCTATTCATGGCTCCTCTCCATACTGTGAAGTTGCCCAGGCATCTGAAAGGAGATGGTGAGCAAGAACAAGGAGAATATCACACGCAGGCTATCTAGGAGGATACCCATTCATCACCCAAAAGTGATCTCGTGAGCGTCCTCGGTTGGGGTGATGGCATGAGCTGAAAATGAGCAGGAAGCACCTCCATCCATGGTGCACAGGAGAGAAGCAGAGGAGGAATCTTGGCCATCGAAATGCTAATGTGTTCTGTCCTGAAGGGAAGTGGCTCCTGGAGAATACGGGATCAAGAACTCTCCCCCCACCAGAACAATGGTGAGCCAGTTCATGAGCCAGAAGCCTTTTCTGCAGCTGCTGTCAAGTACGATCATCCGCTACCCAGGCGAGGACGAATTGGGTAATGGTGCCTGACATGCCGGCTAATCCAGGGAAGGCTAACTACTGTGCTGTGAAATAAAGACACATCACTTACATCGTGGAGCCAAGCCAAGTTCTGATCGCAAAGCTGTAAATGGGACCGATTCACAATTAGCGTGTTTAGTCTCTGTTGTTCTCAACGGTGAGACCATCTGTATTTTTTCTTCCTTTTTTTTTTTTTTAAAGATTTTATTTATTTATTTGACAGAGATAGAGACAGCCACCGAGAGAGGGAACACAAGCAGGGGGAGTGGGAGAGGAAGAAGCAGGCTCACAGCGGAGGAGCCTGATGTGGGGCTCGATCCCATAACGCCGGCATCACGCGCTAAGCCGAAGGCAGACGCTTAACCGCTGTGCCACCCAGGCGCCCCTGTATTTTTTCTTCCTATTCTAGACCTTGTCTCCACAGGCAGCCTGGACCTTACCCTGACGTCTTGTCCACTTCTACTTCTGTGCGGGCCCTGGCCTCGCTCTTCCTGAGCCGGTCTCCACCTCCCGGCCTCCTTGCGGATCTGTTAGGCTCTCTGCGTCAATTCTCTTCTCTGACCCCTGACCAACCTTGCCCACTAGCTCTCTGGGACTCTTGCTCACTGGCATAGTGGGCCCAGGAGCCCTCAGCCTAGCCAGGGGTCCAAAGTTGGAAGCCACATGTTCATCCCCCCCTCTGTCTTTTCATCTGTTTTTAAAAACCACATGGATCCAACCAAACCACACACAAAGTTACCTCAGGAGAAAGACACCCAAACGACAACATTCCAACATTGCTCTTTCCCTCTTCCAAAAGATGCAGTGTCCCCTCTAGAGAGTTAATGACCTTGTCCTCACCTATTCCCTCTCTCATTCTGCAGTGTCTTTTGCCTTCCGGAAAACCAATATCAAAGCATGACTCCTGTGGGTCCTAATTTCTAGCCACAATCTTCTGATGCATCTTTTTCAGGCAGGTCATACTCACTTGGTCATAATGCAAGAGCGAGAGAAATCTATATGGAAAGTTATACAGGGTGGGATCAAATGCGGGCACCCCCTGTTGTTTCTTTCTTAGAAAAGTGAGTTTAGCATTTAATAAGACTTGAGGCTAGAACCCAAAGCTGGTCATTTAGCAGAGTATTAAAGCAAAGGGCCAAAAGCATGGAAACTTTGCCACCTACACAGGACTGATGTAAACAGCTTTAAATGAAGGCTGAGTTGGCCCATGTGTCTCAGTGTGAGGAATACTCTCTTCGCCTTGAGATTCTGGTTACAGCACAAAGTGTTTGCCTCCACATTCATATCTCATCTGACCTTTTCTCCTCCTCTTCCCCTTGGAAAATCACAACAAAACAAACCGTGGCTGTTTGGTGAGCTGCCTTCACTCTAAAGCTCCCTTATTAGAAAGGAACAGTGTGTGACAGATGTGGTTCAAGTGGCCTCCAAACCACATCGGAGTCCTGTCTCCACCTCCATGATTTCACTGCCCACTGCTCCCTCTCTACAACACTAACCAAAGGGGTAGGCAGGACTTCTCCAGAGGCCAAGTTCTTGGGATGGAGGGTCTTTCTTCTTGCTTTCTCTTCCACCACCCCCACCCCTGGCCCACTGCATGGGGATGCACCATTAGCTATTAAAATGCCATTGAAACCACTGTGACTTCAAGGGCACTGGGTAGCTACAAAATGGTCATATTTGAGTCATGTGGCACGTGTCCTGCAACTCAGGTCAACTTAACTTGGCTGAAAATCTCTTCCAAGCATCCCTGGTTTTATGTCCAGGCTCCTCCTGGGACCAGATCCTGTGAAGGTCCCATCCTTGCTGCTGGCTCAACTTCACCATCTCCTCAGGACCACCAAAGAGGCATTCCTCTTCAATTTCTCTATCCTCAAGAAAGCAGATGGCTTTCCTTTTGGGTCCTCAGTCTTGGGAATACAGGTCCAAATTCCTTTCCTTTTTTTTTTTTCTTAAGTCTTTATTTATTTATGAGAGGGAGAGTGAGAGAGAGAGAGCATGGACAGGGGGAGGATCAGAGGGAGAAGCAGACTCCCCGCTGAGCAGGGAGCCCGATGCGGGACTTGATCCTGGGGCTCCATGATCATGACCAGAGCTGAAGGCAGGCGCCCAACTGACTGAGCCACCCAGGCACAAATCACTTTCTGATAGCTTTCTGTCCCCCGTGCTGTCTGTAGATCTCCTTAACATGGTCCCAGAAGCTCTTCTGTTGGAGGCACCAAAATCCTTGCCAACAATCCTGAGTTGGCCCTCCATTCCAGCTCCTCCCCTCGAAGACCCTCTGGAACTCTGACCTCTCACTTGCTGGCACCTGCTCCCTAAACTCACAGAATTCCACCTGGGGAGGCCCCACTTTGCAGCTACTCTCTGCTCTCAGACCCTTCAGCCTTCAGCATCACTGCTTTTAGACGTCGTCTGGGGTGACCTGACTCCCATCTTGGCCTTTTTCACCTCTAGCAGTCCTGGTGGGAGTTCAGTAAGTTCAGTGATCCCTCCAGGAGCTGGAAGGCCATTCCACTACAGCTTCAAGACTAAGACATTCTCCTTTTATTGAGTCTTTGTGTAGCAACATCATGGTAGGAATAATTAATGATGATACGTATGGGGGCTACAAGTCCACGAAGTGGCAGAGCAAGATTTGAAGTCAAGATATTGGACTCCACTGTCTGTATTCATAAGCATTGCAAGCAATATCCAGCCTTCTTGGAAAGCACGCATTTTGCCCTCTAAAGCAACTTAAAAAATAGTAGTCTCCCTTGTACATGGTAATGCCCCCAAATATTTGAAAACACTGAGGAGAGATACCTTTATCCCAGATTTTTCAAGCTAAGCATTTTAAATTCTCCCTACAGTTTGCTGTACAATATGGTAGCTACTAGCCACATGTGGCTTTTTATATCTAAGTAAAATGAAACAAAACTAAAAAATCAGCTTCTCAGTGGAACTAGCCATATTTTGCATGTGCAAGTAACGTGTGCCCAGTGAGGGCTTTGCTGGACAGTGTAGACAAAACATCTTTACCACTGTAGGAAGTTCTACTGGATGGGCTGCTCTAAGGGTCATCCAGGGTCCAACTGACATATATTCTAGATGCATCACCATTGTGATCATCCTCCTATGTACATACTCTCAAGGAGTGGTGAACAGACACCAGCCCATACTCTAAATTTTGTCACTCTGGTGCAGAATTTTGAGCAACCATTAGCGCCTGCAGCCATGCTAAACACAATGAGCATACCCTTCTAGGTCTGGAGCTTTATTGGGAATCACGTATTTTGTTTTTAAATACTGAACTTAGTTCCAGGGTGTAATACCTTAGATCAGGGGGTTCTGTAAGCTATGGCTCATTGCCAAATCCAATGGATGTTTTGTAAATAAAGTTTACCCGACACAGCCACACTCACTCATCTATGTATTTCTGGTGGCTGCATACTCTCTACAACGGCAGAGTTTAGTAGTTGCAACAGAAACCCAAAGTATTCAGTACCTGGCCCTTTTCAGGAAAAGTCTGCTAACACTGCCTTAGGTCCAGAGAGCTTTGACTGCCTCATTAGACCAATATGTTATGGGGGGAGATGTGCAGGAGACGGCATCTATGTTTACAAGAACTGAGGTTCCACTTTTACCAAAGATGCAGGTCTCCCACCATGAGGGCCTCTAATTCTTACCAGCACCCTCAAAATCCAGTACTTTTTGGGTAATAATTCCTAATATATTTAGTTGGGCTTATTATGGTAACTCAGACTATTCAACAGCTGAAACCAAAGAGCCTAATTTGGAAATGAGTTTGTCAGAGAATACCTACAAGGAAACGACCCCCAGAAATTCTGATGTAGCAAGTCTGGCTGGGACCTAGGACTCTGCACTTGAACGCGCTCCCCAAGAGATTTTGATGTAGGTGGCCCATTTGTATTTTGAGAGACACTCATCGCTTTGAAGGACAGCTCCTTTGTGGTATTCTCCTGTGAAAAGTGGAGACTCCTATAGACTTTCCAGGAACCCATATGCCTGCATGGGCCTTTGTCTTGCAAATGAAAGCAGGATTGCCATCCCTTTTTCTGTTCCCTCTGTACCTGTGTGGCCTCTGGAGCCCAGTGACTTCAGCAGCACCTCCAAATTCTGTTGAGTGGGGATTCCTGGACCCATGGCCTTGGGACATGAGGAGGAAGCCTCAGTAGCTTCTGGGGAAGGGCAATGCCAGAGAACTACCTGCCACTTACCACCTGTCTTGGGAAAATGCCTTTGCTGGCATGCCTTTGTTTTAGCCCAGGAGAACGATGGACTGGGTCCATGCTGAGTGAACAGTTCCGGGCAGCTGTCATGTGGGACTCTAGAGCTGGGGAAGCTGGTGGCCATACAAGCAGAGGAAACCAAGCCAGGGGAGAGAATATGGGTTGTTGGCAGGGGTTCAGGGTTGGGGGGTGCGAGTGGGAAGAGCAAGCGGTTCCCAATGGGACAGCACATGCTGAAGTCAGAAGAACCCTGGTTTGGAGGCTGGGTCCCAATTCTGACTGTCTGGCCCTGGGGTAATTGCTTCACCTAGTTGGGTTTTTTCCCTTGTCACAAAAACCAGGGAACTGGGTTAGATGTATGCTCTCCAAAATAACATGCTACGAAAGTCTGACAAATTCGAGAAGGCAGAGCTCTGTGAGTCCTCCTCTTCCCCATGGCCTCATGACGGCTTCCCACTGCAGAGGCAATAAAACAGCCCCTTCCCACAGACTTCAAGGTCCTGCGTTGCCCATGCCCCCACTCCCCATGCCCCACAACACGGCCCTGCTTTTGTCCTTCCAACTCTCAAGCTTGTTGTTGCCCCAGAGTCCTTCTTAATGATTTGCTACAGGGGACCACACGGTGTGTAGCCCCATGAACATGTGGACAGCTGACCTTTGAACGCCAGGAGTCTGAATCGCGCAGCTCCGCTCCTATGTGCATCTTTCACACTATGGTGTTGTCGACGTTGTCTCTCCTTCTTATGATTTTCTTCCTAACATTTTCTTTTCTCTTACTGTATGGTTAGAATCCAATAGATAATACACAGAACATACAAAGTATGTGTTAACCGACTTTATGTTATCAGTAAGGCTTCTGGTCAGCAGTAGGGTATGAGTAGTTAAGTTTTTGACGAGCCTATTGTTATATGCGGATTTTGGGGGGGCTAGAAGTTGGCACCCATAACCCCCACGCTGTTCAAGGGTCAGCTGTACTACAAATGCATTCACATACCTTTCTCCATGTAAGATATATGTGCATGTATTCGTATATGCATTTGCATGTATATATGTGTGTGCATATGCTTGTACAGGTGTGCCTGGATGTGTGTGCATGCATATGTAAGTGTGTGCCTGCATGTATGTGTGGGCTCACCGTCTGCCGCTATCCCAAGAATGGACACTGGGGAGGGCAGGCACTTGGTCCTGTTTGCTGTGCAAATAGCAGAGTCTAGAATAGTGCCTGGCACATTTTAGACACT
The DNA here is from genome assembly GCF_017311325.1 of Ursus maritimus. Taxonomy (NCBI): domain Eukaryota; kingdom Metazoa; phylum Chordata; class Mammalia; order Carnivora; family Ursidae; genus Ursus; species Ursus maritimus. Next base: position 70,412,133 of record NW_024426885.1, on the reverse strand, counting down.
CAATAAATGTTAATTGAAAGAACGACTAAGTTTTATGTCAATGATAGCTCAATAAAACTGGCAACCCCCCCGAATACGTGGTTGAGTAAACCAATGAATAAGAAATAAAGCAGGAAAGAAATAAGGGGGGTGTTCAGAATCTCCTCCCATTTTGCGGATGGGCACTAGGTCAGAGAAAGCCCAATCCAGGCTCCTCTGTCATTCTTTCCTCTTGACCCATGGCGGGTGGGGTGGGAGCTTCACCCAAGCTCATGGGTCAAGAGGAATTATAAGGCACTCTGTGTGAAATCCATTACTATTGTGAACATGGTAGTTGATGAAGAGGGGTCACTTTCAAAGTCACGCTAAGTTACCTCCTCTTCTCCCTGGCAGATACTGGCTGTGCAGCCAACATTCACACGTAGCCTCCAAGTGTCAGATACGCCCCTCTGCGTTGACCTTCCTGGCCACACAGAGTCCTGGCAGCTGGCTTTGCTTTTCCCTCACTGTGCATGATGAAGAATTTTGTGAAGACCTCCCTCCCTTCTCTCAAGCTACTTCCATTCCTGGTGATGTTGGAGAAGGTGGCATCATCCCTCTATGAATGGCTCTGGTCTTTCTCCTTTTCCTCTTAAACAACCGAGACATTGCTATTTTAAGTTACCAGCGTACAGAGCCCAACACTGGGTGGGGGGAGGGGAGAGAAACAGCTCGAGACTGCCTGTGGCAGTTCTGCAGGGGGCCCCTTTGTGTTTCCCACCTGCCTTTGCTATTGATGCCAGTGGCAAGGGGCCAGATGCTGGCCTTTAGAGGCACCACATGTTATTTATAACAAGGCACTTGCTGGGTCCCACTAACAGCCGAAGCAAGATCCATCCTCGTTTTTCATTTAATTCAAATAAAATCTCTACCTTTAATTCTGCATGATACTCTTCTCTTCTCCTTTGGCTTCCTCCAGCCCTGCAAGCCATTTATAAGCCAGTAACAGAGGCACACAGAGTGGCCTGCCTCGGGGACAGAATCTGCTTGAGGGGAGCTGGAATGATACTGCCTGAGCTCATCCTGCCCGTTCTCCTGTGCTTTGCCCACTGGTGTTCGTTGGCATGATCTGCTCTGTCTCGGGCACTGGGCCAGGCCCTAAGGACACAGAGAGTTCAACAGGCCATGGATTCTGGCATCATGGAGCTTTCTACAGAGTTGGTGAGAAAGCATGTACAAGCTTTGACGTGATGTCAGGGAGAGTGTGCAATGTGTCTCATGCAAGGTAGAGGCAAAGAACTGCCGAGATCCTGGGGGGAACCCTGGCACCGGCCCTCCAAGCGCTGCTGTCTGTTATCCCCTCCAGCCCCTCAGCCTCCTGGCTCTGAGCACCCACAGATTCTGGTGGGTCAGTCTCACGGGGGATGAGAAAAGACACGCACTGAGGGCTCCTCTCGGGTCCAAGGCCACGTTGTGCCAGAGGGCCTGGAATCTATGCTACTTTGGGCATTTCTGAACTAGAAACTGTTGAAGGAGATTTTTTTTCTGATTTCTGTTGTATAAAAACATTTCACTTAATTGACCATGAAGAGGTAATAAAATGCCAGCGTAGTGACCATCACCAGTCCTGGGGTGATCAGTTAGCACAGTGTTGTAAGTGTGGAGGCCCGGGGCCTAGAGCACCTGGGCTCAGCTCCACTCTTCATCCCACAGGTATGTCGTCTCAGCCAAGGGAGGAGAGCTGCCAGCACCTCAGCCTCACATGGAAAATGAGGAAAAGAAAGGCACCTACCCCATGGGGCTCTTATCAGGTTTAGACTATTTAATACATAAACAGTATTGAGAATAGTACTTGGGATCACTAAATAAATATTAGCTATCATCATAATCATCTTCTGTGCCACCCCCCCCCCAATATTTATCAGTAACACTTCGGCTATCGGCTATGCTGGAGAACATACCGTAGACAAGTTGGCTGAGATTGAGACTTGAGTAACGTGTGTGTGTGTGGTACATCCATGTATGTCTATACATGTGTGTGACTGTGTTATATATATACACACACATACACACACAGATATATATATTAGTCTATCCACCTGTCCGTCCACCCACCCATGCATCCACCAGCCACCTACACCCATCCATGTATTTACGCACCCACGTACCTATATGTATGTCTGTATGTACGTACCTACCTAGCTAGCTGCTGTCAGAGTTTTGAGCGCTCCTCTGTGCTTGCAATACTCAAGGAGAATCTGTGTACCCTTAACTAGGAATGACCTAAGATGAGGAATTTGGGGGAATGAAATCGGTATCTAAAGGAATTCTACTCAAATAATGAGATGCGAAGCCCCTGAAAGGCAGCCTTCTGTCTTCTGTGTGCAGCACCGAAGACGAATGTTCGGGAGGTTAAGACAGACAATGACGAGGGACACAGCCATCAACTGGGGTGTTCTTCCTCGGCAAATGCATTCTGCACCATCCCACTCGCCTTGGCTTGGATGGCTTCCTCTCCTGGGGCTTGGGGACGGGCACAGCAGTGTATTATCCTGACGGACAGCAGGGAGAGCCAAGGTCGCATGGCGCTGACGGGACATGCTTGTTCACAGAGAGTCCCCTCTCACCAAATTACTGTCTACTTATCTCACTTGGCAATTGATTATGTGCTGTGTCCTGAGAAATTTCTTGGGTTTCTTTTTAACACGGTATGTATCTAAGTGTGGCTGTTTTCCTCAGTGGGTCACACTCTGCCTGGGGTTACCAGACCATTTGTGTATGTGTTTCCATCTTTCCTGATGCCTGCACCAGTGCCTGCATGAGTCATAGCTCATGGCAAGTTGTTAGTAAGACTCTGTATTTGTTCTCTAGCAGCCCAGAAACTCCCAATGGGATACTTTTAATTAGATCAAAAAACTCCCCTGGAAATTATCTAAATGTTACCACCAACAATTTTAAGAGTTGAGCCATATCACAGGTTGCCTATTTCATCTCTGTATTTTTTTCTTTTTCTTTTTTAAAGATTTATTTATTTATTTGAGAGAGAGAGACAGAGAGAGAGTGAGCAAGCATGCGCACACGTGAACAGAGACGGGGGTGGAAGGAGAGAGAGAATCTTAAGCAGACTCACACTGAGTGTGGAGCATGACTGGGGGCTCAATCCCAGGACCCTGAGATCATGACCTGAGCTGAAATCAGGAGTCAGATGCTTAACAAACTGAGTCACCCAGGTGCCCCTCTGTGTTTTCTTTTTTAAAGCAGACTTTAGTGTATACAAATAAATTTTTCAGCAGAATTCTACGCCTAGAGTGTAGCCTGTTTTGTACACAAGTGTTAATAAATGGTATGTGATGAGTAAGAGGGGTATAAAACCACTCTTGGTCAGTCTTCCCTTTTCCTGGACTTGAGTGCCCCCCAGGAGCTGATTACTGGCACCCTTGGGCTAGGGGACTTCCAGACTGCTCTTCCCCTCCCGTCCCCATCTCCAGCTGCCTAGTTATCACTTCCTGAATTTGCTATTATTCCCCAAGTCTCCATGTGTTCCTTCAAGTGTCTCCCCCACCCATTCTCAGGCCCTCGCAACTTCGTGCGTGGATTATTGCAGTCACCTTTCTGAAAGCCTCCCCAGACACTCCAGCCTTCACTGTGACCTGCCCCCAATCCTACACCATTTATAATCTGTAGCACATAATTTATGACTCACACTTGTGTCAGCCTTTCTGTGGGTCACTTGTAAAGGGCAAGTCAGAGGAATCCATCACTGAGACTCTGAAGTTATATAAGCAACAGCCTATGCAAAGGGTAGGAAAAATAAGTAAAGACACAGCTGGAAGTCAGATACATGGCTGTGGAAATAAGTCAAGTGAAAATAAGCTCATTGCTGTTGCTGGGAATGTAAACTGGTAGAGCCACCCTGGAGAACAATATGGCTAAAAATAGAACTACTCTATGATCCAGCAACTGCACTACTAGGTATTTACCCAAACGACACAAAAATGTACATTTGAAGGAGTACATGCACCCTGATGTTTACAGCAGCATTATCAACAACAGCCAAACTATGGAGAGAGCCCAAATGCGCATCGACTGGTGAATGAATAAAGAAGATGTGGTGTATATATATACAATGGAAAAATACTCAGCCATCAAATAGAATTAAATATTGCCATTTGCAATGACATGGATGGAACTAGAGGGTATATTATGCAAAGCGAAATAAGTCAGAGAAAGACAAATACCATATGATTTCACTCATGTAGAATTTAAGAAACAAAACAGACGAACCTATGGGAGGGGAAAAAAGAGAGAGTGAGGGAAACAAATCATGAAAGACTCTTAACGATAGAGAACAAACTGACAGCTGATGGAGGGAGGTGGGTGGGGGTGGGATAGATGGGTATTAAGGAGGGCACTTGTTATGATGAGCACTGGGTATTATATGTAGACGATGACCCACTGAACTCTACTCCTGAAACCAATATTGAACTGTAGGTCAGCTAACTAGAATTTAAATAAATAAATTAAAAAAAAGATAAAAAAAGAGCCAGTGCATCGAAGGAGGGAGGTTCATCTATAGAAAACCAGGCAGGAGAGGCCAGTAAGCCATGCTGGTAAATCTCTAGAACACAGGTGGTGTCAGATTACATAATGGTCCTGTGATGAAATAATGGATCACAGAACGGAAGGAAGAGGCTGAGGGAAAAGCAAGAGGCACTGGTAAGTGCTGACCACATAGTCACCTCATGTCCCACCGTCTAGACTCTGCCCCACCCCGTTAATAAATCCCAGGTGCTGTGGCCATGCTATGAGGAGTTCAAAGTCCATTTCATAATTCTGGCTCACCAGGGGCAGCATCCCTGCTGTCCAGGTTTGAGGAGAGCAGCCATCAGGCAAGAGAAACAATGAAGACAGGCAGTCAACTAGGCCCCACACCAAGACGGCATATGGAACCATGCAATGTTTCAATTGGAAAGCAAATCTATATAGGAATGTCACCATCATGGATAGGAAAGGAGGCTGGGAAAACACGTGGGATTTAAGGAAGATCTGACACCATTTTCACACATCTTTAGAAAGAGCAATAAAGCTTCTCTGATGAAGCCACAGGATACGGACTCTCAGGGGGGCAAGAGATCTTAAGAACACTGGGGCCAACACCACATCCACCTCTTGATCTCCTCCACAACTCGTCTGACAGTGGCTGCACTGGCCTACGCTTGCACCCAGCCCTCACCCCACCCTCTGGCCCACCCTGGCTCAGGACAGCTTCAAAGGCAGGAAAGCACTACAAACAAAGAGGTCACAGGTATAACAGTGTCCCAACAGGATGTGTGCAAAGGCAGCCTAGAAGATGTTCTTGGTGTGCTACTTCTTGACTTTTCTGATCCTGTAGTCTATGGCTAGAGTAAGTTGTTCTGTTCCTAGAACCCCTTATTGTTCTATTACTTGGTCTTCTTTGAAGGGTTTCACTGATAGTGATCCACTACTCTCTTATCATCTTACTTTCCATACTCAGGCAAGCATACTTAGCTCTAGAATATCCCATTAGGATGGTGATGGGTATGAAGGAGGGCACGTATTGCATGGAGCCCTGGGTGTTATACGCGAACAATGCATCATGGAACACTACATCAAAAACTAAGGATATACTCTATGGTGACTAACATAACATAACAAAAAATTATTAAAAAAAAAAAAAAAGGATGGCCAGCCAATGATTCTTAAAAACGAATGGGTTCTATCACTCTCTGCTTGTGATCCTTACACATTTACTTAGTAGAGCTCAGTCACTGAAGTGAAAATCAAGGTATTTGCATTATTCATTGGGATGATGACATCAGATTCACTAGCACTATTTTGGTTTTTCTGTGCAAGCAAAGTCTATTAATACTATGATGAAGCTTGAGACTCAGATCTCTGATGAATGAGATTTTTACTTTAGGCCAGATTTATTTTAAATAATACTCATAACAAATCACACTTTGAATTTTATAACATCTTTTCCATTCTCCCCTATGGGTCTCAAAGGACCTCACAGAGAGCTATAAAGTAAAAGATAAAAGAAAAAAGTGTTATCTCCATTTTTCAAAAGGAAGAAGCTCTGAACAAGACATTTACTAATAATCCCAGGAATGAGTCCATTAATCAACAAGACCAAATTGTAGATACCTTCAGTTTCTATATGGATAGGGTTAAGATTCTAGGGACAAGTATTTCAAGTATTTCACTTTTTTTTTTTTTTTTACTATCTGAAAAAATAAAGAATGACTCATCACACTGTTGGTGTTCTGTACATGGTACAAAATAACAGCTCTTTGTCTCAGTCCTTGCACCCACCCAGGACCCCTTCACAAAAGTAGACGTAAGCCTTGATGGAAAAATCTAGCTCGCTGTTAACCATCGGAGTCACTCAGTGGATTAAATCAACCAATCCCCCCCGTCCCGCCCCCAATCTTTAAATTTACAGCTACTCTCCTGCTGTTTTAGGAAGCTTCTGATTTGAACTTTATCTAATTTTTAACTGCAATAAAATTCCAAAGACAGAGGTATAAAGAACCTAAGAAGGACGCACTTAGGCTACTGCTTATGATAAATTATCTGTTGTTGGAGCTGTGTTGCCGGAGGGAAGATGATCCCTTCTTTGTGGGAAGAGGCCACATTTTCAATTTTAAAACCTGCGTGGAATTGGCATTGCTTCACACTAAATCCCCCATAAGCATGATGAATACTGTTTTTGAGCAATTTATCAAGGCCCCCTCTCCTGGGCTTCCATGACACCCACCTCCCACCTTCAAGAGACCTTGCATCAGAGAGGCACCAACCCATCTGGCCTTGATCGCTGTTACACAGAACACCCTTCAGGAGTGAAACCTGAAACAATCTCTCCCAGAGAGCCTGGACTCTGGCCTCAGCCTGGACAAGCCATCCATCACAATTAGCAAGTCTGGGCCAGCACAGGCCTCCAGAATGTGCACTGAGCTTTGTGGGCAATTACCAGCCTTTCCACGGACTTCAGCGGGCCAGGGTGAAGGGACTGTCATGTGAACAGCAGGCATTATGGTTTGAAAGTCTCAAGCTGCCACAGATCATACCAGCGAAATGGTTAAGTAATCCTAAGATATTGCACTTGTATCGCTAACCATGTCCCCCCACCCAAATACTCTGGCATAGCCATCAATCGGTAAACAACGCGATAGATTTATTTATTTTTATCTCAGAGAAGCTGAGCGGGCCTAAGAACTCGTTTGCGAAGTTTGTGGGATGAAACCTTTTCCTCCGGGCTGGCTCCTGCCCTCCCTGAAGCCAGGGTGAGTTTCTGACTCCTGCCAGAAGCGCAAGGGCTGTGGGTTGGTTTCTTGGAATGGGATGAGCTGAGGGATGCCAAAAAGTCTGCATGCTGGAATTAACTGACACAGATGCACACATAAGAGCAAAGGTATTGTTTGGGAGATCTTGCACGTTAATGGGGATATAAAAACTCCGAACACAGTCCTTGTAACTCAACGTATCCTAAGATAATAAGTGAAAATTTGGAGCATAGGTTTGCGCACTTAAATGAAGAAGTGAAGGTTAGAGATGTAGAATGCTCTAGACTCAGCAAGTGGTGCCAGTTTTCGGAATGTAGAAGGACCAGGGTGGCAGCCTTGGAGAGATGGCTGGTGTGTGGGACGGACTGGCCTGGTGCTACTAAGGACGGGGGAAAGTGGCCAAAATAGGTAATTTTGTGTTCTCAGCATGGGCCTGCCCTGCACTTGACAATGGGGTCACTGGAAAATATGCCACCTGGTGGATCTATTCTATTCTACTCTGGTTTCTTCCTACTTCGCCTGCGTAGGAGGCTCTCCAAATGCTGGCTCGCAGCCATCACGGTTTTGAGGATCTGCTCTAACCTCTTCTCGTTGTGGGAAGGGTGAGGGCCCTTCATTACTCCTGTTGGTAGTTCTATACAGGAAACCGTTCTCCTTCTGTCAAATACTTCTATCCAATTGTTTATAGTGGGATTCTTGTCCCTGAAAGTGTTAAATTATTAGATCTGTAGAAGCAAATCTTTATAGTATTTATAGGGCAAGTAACAGAACGCTCAACAATCACGTTGAGAATGAGAACATTCCCAACATCACTGAGATGGCAACACAGGTCATTCACTCCCCCTCACAAGAAGAACAATTGTTCAAGAACAAAACATCTCTGAAAGAATCCTAGAGCACAGAGGTGAGGCTGAAGCACCCCCGCCCGCCTCCCCCCATACCTCAGAGCCCAAGACAGACTGACTGCATTAGAAGGGTAAGAGAAGCGGCTACGCATCGCCCACAATGTCCCTCCCCCAGAACAGCGCAGCACCATGCAGAGAGGTCCCCTTGAGCCTATGGTTCCTCCAGTGGAAAAGAAGACCCCAGGGGGGACAGCTAGCCCCTCCGCAGTATTGTGGGGTGCTTTGTGGAAGCCCCAAGTCTGATCTTGCACCATAGGAATCTGTGGGGCTCAATCACTGGGAGTCTGACACAGAAATGCGGGGGAGCTGGCAACACCCACCGCATGGGGCTTGGCAGGCTGAGTTCACATCTGCAGTGCCCAAGTAGTAACCCCAAAGAGCAGCTCTGATCATCTACAGAACCAAGCGGGGGGCTGCACTCTGACCAGGAACTTGGCAGGGAAGAGTTTTGCTGGCCCTAGAATCCAGTTGGATCCCGCAGGCTTTGAGGTAAGAGGCAGCAGAGCTGACTGCTCCCAGAGCAAAGCCAGTAACAGGCATGGAGAGATTCTGTGCTCTATACGAGTTGGTGGGGGAAAGGGATTAATTCGTAGCTAAGGCTAAAGCTAGCTCCCGGTCCCCCCGACTTGTTTGGGAACTTGGGAGCAGGCTGGAGAGGCCTCTTCTCCTCCCACCCAGGCAAGGGGGCTGAGACACAGCCCTCCCACTGTGGCTCTGAGCCGCTGGACCAGACGGGCTGGCAAAAATAGTTGGAAGCCGTGCGGCCCAGCAGCGCTCCGGCTGTGGGAAGGCGGGGCGGGGCCGAGAGTGTGCAGAGCAAAGCCCGTGGCCTGTTTGGTCCGGGGACTTGGGGTATGGGTTGATTTAAGACAACACACCAAGTCCTTTACTAGCGGTAGAGGTGCTTCTCCGGCTGTGCCTGGGCAGGGAATCTCATTCATAGCTCCGCTCATTGCTGAATACAGCCTTCAGCAGATGTGACCAGGGAAGCCAACCAGCACATGGGAAGCTGTGAAGCTCATTCAACAGCCCTTCATACATTAGCACCTGAACACAGAGCAGAGCCCCCGGCTTCCTGCATCTACAGAGCAAAGCCAGTGGCCTCACCTGACCAGCGAGTTCGGTGCACACTCAGGCCTGATGAAGGATCCCTAACAATGAGAGGCACAGGCCCTGGGTCCTGCCCTGTTAACCCTTCTAGAACAAGCAGGCTCATTCACAGCCCCCACTATTGAATATAGCGCCCAGTTCCAACCACTTAGTAAGTCTGACCAGAGAATCCAGGCAACCGTGGAGCACCCCCTACCGCCTCACGTAGGCAGGGAACCAATCCAGCAATCCTATCCAACTGTTCACAGCCAGTGGTACAAACCCCTATCCTCATCCCCAGAGCTCAAACACTTGCCTTGCTCCAAAACAGACCATCACAGCAGGCCCCACCCGCCAAGCACATTACCAGCGGAAACACTCAGAGACCCAAACTAAGCTGACTGGTGAAGAACGGTCTCTGCCAAAGCAAACCTGTAAAGTCTGGAAGACGGACCTAATTACTCTAATGTGCAGGCAGCAATGTAAGGAATCAAGGGTCATGAAAAATAAGGTAAATATGTCACCGCCACAGGAAACTAATAAAGCTCCAATAACTGACCTGAATGAAATGAAGATCTATGAACTGTCAGACAAAGAATTCGGAATAATCTTAAGAAAACACAGACAACTACATGAAATTAGGAAAATAATTCATGAACAAAACAAGAATTTGATAAGGACACAGCAACCATCAAAAACAAACTAAAAAATCCTAGAGTTGAAAAATACAAAAATTGAACTGAAGAATTCAAGAGAGAGTTTCCAAAGTGGACTCAACCACACAAAAGAAACCACCCGTGACCTGGAGGACAGGACTTTGGACATTACCCAGTCTAAGGAACAAAAAGAAAGAATGAAAAAGAGTGCAGAAGGCCTACAGGAGTTTATAGGATCCACTAAAAAGAAACAACATTCACATTATGGGAATTCCAGAAGGAAAACAAAAAGAGAAAGGGACACACACCATACTTAAGGCAATAGTGGCTAAAAATTCCCAAACCTGGGGAGAAAGATGGACATTCAGATCCATAAGGCCCAAAGGATCCCAAATAAAATAGGTTGAACACCAACAGGGCTACATGAAGACACATTATTATTAAATTGTGAAAAGTCATAGACAAAGAAAGAATTTGAAGATCAGAAAGAGAAAAGAAAGAAGTTATATATAAGGGAACCCCCATAAGAGTGAATTTCTTAATAGAAAGAATCAGAATATTTCCAGTAACTCCAAACCCCTCCACCCTTCCATGTCATGTGTCCTTCCTTTCTCCCAGCAGATTTCTGATATCCTGGGTTTGTCCTACATGTTTCTTTACAGTAAGTATCCTTATGGTACATATATGCATGTACATATAGTACCTACCTATACATACATACATATCTCTAGTCAATATGGAGCTCAGTTTTATGTGCCTTAAACTTCACATCAGTGGAATAACAATGACTGTATTCTTTTATGATTTGCCTTTTTTTTTTTTTTTGGTCTAACACCATGTTCCAGAGAGTCATCCTGGAGATGCTTAGTGCTGAATTTCATTCACTTTTCACTACTCTATAGTATTCCACCATGTGTGTTTACCACTGATTACTTCAGCGCTCTGGTTGGGATATTTGGGTTGTTTTTTGGTGTCTTGTTATTCCAAACATTGCTGCTATTATGAAACCTTTTTTGTATAGTTTCTTTGGACTCAAGTGCGAACGTTTCTCTAGGGTGTAAGTCTAGGAGTGGAATTGCTAGGCCATAGGTCTCTATATGTACATAAGGTCGAAGATTTTTATCCTTCTTCCAACAGTGAATAGGAGCTCTAGATGTTGCACATCGTGTCTTCAGCTGATACCAACTGATTGGGTAATTTTTGTGAGTCCAGTGGGCACAAAAGGCATCTCCCGCTGATTTTCATATGAAGTTCCTAGATTACTCTATGAGGTTTAGCATTTCCTATGTTTATTGGTTCGCTAATGTGTTTTCTCTTCCATAATATGCAGGTTAAACTCTTTGCTCATTTTCTATTATATTTTTTTATAATACGCAAGATATTTAAATAGTTTTAAGTTTGATTTAAAAATAAGGGAATAGAAAAAATAAAAATAGAAAAAATAGAAATAGAACATTCTAGGAAATAAAAAAAAGTCATCTTAAAATTCATATAGAATCTCGAAGAATGCCAAATAGCCCAAATAATCTTGAAAAAGAACAAAATTGGAGGTCTCACACTTCTGACTTCAAAACTTATAACAAAGCTAATCAAAATAGTGTGGTACGGGGCAGAAAGACATATAGAACAAAAAATAAAATAAAATAAAATAAAATAAAATAGCTCAGAAAAAAAATCCTAGAATATATGGTCAAAAGATTTTTGATAGGGGTTCTAAGTTCATTCAATGGGGAAGGTGACAGTCTTTTCAACAAATGGTATTGGGAAAGAACATGCAGAGGAATGAATCTGGATCCTTACCTTACACCACACACAAAAATTAACTCAAAACGATTCAAAGATCTAAACATAAGACCTAAAATCTTTGGAAGAAATACAGAAGACATAAGTCCTCATGACATTGGATTTGGCAATGATTTCTTGGCTATGACACCAAAAGCACAGGCAAGAAAAGAAAAAAATAGATAAACTGGACTAACATCAAAATAAAATGACTTCTGTGCATCAAAAGACACAATCAACAGAGTGAAAAGGCAATTTAAAGAATGGGAAAAAATATTTTTGGTAGGAATGTAAGATGGTGCAGCCACTATGGAAAACCGTATGGCAGTTCCTTTTTTTTTTTTTTTAAAGATTTTATTAATTTATTTGACAGAGGTAGAGACAGCCACCGAGAGAGGGAACACAAGCAGGGGGAGTGGGAGAGGAAGAAGCAGGCTCATAGTGGAGGAGCCTGATGTGGGGCTCGATCCCAGAACGCCGGGATCACGCCCTGAGCCAAAGGCAGACGCCTAACCGCTGTGCCACCCAGGCGCCCCGTATGGCAGTTCCTTAAAAAGCTAAAAATGGAATTACCCTATGATTCAGCAAATTCATATACATATCCTACTGAGCCAGCCAGGTGCCTCTATTCCATATATAAATCCAAAAGAATTGAAAGCAGCATCTCACAGAGGTATTTGCACATGACAGCATCATTCACAACAGTCAACAGGTAGAAGGAACCCAGTGACCACCGACAGAAGAATGGGTAAACAAAATGTGGTCTATACACACCACGGAATATTCAGCCTTAAAAAAGAAAGGAAATTCTGACATATGCTAGAGCATGGATGAACCCTGATGATACAGCATTAATTATGCGTAGTGCTAAGCGGGAAAATAAGTGACAGTAAGGGGCATACTGCTAAGGGAAATAAGTCAGTTACGAAAAGACACATGCTGTATGATTCCACTGGTATGAGGTACCTGGAGTGGTCATATTCATAGAAACAGAAGGTAGAATGATGGCCAGGGGCTGAGGGAGGGGAAATAGGAGTTTGTGTTTAATGGGAATGGGGTTTCGGTTTGTGAAGATGAGAAAGTTCTCGAGATGGATGGGGGTGATCATTACACCACACTGTGAGGTACTTAAGGCCATTAACCTGTACATTAAAAATGATTAAGATGGTAGAGTTTATGTAATGTGTATTCTACCATAATTTTAAAAAACTGAATGCCTATTCTCTGCCAGGCTCTATCCTAGGTTCTGGGATATAGTGGTGTACAAAACAAAGTCCTTCTCCTCAGACATCCTGGTAGAGAGAATTAACAAGCAACCACATGAGTAAATACAGAGTGTACCAGAGGCTTCTGAATACAGAGAAAACAGAGCAGGGAGAGAGAGACAGGGAGCGCTGGGCTGTAGGGTCAGGAAAAGCCTCACTGAGGGGGTTGGATTTGAGCAGAGGCCTGTTAGGAGAATAAGCTGTGCAGATGCCTGGGGAGAGACTCCTAGGAAGAGGGAAGACATAGCACAGAGACTCAGAGGCGGGAGCATCCATGACAGGTTCAAGGCACAACGAGGCTGGGGTAGGTGTGGACCTGAAAGCCCAGGAGGGTGAGTCAGGATGAGCTGGGAGATGGATCAGGGCCTCGATCGCAGGGGTGCAGACTCTGGCTTTTCTTCTGAGTGATGTAGGAGGTCACTGCAGGGGTCTGAGTACAGGAGTGGCAAGAGGACTCATGTTTGGAATGGCTCACTTTGTGCTGTGTTGAGAACAGCCTGCAGGTAGGCACGGGAAGGAGGATGGGGAACCATCTAGAGGCTAACTCAGTGATCTGGGGAGACAGAATGAAGTGTTGGTCTGGGCTGGACGTGGCGGGGGTGGTGAGAGGTGGTCAGTTTCTAGATATATCATGGAAGCACAGTTAACCGGATCCCTGGTGGATTGGATGGGGGCATGGGGGGAAAGAGAGGCATCAAAGAGAATGCTGTGATGTTTGTCCTGAGTAGATGTAAGGATGGAGATGTCATAACTTGAGATGGAGGGAGACCGTGGAAAGAACAGATGGGGGAGGTCATTAAGGAGTCTGTTTTTTGACATGTTACATTGGAGATGTCTTTTAGTTGTTCAAGGGGAGATGTTGCGTAGGCAGTAGGCAGTAGGCAGTTGGTTGTATGTCCTGGAATTCACAAGAGGTCCCAGCTGAGGACACACATTTGGGAGTCTTTACCCTGCAGACATGAGACTGGAAGACTCCCCGTCCCCCGACCAGTGAGTGAATTGTAGAGTTGAGGATAAAGGATGAGCACAGGCCTTGGACTGCTCAGAGGTGCGGGACAGGAGGAACCAGTAAAGTAGCCTGGGAAGGAATAGCCAGGGTGGAAAGGGGATGACACTGAGTATGGCATCCCAGAAGCCAAGGGGAAGAAAGTGTTTCTGGAAGGGAGGAGTGATCAAGTAATAGTAGGTTAAGTAAAACCAGAATGGAGAATGACCACTGGATCTGACAACATAGGACTTTGATAAAAGCTTATTGGTAGTAATGAGGGTTTGAGAGAAAAAAGGAGGCAGGGAGTATACACTACTCTTCCGGGGAGTTTGCTGTATTCAGAGAGACTAATGAGGTCGCACCTGGTCAAGGGTATTTTTTAAATTCTCAGAGCTGTCATGTTATAACTGGTTGATAGGAATGCTCCACCAAGAGGTAGGAGTTGATTTTCAGGAGAGAGTGAGGACAACTGCTGGGGTGATGTCCTTGAGGAGACAGACAGTGAAGGTCCCCAGCACATACCTGGAGGGTAGTAGGCATCAGAGAGGAGCATGGTGAATATATTCAGGGTATTTGTCCCTTGTCAATCATTTGTGTCACTAATATTTTCTCCCTGTTTATTCTTAATGAAAGGTAGTCTTAATTTTAATGGAGTCAAATTGACCAATCTTCACTTTATGACCTACTGAAGTCCTTCCTGGCCACGCACACCCTTACCCCTGAACCCCACAGGACTGCTGGGATGGGAAGCTCATAGTCATGGAGCTGGGCCCATCTCTTCAAGGCTAATGGTGCATCTGAGGCTCATCGATAGCTCTGGATCCTTGCTGTCACTGCAGTTTTGGCTTCTTCATTTAAAAAAATGTTTTAAAAAAGTTTTATCCAGCATCATTTTCATTTGGAAGGTTTTTCAGGATATCAACACTATACTGACAGAAACAGAAGTCATGACTGATGTTTCTCAAAAAAGAAATTGGAGAGACAAAACTGACTTGTGAACAGTCTCTTCACTCCAAGGTATCATGGAAGAGATCTTGGTGCAGATCATAGCTCCCAACTGCCGTGTGTGAGCTGGGCCATCGACTTATCTTGGGAAGGATGCCTGGCCCGCTGGACATTCCCCACTGAGGGCTAGGCAGGTGACCCTCATGCTGGACCAAGCCACCTGGTCCACGCAGAGACTCTTCCTGAAAGCCATTTCTCTCTGGGGTTGAAATCCACTCTCCTATGCAAACAGTGCCAGTCCTGAGGACCTCTCACCCTATAATGTTCTATATAAACCCCAAGAACTTTACTTCACCTCCCTTGAAAATAGCATATAGCTGAGTTTTAAAAATCTAAGTTTAGTCTCTATGCCTAATAGACCAACAGAATCTGTTTATGTCATGATTTACTGTAACTACAGGTACACCTGGATTGACTTCTACCATCTACTGTGTGTATGTATCACCCTTTGCATCTTCTTATTTCTCTTTCGCTTTTCCTAGGTTTTGATGGATTGATTTCCTCTGTGCATTTCAAGTATATATTTTTAAGAGTAGTTATCTTTACATTTTCAGCCTGAAAATATAACCTTGTATATATCAATATCTCTAGCTTTTTCTTCAATAAGAAAAGGACTATAGAATATCTAACTTCCCTCTGAAATTCCCACTTTTATTTTGCATGTTATTATAATTCAGTACTTTAGTTCCATGTCATTTTCATCCTCCATTAATTTTTTTGTAGTAATTATTACCAATGTCTTTGTGCATCATGGTTTCTTTCATCCCATCTTCCTCTGCTGCATTCTTAGTAAATTCTTCAGAATTCCCTTGAATTTATGAGTTTTCTCTTTAGCCAAGTATAATCTACTTTTTAATCTGTTTATTGAGTGTAAGTTTTCAATTATCACACATTTTATTTATAGATTTTGCTTGGTGCTTTTCCAAGCGTGTCTTTAAAAAACGTGCTGTATTAGTTTCCTGTTGCTGCTGTAATGTATTACCATTAAAAAAAAAAAAAGGCTTAAGCACCACAAATTCTCCTACAGTTCTGTAGCTCAGAAGTTCAACACAAGGTCTTACTGGACTAAAATCAAGGTGTTCGCCTTCTGGAAGCTCCAGGGAAGAATCCATTTCCTTGCTCATTTCGGTTGTTGGCTGAATTCAGTGCCTTATGTTTGTAGGACTGAGGTCCTCATTTCCCTACGCCCTGTCAGCTAAAGCTTGTCCACAAGCTGCCCCATGCTTGGTGTGTCTCCTTCCTCCATCTTCAAAAGCCATCAAAAGTAGGTCAAATCCCTTTCACACTTCAAATTTCTCCTGTCTCTTCTGTCCTCTCACTTATGACTCACTCCTTGTATCTCTCTTCCAAGTTTTTAAAAATATTTTATTTATTTATTTGAGAGAGACAGAGCAAGAGAGCACATAAGCAGGGGTAGTGGGAGAGGGAGAGGGAGAGGGAGAGGAAGAAGCAGGCTCCTCACTGAGCAGGAAGCCCAAAACGGGGCTCAATCCCAGGACCCCGGGATCATGACCTGAACCAAAGGCAGACACTTAACCGACTGAGCCATACAGGCACTCTCTCTCTTCCAATTTTAAGGACCCAATTTCATTGGACCCACATCCATGGTGTGCACAATCCAGGATGCTCTCCCCATCTCAAGGATCTTAAGGTTATCCACACCTGCAAAGTCTCTTCTGGCATGTCATGGAACATATACACAGGTTCCTGGAATTAGGACATGGACATCTTTGGGGGTGACATTATTCTTCCCACCATATCTGCTGTTGTATGGATTAGATTTCTTCCTTTAACTCTTTGCTCATTTTAAAAATACTTATGTTGAGCATGCTTTTTCCATTGCTCTACTCTCTGAAGCTCATGGAGTATGAACTTTTTTCTCCCAACTTCTGCCTTTTTCTCAGAGCAGTGAGCTTCTCTTTATGGAACTCATTTGCTGTGGGAGAGAGTTCTGGATTGTAGACTTTTTTTTTTATGATTTATTTATTGATTTATTTGAGGTGGGGAGGGGCAGAGGGAGAGAGAGAGAATCTTAAGTAAGCAGACTCCCTGCTGAGTGTGGAGCCTGCTGTTGGGCTCACTCCCACTACCCTGTGATCATGACCTCAGCTGAAATCAAGAGTTGGTCTTGGGTTGTGGATTGTCTAAAGGGAAGTTTTATAGGCATCTTTGCCAAGGCTCTGTGGTGTTCACCGTCCTGGACCTTTTTTTCGTTGGTTTTTGGGTTTGCAGGGCATATTTTTGACTTTGATTTCTCCACTGAGCATGGGAAAATTTAAGTTTCCAATATTTTATAGGTGCCCTTATTATTATTATTATTATTTTTTACCTATGACCCAGCGCAGGTGATATCCTTCCATGCCACATTCCTGGGCTGTCATCAGAGTATTCTATTCCCTAAGGAAAGGGCATCTTTATGTCGGCTAGAGCCCCACCTTATTCCTGAGCTTTACTTCATCACCAGTGGGTGGGGAGGAGGAATGGGATGTAGTTAGGGACAGAGTAAGGGTCTGGGATGGGGTGCAGAAAGGGCTGGCTTCATGGGCATTACCTGTGTAGTCACACAGGGCCCCAGGACCAGGGGAGCCTCATACTGGTTTAGTGCTCTGTTGTTATGGTCTTGAAATTCTTTGTACTTTTTGAACAAGGGGCCCTGTGTTTTCATTTTGCACTGGGCCTGGCAAATTACGTAGATGGTCCTGGTTGTCAATCAAGATTGAGGGTAATTGATGGGGTGCCTGGGTGGCTCAGTTGGTTGTGTCTACTCTTGATTTTGGCTCAGGCAATGATCTGAGGGTCTTGAGATTGAGCCCTGGGCATGGAGTCTGCTTAAAATTCTCTCTGTTCCCCTTCTTTTGCCCCTCCCCCCTCACTTTCACACACATTCTCTTTCAAAAAAAAAAGTATGAGGGGAGTTTGGCTCATGAAGGGGACAAGGGGATGGGGACAGGGTCAGGGAACAAATGAGGAAGAGGGGTAAAATAAGACGAGGGGGCGGAATAAGGGTGAGTGACCCATGATGTCACATATTTATTGGAAATTAAAACAAAAAGCAGTGATGGTGCATGTTGTTGGGGTCAAGTTAGACAAAATCCTCTGCAGGGTGAACAAGCTAACTTCAATAAATAAACTGAAGAAAGAGTGAGAGATGGAGAGAGACACTATAGATCAAAAGGCATACTGACCAGTGAATTTTTTTTAAAGATTTCATTTGTTTACCTGAGAGAGAGAGAGACCACAATCAGAGGGAGCTGCAGGCAGATGGAGAAGCAGACTCCCCGCTGAGCAAGGAGCCCGATGTAGGTCTCGATCCCAGGACCCTGTGATCACGACCTGGGCTGAAGGCAGACACTTAACCAACTGAGCCACCCAGGCGTCCCCTGACCAGTGAATTTAGGAGACAATTGGAAATGTGAACACTGCCTGGATTATCTGATACTGTTAAAGAATGATTAATTATTTTAGGTATGGCACTGGTATTGTGGTTATTTAAAAAAAATGTAGAAGCAAGATAAATTTTACTCAAGGTTTCACATGGGAAGTAGAACAGAAGGTTTATGTTGCTAACTTGCTAATAATCTTAAGGATTAAAATTCTCCTGTGGTTCCATAGAAATTTCAGGATTATTTGTTCTAGTTCTGTGAAAAATGTTGTTGGTATTTTGATAAGGATTGAGTGAACCTGTAGACTGCTTTGGGTAGTATGGACATTTTAACAGTATAAAATTCCTGCTCCCCTTTAAAATTCTTCCACCTTTTGTTTACATTCTTCTTCTTCTAAAATTTTCCTTCTCTCTCTTTTAAAGATTATTTATTTATTTGAGAGAGAGAGAGAGAGCGCACTCGAGTGTGTGCATGTGCGCACTGGGGGAGGGGCACTGGGAGAGGGAGAGAATCTCAAGCAGACTCCTTGCTGAGCGGGAGCCCAAAGATCCCAGGACCCTGAGATCATGACGTGAGCTGAAATCAAGAGTTGGATGCTTAACCGACTGCACCACTCAGGAACCCCTTTCCTGCTCTCTTTTAAGCACACCTCACTCCCAGTGGCACTGAGATCTTCCCTGACTTCTAGTCCCCGACTCAGGGATTTTTCTTTCTGTGCCTCTTTATGATTCTCCCCTGTCTCAAATGGAGCTCGCCCAGCCTTGCCCTGTGGGTAGTACCCTGCACAGTGAGTGGGGGTGACAGGGCCAATCATGTGAGTTATTGGACACAGCAGCTCTTTTCTTTCACCAGCAATCTTGTGTGTGTGTGTGTGTGTGTGTGTGTGTGTGTGTGTGTGTGTTTGCTCCCATCAGCAAGGTAACCAAATGCAAAGCCCCACGACCAGGGGCACACCTGCTCCAGAAACAAACTGTAACCCAGAACCACAGCAACCTGGAAATGCAAGCAGCCCGCTCTTGCTCCAAGGCCAAACCTATTAGTCAAATAGCTATTCGAGAAGGAGAAGGTGGGGATCAGAGCCCATGCCTTGGCACCGCTCAGGGTCCTACCACCAGCCCCGAAGCCACAACCAGAACCTTGTTGTGGAACTGGCACTCGAAGCTGTTGTACATCATAGCTTCCTCGCAGGAAATGAGCTGCTGGGAGGGGCTCAGGAGAGCTTTCATTTGGCACGCTCGGGTCCTGATTCTGGTAAAATAAATGCCAGAGGACCTCCCAAGGACCAAGAGGGGAATAACAAGGACAGCTCACCTGGAAGGAAATGGAGCGGTTTCCTTCTCCTGCAGGAAGAGTGGCCACCTGCCAATTCGGAACGCTGCCACCACAGCCATCACCATAAACAACCCCCAACCCCCACCAGTTCTTGAGTGCCAGGCCCATGCCAGGCACCCGTGTAGGGCTTTCATATGCACTCTTTATGAATGCATTTATTCTCACGTTATTTCCCACAGTCACAGCACACAACACTGTAACGCCAGTCCCCATCAAACAGGTAAGAAAACCAATGCTCAGAAGAATAAGTCCCTTGCCAGATACACGTTGAGTCAGTGCCATAGCAGGTGTATCTCGGTGCTTCACAGAAGGCCTTGCCAATGGAGCTGTTGTTGAACCCCAGAGCCTCCTCCTTACCCAGCCAGCGGACAGCCCCATGGGGAGCCTGAGAAGCTGGAGAGATGTCAATCTCATGAGGATATAAGGGCATACGATTTCTCACCTGCCAACCCAGATTTGAGTCTCAGACCTGCTGGCTTAAAGACACTAGGTAAATCCTTTAATCTTTCTGTTTAAATAAAACATCCATGCATATCCTTGAGGGTGGGTTCAGTAGTGTCCCCAGACAAGTAACACCTGAGCCCGACCAGCAGCATCACCATGGGGATTCCGCGCCTGCCCAGAAGAGGGTGCTGGCGGCAGCTTGAGTGGTCGGCCAGCAGCAAGCCCCGTGTGACACAGTGTTAACCAAAACTGTGCTTAATACAATTATTTCATTTTTTAAAGGTTCTATTTATTTATTTGACAGAGACGGAGAGAGACCAAAAGCACAAGCAGAGGCAGGGGGCATGGCAGGGGGAGAGGGAGAAGCAGACCCCTGCTGAGCAGGAAGCCCAAAACAGGGCTCCATCCCAGGACCCCGGGATCAGAACCTGAGTCTAAGGCAGACGCTTAACCAACGGAACCACCCAGATGCCCCCAATTATTTTCATTTTTAAGAGAAAAAGAATTTCAGCCCATAAACCTCTCCATTTCCTGGTTTAGCATCATGTTAAAAAAAAAAAGAAAGTAAAGTTTGCCCATATTGATGTTTTGATTGGCACCTTCTTCCCTCTGCTAAGAAGCCTTTCGTGAATGCGTGAGGCTACAGTCGAGGGAAGCAAGTGCAGAGAAGCCCAGTCAAGCAACCTGCTCTGTTCTTGGATAATCACAGCACAGAGGAAGTGAAAGAAAAATGAGCTAATGTGGTAGGCTCCTCCCATGAGCCATGTGCTGATTCACAGGCTCATCCCAGCCTCATATTGGCCTTACTACGCTCAGACGATTTGTTTCCCCATCTTAACAGGTGACAAAGTCCAGGTTCCCACAGGTTACTAAGCAAATTGCCCATGGTCCTCAGACAGCTAAATTCCATATGCCAAGCCCTGACACTGGAATTTTATCCCATACAGCAGCCTTTTACGAAATGTGGAATCATCTGGGACATTTGTTATAAATTCAGAGCCCCGGGTCCACTGTGGGCAGGACTCAGAATGTCTAGACCTGGAGCCTTGGGATCCCATTTGAACCAGATCCCTGGGTGATTGATTCTTTGACACACCAAACTCTGAGAACTGGTGACACATAGTAACCAGTACTAAAGAGCCTGATGTACATAAGAAAGAATATTCAATTATCATACCAACTAACTTCAAGTAGATGGCTCTTTCTTTAAATAATAATAGTAATAATAATAATAATAATTATTATTATTATTATTGTTATTTTTGGAGAGAGAGAGAGAGAGCCAGAGAGCAAGTGTGAGCAGGGGAGGGGCAAAAGGAGAAGGAGAGAGAAAATTTCAGGCAGGTCCACACCCAGCACTGAGCCTGATGCGGGGCTTGATCCCAAGACCCTGAGATCATGACCTGACCTGAAATCAAGAGTCAGATGCTTAACCTCCTAAGCCACCCAGGCGCCCCGAGTAGATGGTTCTTTCTTTTTTTTTTTCTAATAATATTTTTTATTATATTATGTTAGTCACCATACAGTACATCCCTAGTTTTTGATGTAAAGTTCCATGATTCATTACTTGCGTATAACACCCAGTGCACCATGCAATACGTGCCCTCCTTACTACCCATCACCAGCCTCTCCCATTCCCCTCCCCCCCCGGAAGCCCTCAGTTTGTTTCCCAGAGTCCATAGTCTCTCATGCTCTTTACAACAGATGCAAAAGACTGCTCATTTTTTCCCCACTTCAACACTGCCCTCCCTCCCCCACTTCTGTACACTATCCATTCCCTCAGCAAACTTTTTCTTTAGGAGTAACTCAAAATACTGCAGTTCAATCTCTGCCAACATTAATCCTCAACTAAAGGTGCCTGAATTAATAAGATTTAGCTGTACGGAGGCTGTGATTTCAGTGGGTAAGGGCATCAGCATCCAAACAAAGATATCACTGATTATAGCAGTCTGACTAATAGAAACACAACCGCCAGAGAATAAAAATAGCCCAACTCTGCCTAGACAAGGGTGTCAGCATAAATCAGGAGATGGCTTCTGTATGTTAAAGCAACCGTGCCCCGGAGGAGCCCGAGCATCCCCACCCTGCATCTGGAGAAAGCATTCTGAAACCGTACTTAGAAGAACTCAGTTACGTGCGTGGCAGCTTGCACTGAATAAAAAGCCTCTTTCGTTCCCTCCTATTATTGTCGGTTTCAATCAGCTAATGGGAGGTGGGAAGTGATGAGCTTGCTACCAAACTGCAGTGATCTGCTTTTGTTTAAGGCTTACATGGAATACTGCAGGGAGAATTAGACTGTGCGAGACAAGGTCTTTTAAAGTGAAGACGTAACACAACAGTAAGAATCAGAATCTTCCAGGGGGAAGGACAGTTAGCGGTCATTTCATCCTAGAGCAAAATGCCAGAATTCTTTTTTCAGTTTGAGTGTCTGAAGGCAACTATCAAGCTCTCTAAAGTCTGGCTTTGTCCAGAATAAATATTCTCAGTTCTGTCCACCATTCTTCATATAATAGCTTTTAGCGCTCCCCCCACCCCCACCTCCTCAATTATCCCATTCAACTTCCTCTGGACACAGTAATTTATCAAAACCCCTGTGACAGGGTGGAGTGGAGAAGAGGACACATTATTCCACATGGTCCCATCAGTGCAGAATGAAGCCTGCCTCCTGCCTTCACCAGTCAGGATGGGGTACTTAAATTAGCCCAGACAAGGACATTGGCCTCTTATGGAGCTGTCTGATGTTGTCAGCTTGCCTTCGTCTGGACACTAACTAAAAGCAAGATTTGCCCAATAAGCACACGTGTGAAAAGCAACAGGTGTAATCTCCACTGAACACTTGAAATGAGCATTTTAAACTTAAGTAGGTTATGTATTATAGGTAACCTGTGTTAAATCTCCTTTTGCTGGTTTACACTAATCATTTCCGTCTTGTTGATATCTTTTTGAATCCCAATAGGGCCATCCGCTAATGTCTCAGACATTAGTTCAGCTTGGTTTCATCTACATATTTGATTTAAAAAAATGCATCCTGGGGGCACCTAGGTGGCTCAGTTAGTTAAGGGTTTGACTCTTGATTTTGGCTCAGGTCACGAGCTCAGGGGCGAGAGACAGAGTCCTACATCAAGCTCTGTGCTGGGTGTGGAGTCTGCTTGAGATTCTCCCTCTCTCTCTCTCTCTCAAAAAAAAATGCATCCTGTTTCACTAAGGCATTCTCACACCTTTATGACTGCAGTCTCTGCAGTTACAAAGTTGTAGGGGAAAGCAAAAGTCATTCTAACGTGAAACTGTTCCCTAGTGAACCAACTCCAGCGCAAGAGAAAAATATTTCCTATGCAAGTATCTTTCCCCAGTCAACGCTAGCATCTGTGTCCATTCTTTGATTCAACATCCCTGTATATCTTCTTCTCCTGAGTGCAAATACAGGGCAATTGGTTACAAAGTAAATGGCAAATCTTGCAAAAAAAAAAAAATCCCCAAACCCAAAAAACCAATAATCGCTCTGTGGGATTGGTGCTGGAGAACGGAAGAGGTCCTACACTACGCCACTGGTCAATGAGGGTCAGAGGAACTGAAGAGTTTAGCAACTAAAGCGGATGATGACTAACAAGGACAGTGACTTCAAAGAGGGTTTGAAAGAGAATGGACTGAATGTTAGAATATTTAGAGAAGACTTGCAAAAAACTGATTAGGCTCTTATGAAAATAATTCTCTTTAGGGTCACTCACCAAAAGCCAAACACGAAGTGAAGGATGATATGCACTGTGTTCATACAATTTTGGCATAACAATTACATCCCAAATCACTCACCTCACTAAAAAAAAAATCAACTTCACTGAATATAATTTACATACAATACAGTGAATGCATTTTAAGTTGTAAATATCCATGCTTTTGATGAATTTATGCAACCATGATAGTATTGTCGCTACTGAGACAAGGAACATTTTATCACCCTCACCACTTACATGATTCACTTTCAGCTCATTCCAATTCACTGCTGCATTTATAAGCTACATCATATATTAAGATTTTATTTATTTATTTTTGGGGGAGGGGGCAAAAGGATGGACGGAGGGAGAGGAAGAAAATCTTTTTTTTTTTAAAGATTTTATTTATTTATTTATTTGACAAAGAGAGACAGCCAGCGAGAGAGGGAACACAAGCAAGGGGAGTGGGAGAGGAAGAAGCAGGCTCCCCGCGGAAGAGCCTGATGTGGGGCTCGATCCCAGAATGCTGGGATCACGCCCTGAGCTGAAGGCAGATGCTTAACGCCTGCGCCACCCAGGCGCCCCAGAGGGAGAAAATCTTAAGCAGACTCCCTGCTGAGCGCAGTGCCTGACACGGGGCTCAATACCACGACCCTGAGATCATGACCCGAACTGAAACCAGGAGTTGGACGCTTAACCGACTGTACCACCCAGGAGCCCCTATTTTAAAAAAGCTTATTTTCATAATTTTTAGTTTTATTTTCAGAAATGTTCTCAAATATTGTTTCTACTTTTAATTTTGACATTAAAAAATGGATAGGCTTTATTTTCTTAGAGCAGTTTCAGGTTTACAGGAAAATGGAGCAGAAAGTACAGAGTTCCCACATAGTCCACCCCCCTGCATTATTATCATCTCGTGCTGGTGGTATATTTGTTACAACTGAAGAACCAGTATTAATATGTTATTATCAACTAAACTCTCTATTTTTTTTAAACAGAATTTTTTTAAAGATTTTTTTTTAATTTATTTATTCGACAGAGATAGAGACAGCCAGCGAGAGAGGGAACACAAGCAGGGGGAGTGGGAGAGGAAGAAGCAGGCTCATAGCGGAGGAGCCTGATGTGGGGCTCGATCCCAGAACATTGGGATCACGCCCTGAGCCGAAGGCAGACGCTTAACCGCTGTGCCACCCAGGCGCCCCTAAACTCTATATATTTTAAAGGTTTATTTATTTATTTACTTTTGAGAGAGAGTAAGCACGTGTGCACACAGTGGGGAGGGGTAGAGGGAAGGAAGAGAGAGTCTCAGACAGACTCCCCATCGAGCACAGAGCCCTTTGGGGGCCCTGATCTCAGGACCTCAAGATCATGACCTCAGCCAAAACCGTAAGTCTGACACTTAACCAACTATGCCACCCAGGTGTCCCAACTAAAGTCTATATTTTAAACTAGGGTTCACTCTGTATTATACAAGGTTTCTTTTGTTTGCTTTTTTTACAAATGCACAATGTCATGCTATCCCCCACTACAGTAGCATACAGAATTGTTTCACTGCCCTAAAACAGCCCTGTGCTTCACCGATTTGTCCCTCCACTTACCTCCCTCATCCCCAATCACTGATCTGTATTTTTGCTCTAGCTACAGTTCTGCCTTTTCCAGAATGTCATAAAGTTGGAATCATGGTATACCGCTCTTCCAAATGGGCTTCTTACACTCAGCAGTATATATTTAAGATTCCTTCATGTCTGCAAACGGCATTTTGGGTGCTTCCAAGTTTTGCCAATATGAATAAAGCTGCTATGAACATTGCTCTGGAGAGGCTGTGTGGACACCGGTGTGCATCTCATAAATACCGACGTGCCCAACTGCTGGATCATATGGTCGGAGTAAGTTTGGTTTTGTAAGGCACTGCCACACAGCCTTCAAGGGTACTGTTTCGGCCGGCTTTTTGCAGCTGTACTATGCTGCATATTCACCAGCAGGGAAGGAGAGTTCCTGTTCCTCCACATCCTTGCTGGCATATGGTGTTGTCAGGGTTTTGAATTTTAGTCATTCTAACAGGTATGTAGTTTAGCCTTCCGTTGTTCTAATTCGCAATTCCCTGATGTCATATTATGTTGAGCATCTTTTCATATCCTTATTTACCATCTGTATACCTTCTCTGGTGAGCTGTCTGATCATATCTTTTGCCCATTTTTAAATTGGATTTTTCTATTTTTTCAATTTGTTTTTTTATTGTGGTAAAATATATGCACAATTTACATCTTCACCACTGTTAAGTCTACGACTCAGTGGTATTAAATATATTGATAATGTTGGGCAACTATCACCACCATCTATCTCTGTAGCCCTTTCATCCTGTGAAACTGAAACTCTGTACCCGTTGGCTAGTAACTCCCCATTGCTGCCTTTCCTAGCTGGAAACCACCATTCTACTTTCTCTCTATGAAGCTGACTCTCTAAGGATCTAACGTCAGTGGAATCACACAGTAGTTGTCTCTTCGTGATTGGCTTATTTCACTCAGCATAACGTCCTCAAGGTTGATGTGGGTTGTAGCAGGTTCAGAATTTCCTTCATTTTTAAGGCTGAATAATATTCCAAGGCTGAATAATATTCCATTGTATGGATATACCACATATTGCTTATTCATTCATCCATCAGTGGACTTTTGGGTTGCTTCTACCCCTTGGCTATTGCGAATAATGCTGCCATGAACATGGGTGTACAGATATCTCTTTGAAAGACCCTGCTGTCAATTCTTTCGGGTATATGTCCAGAAACAGAACTGCTGGGACACACGGTAATTCTATTTTTAAGGAACCATCACACTGTTTTCCATAGAGGATGTGCCATTTTACATTCCCACCAATAGTGCACAAGTGTTCCACTTTCTCCACATCCTGGTCCATATTTGTAATTTTTCTGTTTCATTTTTGTTTGTTTTAAGAGGAGTCATTTCTCATGGGTGTGAGATGATCCCATTGTTGAGTTTTAGAAGTTCTTTTTACATTTGGATGCCAGTTCTTCATCAGATGTTTTGCAAATATTTTCTCCCAGTCTGTGGCTTGTCATTTCATTGTTCTAACAGTGTCTTTCACAAAGCAGAGGTTTTTAATTAATTATGACATTTTAAAATACATTACATAAAACAAATTACCATGGGTTAACAAAGACCTCTATCATATCTGTACCTCTTAGTTACTACAAAAGTAATGAATAGGATGGTTCAGAGGTGCTGAGCATTGGATATTTCTCTCCAGGTTGACAATGATCAACTAAAACATAAATAGACATTTTTTCCAAAGAAGATGTACAGAGGGCCAACAGACACATGAGAAGATGCTCAATATCAATAATCACCAGGGAAATAGAAATCAAACCCACAATGAGGTATCACCCTACACCTGTTACAATGGCTAAAATAAAAAAAGACAGGAAATAACAAATGTTGGCAAGGATGTAGACAAAAGGGAACCTTTACGAACGGTTGGTAGGAGTATAAATTAGTGCAGCCACTGTGGAAAATGGTATGGAGGTTCCTCAAAAAATTTAAAAAAGTATTACTAAATAATCCAATAATTCCACTATTGGGTATTTACCCCAAAAAATGAAAACACTAATTCAAAAAGATATATGCACCCCTCTGTTTATTGCAGCATTATTTGTAGTAGCCAAAATATGGAAGTAACCTAAGTGTCTATCAATAAAGTGGATAAAGAAGATGTGACACACACACACACACACACACACACACACACACACACACACTGGAATATTACTCAGCCATTAAAAAGATGAGATTGCGCCATTTGCAACAACACGGATAGACCTAGAGGGTATTATGCTAAGTGAAGTAATTCAGACTGTGAAAGACAAACACCATATAATTTCAGTCCTATGTGGAATCTAAAACAAACAAACGAATGAACAAACAAAAAGCAGAATCAGACCTATAAATACAGAGAACTGATGGTTGCCAGAGGGAAGGATGGTGGGGGGAAGGGCGAAAGGGTGAAGAGGAGTGGGAGATACAGGCTTCCAGTTTCACAATAAAGAAGTCATGGGAATAAAAGGCACAGCATAGGGAATGTAATGACTGGTATAGTAACAGCGTCGTACAGTGACTGGTGGGAGCTACATTTGTGGTGAGGGTAGCATAATGTATAGAGTTGTCGAATCACTATGTCATACACCTGAAACTACTGTAATAATGTGTGTCAACTATGCCCAAACAACAACAAAAATAAATAAATAAAACGTGTTGACCAAGATTTCACAGCTCATTTGGCATAGTTTATAAATGAATCATGGTGGCTTCCAGTTATGCCCTTCCTGTTAAAGTGCTCACAGAGCATTTAATAATTCATTCCTGAGTTTTACCATGAGTCAATGTTATGCCTCTTTGGTAAAGAGTTTTCTTTTCCATCATTTGGAAAACTGAGGAATGTTCTTCCAATGTCTTTCCTTATAATATCTTCCACAATCATGTCTGCAAGCTTTTTCATCACCCTGGGATAGAAGTAACTTGGGGCCCAAAGATACAGACGTAGTGAAGAGAAGGGCCATATGCACTCCAATGTTCATAGCAGCATTGTCCACAATAACTAAATCGTGGAAGGAGCCGAGATGCCCTTCAATGGATGACTGGATTAAGAAGATGTGGTCCATGCATACAATGGAATATTACTCAGCTATCAAAAAGAACAATTTCTCGGGGCACCTGGGTGGCGCAGTGGTTGAGCGTCTGCCTTCGGCTCAGGGCGTGATCCTGGCGTTTTGGGATTGAGCCCCATATCAGGCTCCTCCGCTAGGAGACTGCTTCTTCCTATCCCACTCCCCCTGCTTGTGTTCCCTCTCTTGTTGGCTGTCTCTGTCAAATAAATAAATAAATAATCTTAAAAAAAAAAAAAAGAACAATTTCTCAACATTTGCTGCAACATGGACGGGACTGGAGGAGATAATGCTAAGCGAAATAAGTCAAGCAGAGAAAGACAATTATCATATGGTTTCACTCATTTATGGAACATAAGAAGTAGGAAGATCGGTAGGAGAAGAAATGGAAGAAGAAAGGGGGCAGGTAAACAGAAGGGGGAATGAACCACGAGAACTATGGACTCTGGGAAACAAACTGAGGGCTTCAGGGGGGAGGGGAATGGGATAGGCTGGTGATTGGTATTAAGGAGGGCACGTATTGCATGGTGCACTGGGTGTTATACGCAAGTAATGAATCATGGAACTTTACATCAAAAACTAGGGATGTACTGTATGGTGACTAACATAATATAATTAAAAAAAAAAAAAAGAAGTAACTTGGGCCTGAAGACGTGAAGATATTTAGAATGGCTACACATACTTCTTTAATCTGGTCTCCTTTCTTAGATCTTAACTCCTTTTTCATACAGTTTGTGCTTCACTTTTCTTACTCCACCTGAAGACTATCCTTCCTGGATTGGAGAAGATGGTGACACGCTTTTCTCTGATGGTTTGGTACCCAAAGGGTGAAATCCATACCTGCACTAATGGTGGCCTCTGGAAAGAAGAGGCAGGGCCTAGGGGAGGCACTCACAGTTGATTCAGCAGGTCTGGAAGCTGCTTGGAGGCTGAAATGAGTTCCAGAAGGAGGTCGAGACCAGAGGAGAGTGTGAATAGTACTCAAGGATACAGAAGGCAAACATTTTGGCTTTGAAGGAGCCAAAAGCATAAAGGGGACAACCAGCCCACAGGAACATGGGCAAGTCAAATACAGTCCTCCCATTAAGGCACTAAGGGCATTAAGCCAAGTAAAATAAAATAAAATAAAATGAAACAACCAAGGCCGGTCTTTGCATAAGTCAATGAACCCAGATAGCCACATGAGGGAGAACCACCTGGGTACCTCCTGATCTTGGCAATATTGCTCCAGTGCATGAGCAGTCTTTGCCTGGCTTTGGAATTGGGAGAAGCTAAGAGGCCCGAGTACAAGCAGAGCTTAAAAATTCCACGTGTCAGAAGCAGTGGGGTCATAACAGGAAAGCAATTCTACTTTCTGTCTGTCACCAGTTAGCATCCTGCCATCTTCCCCAGCAGTGATGGCATGAGCCTTTCTTGTTACGTTCTCACTTGGAACAACCAAAAATAGTTCTGTGCCTGACATCTTTCACGAGGCTTAGCTCATCCTGGGGGTGATTCTTACCCTTATTTGGCATCAAGCCTTGGTTGTGAGCCTTTCCTATTTTCTGTACCTGTTTTTAAAAAACTCTGAGCTCTATCAGCCGGCACTCTGGATGCTCATATTCATGTTCTTGGTGCCCCTATTCATTTTATTTAATTTTTAAAAAGTATATTTCACTTATATGTGGAACATAAGGAATAGCATGGAGGACATCAGGAGAAGGAAGGGAAAAATGAAGGGGGAAATCAGTGGGGAGATGGAAAGACTATGGACTCCAGGAAACAAACTGAGGGTTTCAGAGGGGAGGGAGGTAGGGGGATGGGCTAGCCCGGTGATGGGTATTAAGGAGGACACGTATTGCAATGAGCACTGGGTGTTATATGCAAACAATGAAGCATGGAACGCTACATCAAAAACTAATAAAGTACTGTATAGCGACTAACATAACAATTTTAAAAAGTGTATTTCTTTTTGACTACATAATACATTCAATAGTTTTCTCTGTTCCAATCCTACTAATAGGTAACCAGGGTTTTTGTTTTTATTTTTTATATAAATAATCTCTACACCAAATGTGGGGATTGAACTCACAACCCTGAAATCAAGAGTCACACACTTTTCTGACTGAGCCAGCCAGGTGCCCGGTGACCAGTGTTTTTAGTTTCTTATTTATCCTTTCAGAAATTTTAAAAGCATTTTCAAGTAATATATGTGTCTAGTCTTTTTGTTGTTGTTGTTCTTTTTATGTTTTTAAGTACAATTAGTAGTATACCTTGCTTTTTCTCTGAACAATATTTCTTGTGCTTTTTCCCTGAACAATATTTCTTGGAGATGTTTTTGTATAATTGCATATGCACCTGCTTGTTTGTTTATTCATTCATTCATTCATTCGTTAAAGGTTTGGGTTTTTTGTTTAAACTGATGAGGTTTTACTAGGAAATTGTAATGTGAAATGTCAATCATCACAGGTTTTGATGATTAAGGATATGAGAGATGAAAATCTAACACAAAACACAGGGTGATCAAATACTATTTGAAAAGTATCAGAAGACTCTTGTAACTTAAATTTCTTCAGATTATTCTATTATATCCAACCTTGACCATAGTGGTAATATTTGCCGCAGTGGAGCCTTAACGACGCAGCTTCGAAAATGGGGCTTAACGGAGTCATTCCCTGAGCATGGGATGGGTGGAGCATTCATCAGTGAAGCACCTTTTTTATTAACCTCAAACTGCTTTTCCCCTCTTTATTAGCTAGATAGCTATGAGATAGCTCTTGCTGTGTAACAGATCACCCCCAAACTTAGCAGCTGAAAGGAAAATGCAGTTATCATTTTACAGTTTGGTGCGTGGCTCTGGTTCAGAGTCTCTCATGTATTTGCTGTCAGGATGTCAGCGGGGGTTGTCAGGGGGCCTCAGCTGCTTGCTTTGTCCTCCACAGGCCACCTGAGGGTCTTCACAACAGGGCAGCAGCCTTCCCCCCGAGCAAATGATCCAAGACGAAGCAACGAGGATGCCACGTCATCTCTGATGACCTGGTCACCCAACATCCGTTCCCCCATGTTCTAGTCACTGGAAGAGTCACCAAGTCCAAAAGGGGGGGGGGAATTAAGCTCCACCTCTTGAAGGGAAGAATATCAAAGAATTTTGGGCTACACTGTAAAATAATCATCCGCCCCAGTTTTCCTCACCTCTACTAGCCTTTTACTTCTTACTTCAGTTTTTTACAGTAAAATAACAGATTTCTTTTTTTTTTCTTCAGTTACTTTTTCTCGAGGAAATATCTTCAGTTAATTAGGTCAAATGGAATATACCCTCAACGAATTTCTTGGGTACATTCGTGAGTTGGAACACTTGGGTACCACAATATCATCACTGGGGAACTAGTGTTCTAGATTATACTCTGAAGACAGAAGAGAGCACTGAATTTAGGTAAAGGGCTTTGGTTTCTATCGGTAGGACCCTTCTTTTTTACTGACTAACCAGCAGTCGATGTTTATTCTACTGCTGTAAAACCGGCAAGCTGATGGCAATATTAACTACAGAGACTAGCCTGCCTTGCGGGTAGAGATGAGCCACTTACAGATAAAGGCACTAGTACCTTTTTTCTTACTGCCATTTAACACTAACTCAAAATCTCTGGAGTCAAGCTAAATAGCATACACTGAGCACCCTTATAAATTCAGGTGTTAACAGGATAAATCTCTAGAAGCAGAATTGATTGGTTAACGGGCATTTAAAATTTCTTTTTTTTTTTTAAAGATTTTATTTATTTATTTGACAGAGACAGAGACAGCCAGCGAGAGAGGGAACACAAGCAGGGGGAGTGGGAGAGGAAGAAGCAGGCTCATAGCGGAGGAGCCTGACGTGGGGCTCGATCCCATAACGCCGGGATCACGCCCTGAGCCAAAGGCAGACGCTTAACCACTGTGCCACCCAGGCGCCCCATGGGCATTTAAAATTTCAATGGATAAAGAAGATGTGATACACACACACACGCACACACACACAACGGAATATTACATAGCCAACAAAAAGAATGAAATCTTGCCATCTGCAACAATGTGGGTGGAACTAGGGGGTATTATGTAAGTGAAATAAGTCAGTCATAGAAAGACAAATATATGATTTCACTCATATGTGGAATTTAAGAAACAAAACAGAGGAACATAAGAGAAGGGAAGGAAAAATAAGATGAAAGCGGAGAGGGAGACAAACTAAAGGTTGCTGGAGGGGAGGTGAGAGGATGGGGTAACTGGGTAATAGGCATTAAGGAGGGCACTTGACGGAATGAGTACTGGGTGTTATATGCAACTGAGGACTCACTAAATTCGACCTCTGAAACTAACAATATACTATGTTAATTAAATTGAATTTAAACCTAAAAAATAATAAAATTTCAATAGATATTGTCATATTGTCCTCCAAAATTATTGTACCCATTTACCCTCTCACCAGAGCATATGAGACTGCCAAATTCTGCTCTGGGGTATCATCAAACTGTTTGATCTTGGCTGTGTAAGAGTCACAGCTGTTCTCCCCATGCTGGCAAACAGAAGCAGCGCTAATATTTCTGAAAAGTTTTGAAATAAATGTCAAGTTCATTCAGCATCTGAGATGGTATTTTACTGAATGTGTCAGAGTAGAGGATGGAAAACTGAGGTCAGAAAGATGGGTCGAGGGGTGTCTGGGTGGCTCAGTTGGTTAAGCGTCTGACTCTTGGTTTTGGCTCAGGTCGTGATCTCAGGGTCCTGAGATCAAGCCCTACATCTGGCTCCACGCTCAGTGGGGTATCTGCTTGAAGATTCTCTCCCCTTGCTCCTCCCCTCACTCATGCTCACTCTCTCTCTCTCTCTCTCTCAAATAAATAAGTAAACCTTAAAAAAAATAAAAAGGAAAAGAAAGAAAGACGGACCGGTCGAAAGGGAATGGGAAGTGGCTTTAGCTGACTGACAAGGGCTGGGAGCACCCGCTCTTTATCCACAGCTGAACAGTGAATAGCATTCCACTGTAAGCTGGTATCACGTTAGCTAGTCCCCCACTGATGAATATTTTAGGTTTTTCTAATCTTTAGCTAATTACAAACAATGTTGCAATTGTTTGCAAGGCGTGTCTTGCTCATACTTCATGATCCATGCTTACTTGTAATGTAAATTCCTAGAAGAGAAGTACTAGGTCAAAGCGGGTTTGAATTTGTGATTTTGATAATACCACCATAGAAACTGCCTTACGTAAGGTTTACGAACTTACACTCTCCCAGCAAGGTACTGTTTCCTCAAAGTCTTGCCAACATAGCATATTATCAAATCCTCCTTTTATTCATTTATTTTTCTCGGTCAGTCTGACAAGTAAAAAAAAAAATCAGTTTTAATTTACATTTCTCTCATGATGAGTGAGATTAAGCATTTTTTCCTATAGATTTATAGGTCATTCCCATTTCCTTTCTACGAACTACCCATCATATACGTTGCACATTTTTCTAGTGAGTTGTTGGTTATATTGATTCATAAGGGCTTTTTATTTGAGACTTGACTTCTTTGCCTCTTACATGAATTGCAAATAGTTTCCACAGTTTGTCAGCTTGTTTTTTTCACTTTGTCTATGGTGATTTTTATTTTTATTTTTTTGCCAAGGACTAGACTTTAAGCTTTTAAAAAATGTAGTTTAATTTATAACTTAATAATCTTTCCTTTGATGATTCCTAGGCTTTGTATCACAGTGAGAAAGGTAATAAAAGAATTACCCAATATTTTTATCTAGTGCTCCTAAAATTTCAGATCTTACCCCTGCATTCTATTTGGAATTTACCTCGGCTTATGGCAGGAGGTTGAGTCATTTTTTCCCTACATGGCTCCCGCACTGACCCAACGTCACTTACTAAATAGTTAATCTTCCCTTCACTTAGACAAGATACCACATTGACCATATACTCAAGTTCCTTGTGTCGAGGCCTACTGGTGGATGTTCTAGGACATTCGGTAGGTCTTCCATCTGAACACATGTCAGTACCACATGGCTTCAATTCCTGAGACGCCATCATATTTTTCACCTCCAGAACAGCTAGTGACAGCCAGTTCTCCTTCCTGCTCTTCTTTCTCAGAGTTTTTTTGCCCACTTCCTAAAACAAACCTAATTTGAACTGGGATAGCACTGCACCCATAAATGAACATTGGGAGGATTGACATTTTTATGCTGTTACGTCTTCGGCGAGTTTTAGCACTTTTCTTCATCCAGGTCCTATAAATTTTGATTTCGTTTATTACCAGGGCTTTGGAATTGCTTTGGCTGAGCTTATAAATGGGCTCTTTTTCTTCATACAGTTTCTGTCTGGCTGCTACTGCTATGATGAGCCCATACGGCCAAAGGGTCCAACGCAGATGATCTGCCCACCGACCACGTGCTTGTCTCTCACAAGTTCAGGAGCACGAGGTTGCTTTCCCTGGTGTCTCCACCACCTTCACCTGCTCAAGCTACCTTTCCTTATTAGTCAAGTAGCATCGCTTCTGGGCATTTCCTTTCCCTCTTGAGTGATGAAATTATCCTAAAGAACGTCAGAGATTTATCAGAGGACCTCCGTTAAGCTTAACAAGGCATCCAAAGACCAAGAGGGTGAAAAATCCCACTGCTCTTGCCTGTTCTCAGTGGTCTGCGGGCGCCGTAATCTGTCTTAAGCAGGCTCCATCTGCAGCCTCCGTCTGCCGGGGGGCCCAGAGCCAGCTCCCCCTGCCCTCCTCTTTGCTCTACTTTCATCCACCACTAGGCTTGCCTTGTGCCACATAGTACATCTCTTTTTACTGCAGGATCCCAACAATTTCTTCTTCTACTTGGAACCATTATTTAAATATTATCTTCAAAACCATGGTTCTTCGAACGCTAGTGCACACACGTTCTATGCAGCACAGAAAGGGCTCTCCGACGATGCTGGGAGGGGCCCTTTGCTATGTGCCACTTGTGAGGTCCCAGGGCGCGTTAACGCTTCAGAGACTGAGAAGTTCTGCGGTAAAAAATAACTTCCACATTTCACAGATTGATTTGACCACAGAAGCCTAGCTCATTAACATCCGGCACGACTCACATTCCGTGGAACACACTTCAGGGTGTCTTTGAGACAATAAGCTCCCAGGTCCGCCTGAGTCACTGTGCTCGGGACACCTGTGATGTCAGTGACCTACCTGGGCTCAAGGGTCAAGTTCACCTCTGAACTGTGAACTGGGCTAGGACACTTAAATTCAAATGTGCCCATTCACCCTCAGGATGACCACATAATGTGCAGAGCCTCCTTTTATTTTCAGGGGAATGTAAATACGACGTGTTGGCCGGGGCAGGGCAGTCGATCTGCCCTTCCTATGGGCCTGCTGCCCCAACCCACACCTAATGGGTGACCCCAAGGGACTGCAACCTCCACGCCAAGATGCACTTGGTACTGGATGGGGGTGGGCAAGAGGCCCCTACTGAGACACCCACCAGATGTTCCACCGGAAGTGAAAACTAAAAGGAATCATCTCAGACCCACAAGGCAAGAGCGAGGCAGCTCTCCCGGCTGAGGACCCAGTGATGTGTGGCATGCATGCGGCCTGGCCTCCCTGCTAGAGCAGAAGACAAAGGAAGTGAGAGATTTCCTCTTTCTCAGGAGGGGATGGAAGCTTCTACGTGAGATAGAGGGAAAAACTAGGGAAGAAGCTGGAAATAGACAAGGAGGAGGAGGGAGATGGGATAGAATAATGTGAGCCTTCGTGCCAGGAGCTGGGGATGAGGATGAGGCTCTCTGTGCAGGGAAAAGCCACCCCTCTCAGGAGGAGCGGCCTCCAGAGCTGGCGCATCGAGGAGACTCTGGGGGCCCCAGTGAGTGCGGTGGGATAGGACAGCCCAGGAGGATACGCAGGGACCGTGCCAGGCAGCAATTCCCTGCAGGTGCTCAGGAATCCTGACTTCCTCACCCGTGACCACCTGCTTCCTAGCAGCTGTGCCCGAAGGCTCACTCACAGAACTAGTAGCAACTCTCTTCTCCTCCTGATAGAAGAACAAGCAGGAGATTCTGTCGGAAGAAACCTGGACTATGCCTCACATGCCTCCGGAAATTTTCACTAGGGCTGCACAGGTGAGGTCTTCACCTGGCCTTTGCTCCGAGCGGGGTCCTTGACTCTGGAAGGGCAGGGGGTGGGGGAACATATTTTGTTCACCAAAGTGGCAGCAAAGGACAGTGTGGTTCCTAGGCTGTGATGTGGTGCTTCTGGGGGAACAGAGCTGCATCTCGGACCTTTGTATCTGATTAAGAAGAACAGAAATGTGCCTGGGAGAAAGATCAGTGCCTGCCGTATACAGCCAGAACAGCTCTTCTTTATTTAAAAAAAAAAAAAAAAAGATTTTATTTATTTATTTGAGAGAGAGAGAAAGTGTGCACAAATAGGGGGAGAGTGGCAGGAGGAGAGGGAGAGACAGACTCCCGACTGAGCGCGGAGCCCAATGCTGGACTCGATCCCAGGACTCTGAGGTCATGACCTGAGCCGAAGGCAGACGCTTAACCGCCTGAGCCACCCAGGTGTGCCTGGAATTTCTCTTCCATATTGCATTTCCCTGTGTGATTTTTTTTTATTAGGAGAAAGCATTCTCTGCTAAATACCCCCAAACAAAAACTAACTAGCCAATCAACCAAGGAAACCAATCAACTGACCAAAATCAACTGACCAACTAACCAGTCTCCCAATGGGAGCAACTAACTAACCGACCTGGAGCACAAAGATTAAATCCATCGCTCTGCTCCCCCATCTCCCTCTTTTCTGTTTGAGGCACTCAGCACCCAGCACACCCGTGCACTTAATCTTGAACTTCGTAGGAAGCCACTGCTGGGGCCTACGCTCCACGAGCTGCTACATCTTGGCCTTGGCTTTGGCTTTTGCTCCTTCGACGCACCCCACTCTGCCGTGCCTGTCACCTCTCCTGTGCCCTGCCCCGGGTCCGAGGACAGCCTTGCCAGCCTGATTTGAACGCACATGGCAGCCAGCCAAGGCTCCCAGGTCTCAGAGCGCCCAATCCCCCAGAGCTGCAAGAACGCTCTGCTCTGCTGTCCTTGCTCTTCTGGGAGCAATTTTCTATTCATGCCTTAACTCATCATATGGCTGTTTCTGTCTTATGTGTGGTTTTTGCTAATGCTAGGTCTTCTGGCAGTTCGGTGCATAAAGGGATGTGACTTGGGTTATAAATTACTGTGTTCACAGTGGCCTGGAATGCTGCAGTCGTTGAACGCTATTGGCATAAAAATAATTCACATATTTAAAAGGGGAAAAAATCAGTATGGAAGCAGAGATCAAGGAGATACCTGGAAAGTAAACAGGTCATGTCTCCGTTCTTACACTCTGGCAGTTCCAGGGTCGTTTTCCACCCTCTGAGTCATTTGTTGTCACTTTTATTAGCCTTCTCAGCCAGGCTGGCATGATTTTCTACTTTACTGATAAAGGCCACGCTTCTTGGGGAAGGAGGCTGGGGTGAAGACCAAGCAGACATCCGGCCCAGAGACCCCACCGAGTCCGCATGGGCTCAGGGGCTCGTCAGGCCCATGTCCGTCGGCTTCTGGAACAAACC
Organism: Ursus maritimus; assembly: GCF_017311325.1. Taxonomy (NCBI): domain Eukaryota; kingdom Metazoa; phylum Chordata; class Mammalia; order Carnivora; family Ursidae; genus Ursus; species Ursus maritimus. The sequence goes on along the minus strand of NW_024426885.1, from coordinate 70,374,081 downwards.
TGCATTCTGACTGCTCTCCCAGGTCAGGATGAGACTGGTTCCTCCGGGACCAGCTGCTTCTCTTGTACAGTCGTCCTCTGGAGCCCTTCTCCCTCCCCCCACCGCAAGCCTCGTGTAGCCCGGAAACACCTCTTTCTGGCGAAGCAGGCCTCCCACTCTCCCTCACACGCGATGGTACTTTAGATGCTGTGGTAGACTGTACTTTCCAAGTCAGTGGCAACGATACCTCCCAGTTTTTGTGTTCATTCTCTAGGGATCTTGTCATCCTTCAGTTGAGGGGTGGGGTCTATGACCCCCTCGAAACTGGGCAGGCTTGTGGCTGCCTTGACAGCAAGAGGATGGTAGAGACGCCATCGATGACTTCTGAGGCTAGGCGCTGAGTGGAACAAGGCCTCCTGTTACTGCCGGGGCCCTCACCCACCGTGAAAGCAGCCTGACTTCTCTGGGCCACCATGCCGTGAGAAGTCCGGGCTGCCCAAAGAGGCCATGTCAAGTGCTCAGGCTAACAGTCCCCCAAGGCAGCAGGTGACAGCCAGCAACAACCGCAGATATTGAGGAAAGACGGCCCAGATGATTGTAGCCCCCAGCTGTCAGGAACTCCCTGCCAGCAAATCTTCCCAGTGGAGGCTCCCAACGTCGTGGAGCAGAGGAGAGCCATCCCTGATACAGTGCTGCGTTCCTGACCCACACAGTCCTGCAGTGTAACAAGAAGGGTGTCTGCACCATGACGTTTTAGGACATCTTGTTAAACAGCAGCCGTCACTGCAACAGATGTCAAGTCTCAGATTTCACAGCGGGTTAAAATGTGTGCAACACTTTTAAGATCCCAAATGCACCAATCCCCGAAATTCCTCCGCTCTGGGATGTCGTGAGGCTGTAGCTTTAAGAGAATGTGAAATTCCAGCCAATATAAATGCCCACGTAAATCTTCACAAGGGTAGGACTGTAGCCTGACTTTGCTTATTCTAAAAAATATCTGAGAATCAAGCACTTCTCCTTCTAATACTGCTTTAATATTGAAGAGCTCTTTCGGGACAGGATCAGTATATCTGGATAATAGGGGAACCGCCTGTTGTCAGGATAGAGGTCACGTCCAGAGCTGCCCCCTGGAGAATGTCAGCTAAGAGCTGTCTCTGCAGGTCTGCTCCGATGTAAGTGTGAGGATGATACCCCCGACAGTGCCCTGTGATCATTTCTTCCTTCTGTCCCCCCACTTCCCTCCCTCCTTACAGCCTCCATTACATGTCTACTCTGGGGCAGGCACTGAGCTAGCTGCTGGGGATCGGCAGGTGAGCAAAACAGACACGATCCCTAGCCTTGTGTTTAAAAGCTGCCATTTTCTGTCTGGAAATACTTAACATTTTTTATACATTCAGAGTACGCATAAAGCCAGCCGGAAGATCCTGGGTAGGGAGGCTGTCCACGTGCACATGGTTGAGGATATAGATTTTCAGATCAACTCCGACTCTGTGGGCTTGGCTGGAAGCATGGGGACTTTATTCAGTAGCCTATCGCTGGCTGCAGTGTCAACCCCCCGAATTTGGAGGCTTGGCACAGCACAAGTTCAGTTCTGAGTCATGGTGTTGGAAGACAGGTGGCAATTCCCCACTTGGTGATTTTCCTTCTGTTGCTGGCTCTGTTGTCCCTTGGAGCCTGGGAATCCTGCATGTGTAGCCAGTGGAACAGGGAAGAGGAGGGGTGGGGAGAAATGCCTACTTGCTTTTTATCTGCCCTGGCCGACACATGCCACTTTGGAGAGAAATCATTTGGCCCGGCTTAGATGCCAGGGAGGCAGGGAAATACAGTCCGGGGCTGGACAGCCCCTCCTTGCAACAGCCCTGTACCACGGCGAGAAGCAGGGGGTCTTTGTCGTGCAGTCCCCGTCCCTGCTGTTGGACTTACCTTGGTGCCAGGGCATGAGGCGATGATAGCGGCTTGCTTAGGACTCCTGAGAGCTGGGGGCTTGGTCAGGAAACATGGGTGGGTGGCCCCATCCCACCTCTGTAGGGAAGACCCTTTATAAAGCCCTTTATAAAGCCCCACAAGACCCCAGAAAGGATTCTGTAACATGCGTATGTGCGTACGTCCCTGTCTGCCTTGTCAATTCCCTCTGCTACGTACACGGGAGAAAATATCTTTACCACGGAACAAGGACACTCGGGGCCTCAGCACACCAACTTTCATAAAAGCAAACGCATAAAAAACAACCAATAAGCATTTAAAATACCCACAGCCCCTCCACATGAATGCATAACAACATATTAAGAAGCCTGCCCCCATTTTGTTGGTGGAGGACTTAAAGCCTTTCTCAGAAAAAATTCTCTTCCATTTCCCTCCCAGAGAAACATGTAGCAGAATAATACCATATAATGGTTCTAGTGATGTGTTCCTGCAACAAGGGAGTGTTAGTTTCCGTTGCTTTTAATTTATTTTATGTTATAAATTAATAATGTATTTGTGATGGAGAGTAACTCATTAAATGTAAGTGTGATAAAGTAAGGCACTCGGATAAGAAAAGTGTGAAAACGATCCTGACGGGCTCCTAAATGTTACATTAAGTATACAAATCATTTTGTTTTCTCTCTACTTAAAGGAGAGAACAGCTCAGGAGGTAAATGTAATTACGATAATTCTATTTTAAAAGGCCCAGGAAGCACGAGAATAGAATTTGCGCAAACATCGAAAAAGGTGGCTGATTGTGGTCAGATCTGTCGTGTTCTGTGCCAAAGTTGACTGGATTGTCTGAGGTGTGGCCACCAAACCAATATGTGCTCTCAGGACGAGGCTCATCAGCTCCAGGGCACAGAAAAGCCACTAACTGTGGGGCTCTACCTTCGAGCGTGATGACCTGGGCTGGAAAAGGTATCTGAAGTTTCCCACGGACTCCGCTGGAGAGCCCCCACCCTCTCAGTCCCAGACCTGCAGGGGTTTCAGTGGTGGGTGGACGGAGGGCCGGCCCGAGAGGGTCTGCACACGTGGCCTGGTCTGCTCTGGCTCATGCCCGAAGTGGGTAAGATGTGCTCTGTGACGGGAGGGGGCTGTCTCTGTGAAGCACTCAGCACGGACACTGGCTATAGGGGAAGGTTCGGTTTGATTCTGCGTTGAGAATTGGGCATAACAATTTCTAGCGACTGCTTTGCCCATGGGCTCCCAAATCCTCAGCTGAGGAAAGCCTATGTGGAATGTACTATAAAGAAATAACACAGGAGAAAATGCAAGTGCCGAAAGTCCCTTTGCTCTGTGGCCCCATTAGAAAACAGCTACAAGAAATAGAGTAGATGTGGTAAGGGTGTTAAGGCAGAGAATGCAAATTCACCACCACCACCACCACCACCTTAACCGCTGCTTCAGTAGTAAAGGGAGCAGTGACCCCCGCCAATTCAACACCAACCAATGGCCACGTTCCCAGCAAGCTGATTTGTACACAGTGCCCCTAACCCTGCAGCCAGGCTGTGGAAATAGGCCTTATCTATCTATCTATTCTCCCTTCCTTCCTTCCTTCCTTCCTTCCTTCCTTCCTTCCTTCCTTCTTTTCCTCCCCTCCCTCCCTCCCTCCCTCCCTCCCTCCCTCTCTCTCTTCCTTCCTTTCCCCTCCCCTCCCCTCCTTCCTTCCTTCTTTCATATTTATTTATTTTGGAGAGAGAGAGAGCACGTGAGTGGAAGGGGCAGAGGGAGAAGCAGACTCCCCACTGAGCGCAGAGCCTGACACAGGGCTCGATCCCACAACCCTGAGATCATGACTGAGCCAAAACCAAGAGCCAGACACTTAACCAACTGAGCCACCCAGGCGCCCCATCCCCCATTCTTAAATATGAGAACACTGAAGCGAAAGGAGCACTTATAAACAACTTACCCAAATTCACACAGTTTGTAAGTGGTGGATCTGAGAACGTGAACCAGCCTGACCCCAGGGCATGGGGTCCCTTTCCTCTGCCACGTGGCCTTGCTCCTCCCTGTATCCCTGGGGCCTGGTGTGGGATGACACTAGTAGGTGCACACTGGTATGGGGCAGGAAGAGTGGTGAGGGCTTTGGAAGCCATTATACTGTCTGTTCCTAGGGACATAGATGGTCATTCCAATTTAGCTAAGAGCTGTGTACAAGAAAGGCTCAGGGAGTGCCAGCGGAAGGAAAATGACGTGCATCTGCTTTAGCATTCTGCACAGCACCTGCATTTCCCCCTTTACCTCTTTTAGCTTCCAAAAAACGAAAAAGAACATCAAGAGCTTGACAGGACATTGCTTTTTAGATGAATCGCCTTGAATTTCTGTCTGGCTTTCAGCTCATGTAACATATGAGTTCCCTGCCCTTTTCCTGTCAAACTTGTCTCAAAGCTCACTTCTGCCAAGAAATACCCCCATCCTGCCAGCCCAGAATAATGACAGGGCATGATATTGCTCTCCCTGCTATGGGCTCCACACCAGCTACATGGCTTATCTGAATATTCACGAGGAGAAAGATTCCGTTATCTGTGGTTGGAATATTCTCCATCATTATCACCACCATCACCATCACCAACATCACCACCATCATCGTCACCATCATCCTCACCGTCATCACTGTCCCCAACATCACCATCACTATCACTATCACATTGATCACCATCATCATCATCGCTATCATCATCACGATTATCATCATCACCATCCCCAACATCACCATCACCAACATCACCACCATCATCGTCACCATCATCCTCACCATCATCATCACCGTCATCACTATCCCCAACATCACCATCACTATCACTATCACATGATCACCATCATCATCATCGCTCTCATCACCATTATCATCATCACCATCCCCAACATCCCCAACATCACCATCGTTATCGCTGTCATCATCACCATCATCACTATCACCATCACCAACATCATCATCATCTTATAATCTGCAGAGAGCGGGAGCTATGGCTTGTGTGAGTCTGGGGAGTCACATTTGAAGGTGGATACAAAACCTCTGGACCAAGTGCCGTTTGGGGCTTTCTACACATCATCACATTTAAGCCAGTGCAGCTGGAACACAAGGTCTAGACAAGAGCTTTGAGAGCCCAGAGGAAGGGCAATCCCAGTACAACCCCCAGAGGCGGGTACTGGGGGCTCTGTTTTACAGAGAAGGAGTGAAGCTTGGAGCTTTTGGTGACCAATCAATGGCCACATAGTGAAATAAAGGCAAAGCTGGGCTTCGAACGTGAGCTGTCCAAGAACCAGCCTGCATTCTTACCAATTTATCACTGTGCCCCAAGTGCCGGCTGGAGGCTTTCTTACCCACCGTTGCTCGATCCTGCCCAGGCACTGCCTTCATATTCTTCCCTATGAGGAAAGCGTGTTGACCTATTTCCCTTGCGGCATTTCTGAAGAGGTCTGGAACTGAAGAGAACAAAGGTCTCACGCCCCTTCTCTGAGCATCTGTAGCCTCTTTGGTAATATGGATGAGTTGGATCAGAGAATCCTCAAAGTCCCTTCCTGATCTTTTAAGATGTCTGTGCAGATGACTTTTTCCCTAAATGTGGTGAAATCTTTAAATTTCAGTATGCCCGTGAGCTGGCTTACTAGCCTTCACTCTATGACTGAGAACCACATGGAAAGTAAGAAATGGCTCAACCCTAGCTGGGTGGATGGAGTGGGGTCTGTGTCTTCTGTGCCCATCAGCTGCATGCATCCTCTGGCGGCCCATATGCACCTGCGTGCGCGTGCCTCTCAGAACCTTCGCGCATCCATGCACGGGGCCCTTCTCCATTGTTGGACTTATACAAATGTTAATTCTGCTCCTCCAGGATCCCCGCTCTGGAAAGCCACCCCTCCTTGCTCTACACCTTCTGTACCACTGCAACACGGATCTTGCAAATAAATGTTCACAATGGCCCTGGCACTTTGTGTTGAAAATTTTACTATATTTCTTGACGATAAGTCAAGCCTAAGGTACCTGGAACCCCAAAGAGCCACAATCCCATTGATATGGCAATTACTTAAATGGCTACTATTTTTCAAACCCACAAGCATGAGCATTGGATCTGACCTTTTGCAAAACTTCCATGAAGCTGCGTGGGAAAACATGACATCGCTGCAGCTGAATTCGACGTGCTCTGAAAGTACAAGGTTAAATGACACAACCTCCATAAACTGCTCAACGTCAAAGACAAATCCTTGATATCCTTTCAGGGATTACCAAAAACCTCAGATAACCGGGGGATGAACGGAGGCTGAAGTACACGAGAACAGAGGAGATCAGCAGCTAACACGATATTTCCTACTTGCCTCAGTGAAAGCTGAAAAATCACTTGCGGAATATTCTCGACTCATCTATGGGAGAGTCTGGCTGTCACTGAATTTCCCTGGGATGGAGCCAGTAGCTGTCTAGTGGAGATATAGGGGTGAGGTGGGGATGATATATGAGGAGAAATGAATGAGCTAAACTATGAACACCGTGATGAGAGGACGCAGGGGTGGACCCTGCCGAGCACGGGAGAGCCGGTACAAAAGCAGGAGGGCGCTGTCACCATCTGGGTCGCGAGGACCATACTTGTGTTTCGTTTCTCTACTAATAACATCCCTGAATATTTCAAATGGTATCTTAAAACAGGCAGAGACGATCTAAACCTATGTCAGCCACACCCGTCTCATTTCTTCTTTTGCTGACAGTGGGACCCATTCTGATGTCCCATTCAGACCTGGAGCACGGCTTGCGTGCTCAGACGGCTCTGTGCGTGCGTGTGCGTGCGCATGCGCGTGCACGTGTGTGGTGTCTTGGGGGGAGGTACGCCGCCTCAGCAGCGAGCCTGACCAAAATCTCCCGGCATAAAGATGGTTATATACCATTGCCATCATTTACCACGAAGCAGAGGACACAGGCCATTTAAAAACTAAAGTTCCCCCATTTTTGCCCATTGTTTTCTAAGCCGGTTACAAAAACAAACAACACATCAAACAGCAACTGCAAGGGCTCTGGACGTATCGCCGCCTTTGGAGTTGATGGTTCTTGAAAATTAAGACCGGAAACAAGACTGCTCCGAGTCAGGAGGAAGGGGGAAGGCAGAGGGATGCACTGAGCCCCGGACAGTTTGCCCCTCCTTCCCTCCCTCCATTGGGCCCTCTGAACTGGTGGCTTGACCAGGGCTCTTGGGTTCCACTGGTCAGGCCTCCTTGCCACCTGACTCCTGTATCCAGGGGTACAAAGGTAGCTTCAGCCACTGGGCTCTGAGCAACTCGAGGGCAAGAATGAATGTGCTTGGAACTTCTGGTCCCCAGTGACCTGCGGTGCAGGGTCAGAGTAGACAGCTGGTGAAATTTTACTGCAGAAATGAATGCTTATAGGAATCAAGAATGAACGAGCCAATGGGTAAGCAGGGCTGACCCAGGCATGTGGATTTGGGTGGGGTGGGGAGATGGTGGTGTAACCACAGGCCCCTTCAACAGCCAGACAAGTCCCCAGGCTGACACCACCACCTCCCCACTTGGCACCCCAACCCTCTAGCCTGGCTTCATGGGATACATCATATTTTATTTGTTTATTGTTTCTTTCCCCACTAAAATGTAATTTGCACAAAGGCAGGGATTTTCACTTGTTTTAGCCACTGCTCTATCTGTAGCACCTAGAACCTTGGCAGATTTTGTAGAATGAATGAAGGCCTATCTCCATCTTCCTAGAGTGGGAGGCCCCTGTGCCTTGATTCCACAGTGCCCTCACCCTATAAAGAGCTGTGGCTGGGAAAACAGGCCAGGGCATGGCTGGGTCTCAGGATAAGAAAGGTCAGCCACAGAAGACCACCAGGTCGCATCAGGCAGAAGGCCCCATGGCACCAAGAAAGCAGGGGTGTGCTGGGGTGTTGCTATTAAGGGCTGCCTGGGTGATGCCTCAGCATTCCCACTGGGCCCCACTAACATGTGCCGAAGCTTCCCGGAAAGAAGATATTCCCCCATATTTTCAGAACGCCTGAGTTTGGTGACAAAATGACCACCGGAATGAATGCTTCTCACCAATATGAAAGTTTGCTTTAGGGTGAAGAAGAAGTGACAGTTCAAAGCAAGAGAGCTGGCTTTGTAATCCTTTAAGACGTACACTCAACATCTTGGCATTTCTCAGAAACTGGGTTCTCTCTCCCTGCTAAAAAACCCCACAAAGAAACAAAAAATGAAAACGCGTGAGTCACTGTACTGCTGATGTGAAATGGGGCATATTGTGTAAGCAGCTGTGGAATTAGCACTTGGAGCCTTCCTTTTGCAAGCAGCTCTGATGATATCTGTCCTCCATTCAAAATGTCCCCAAGGATCCCGCTGCTTCGAGAATCAAGCCCTTGATCCAGCAGCACCCAAAGGCCTTCTGCTCTGGCCTCAATCTGAGTATAGCTCTAATGTGTACCCTGCCCTGTCCACGCACTCCAGCTGCAGCCCTGGCGGCCCACCCTCCTGCCTGCCTCCTCCCTACAGCTCGTACTGGTTTCCATGTGGGTCTGCCTCTCACTCAGTTGTGAGCTCCTAGGGCGAGGAACGTCACCTCATTCCCCACATGTGCCCGCATGCCCCATAGGTGGACGTCAGCAAGAGTCTGTTCAGCTGCACTGGCCTGCAGCCTCGTGCTCTGTTCCACGTCCTACAGCACGGTGGTGGTGGTGGTATTTCTAGATCCAGTCCGATGGCTTCTCTGTTCTACCTGGAACCTTTCCATGCCCCCCACCCCCAACCCAGTATTCATGCCAGAATTCAAACCTCTCTGCGCGGCGTGGGAGGGTCACCAGGGGCTGTTCCTGCCTAACTTCCCCCACCCCATCCCACTTACGTCCCACGGCCGATCAGAGCTCCCTCGTGTGCTATGCTCTCTCTATGCAGCCTCTGCGCTTCCCCGAGCTACTCCGCCTTCCCCAGGGTCCAGCACCCAGAGCACTGTCTGCTTGTCTTTAAAGATGTTGTTCCTCAGTTATCTCCTCGAAGAAACCTTCCCACCCTGCCCCAGGACCCAGGCACCTGGCCTCTCCCCCAGGCTCCCCTGCACACACACCCCCACCTTGCTTGCCTGACTCCCATACTGGGTGCTCATTTATCACTGTGTTCCTACTGCCTCGCCCAGAGGAGACAGCAATGCCGCTTTCAGACGGAACAAACTTCTGGATCACAAGTGCTCCACTTTGCTCCTTAGACCTTGAATGTTAGAGCTACAAGACCACACACGTTCCTGCGTTAAGCCTGCGCAGCTATGTACACGCTGGGCCCCAGCAGGATTTAAGATGAAAGGCTTCAAAACTGCCCTTTCCCCCTTCTTGGCTCAGACTGTTTCTCAGTGTTTCTGAAAAGGAATCAGTTGGCTAGCTTACAGACGCCCAAAACTACAAAAGGCAGAGGAAAACATCTGTCACCACTGTATCGTTCACTTTTGTGTGATAGCAAAAGGTTCTAGCGCTTACTTATGAAAAGAGGCCACTATGGGTAGAAATTTCTGGAAGACCTTCTGACAAGCATGCTCAGGAGGCCCAGATCCGCTCTGGCCAATCTCAGCTGCCCCTGGGATCTGAGACACTGTCTTGCTGTCCCGGAAAGTCATACATCTCCGGGGCACGGGCCTGATGTAGCCTTCTTCCCAGGCGCCCAGCTGTGGAGGAGACTCTGGGGACGCCCCCCCCCTTCCAGCTGGGCCCGCCGTTTCTACAGCGCCCACACGCATCTCCATGGCCAGAGCCTGTTCTGGGTCTCGGGCACTGCTGCTTCTTTGGCGCGTGTCAGCAAGCAACAGGGGACCACAGGCATGAGAATGAAAACCCAGGACGGTTGGGCTGGGGGGTTTTCATGTTCACACTCTTCATTCCTGACAACAGTGGCCGATCAGGAGAAGCCGGGTCAATTCTACGATACCCTCTGTGTAGCCAGCAGGGCCCGGAGCAGATTTCTCCCAGGAATAACACCTGCGTGACCTCTAAGACCCACTCCTGTCGTGTAAGTAGATCACCGCAAGGCGCCCGATGAACGAGGCCTGGGCTACATCCTGGGATGTCACCCACAGAGGACAGCACAGGGCAGGGACAGTTCCTCACATTTTAATGGCATTTCACGCTGATAGGGCACTTACGTATACAGTGTCTCGACTGATCACACAACAATCTTGTGTGCAAGATGGTGCATGTGTCACCACGTTCCATTTACAAAGGAGCATCTGAGGCTCCCAGAGCTTACATGATCGCCCGTGGGGCCTCTCCTCCCTCACAGTGGCACAGGACCAGGGCTCAAACATCCCCGGGGCCCGAAGGGAGTCCCTCATCAGTGCTACGTGGTACGGTGAATCCTGGCTCCTGCATTTGGTCAGACCGGCAGCATTTAAAAACCTGTAAGTCTCACATGTCCAGGGCTGTTAGAGTCCAAGTGCAGCCCTTGGGCCAGTGGCAGCACCAGCAGCATCCCCGGGAAGCTCGTCAGGAAAGCAGAGTCTCAGATCCACCGGACCTACCAAATAAATCAGCGTCCGCCCTTCGGCAAGATCTCAGGTGGGCTCGCTGGGTTTCAAGGGCTCTGCGCTGGGCAATAGAAGCTCTCCTCTCTGCTTTGGCTGACTTTTCTAGCTTCACGTTGGGGAAGCAGCCTAGCAGGGGAGGGCTTGGGGAAGAGAACCTTCCATCTGATTGCTTGCCTCCTGACAGCCACAAGAAGAGCTGCCTTCACTGCTTCCCTCTCTGTGAAAAAGGTCTCTACCTTTGCTCTTTTCTGCCCCATTTCTTTCCGAAACACTTCTTTCAGCCAGAGACACTTCTCCTCCAGATCTCTCCCTCGCCGACACTAATTCTGATAAAAGCCCAAAAATGGAAGATGCGATTTCGGTTTTCCTTGACTTCTGGGAATCCCAAAGTCTGTTTAGAGAACTCCCAATGTGAGCTGTGACAGTCACCATCTCCTAAGTCAAGTCGGTGATGTTAAAATGCTCTCTCCCTTTTCTGAGAAAGAATCTTTCTTTGCCCCCCCTAGTGGTGTGTGCAGCTTGACCAGCCACCCAGTAAGTGGTTGGTAAATGGGCAGCTCTGCTTAGAGCTGATGTTTAAGAAAGATTTTATGGAAGATTTTTTTTAAGAGGTGGAGCTACGCTTTACTGTAGAAACCGGGCAGGGTTTTAGCTGGCTTCGCCGATCACAGTGTGATTATCGGCCCTGCCCTGCACCGCTCCCCCCACTGACCCCACCTCCATCATCTTTCCATGGTCCTTCCCAGACACTTTCTACAGGGAGACAGTGAGCCAAAGTCGTGTTGACTGACATCTGTGTTGAACTAATCTACTTTAGTCACCTCTCCTTTTTCCCACCTGGACTTTTTAACCACCACCGAGCGTGGTTCCTTCTGTGTTGTTCTCAGCAGTCAGTGAAGGGGTGTGGGGCCTGCCCTCAGGGGCCGGCAGCGCCTGTCTTGTCCCGAGGTGAGCGGTGCTCACGGGGAGGACACGTGTTTAAGGCGGCAGCCCGTCCTGCCCTCAGCGGGGCCTCCGTTCAGCATGCAGGGGTGAAGGGAGCAGGGAAATACATGTCACCGTCTCTGCCCGTGATCCTCTCTCAAGAAAGGACGCATAAGCTCGCTTTCAGCTCTTTGTTAAGAAGAAGGAGCTCCATATTCTAATCAGTTTAAAGAAGGCAAACTTCTAATGACGAACTGTGCTCCGAGCTGCATGACTGTTAATACATCGTTTACTGAGTATCTGTTCTTGTGTGTGACCAAAGCCGACTGTTGCTTTCCTCCTGCCCTGGGGACAATCGTCGGCCCTATCAAGGTTCCTAAACCTTTCAGGCTGCTTTTGGCTGCTCCTCAGGAGAGGTGCAGTAAGTGCCTCTTCGGTGATTTCTGGCGGGTCCATGAGCCACTGGTTTAATTTAATGTTGAGAACACCCCAGGCCTGGGCCCTGGCTCTGGGCTCCAGGCTCCTTACTCCAGCACCAGACCTTGTCCCCAGATTTTGCTCCGAAGTCTTTCCACTAAGGGGATGTGTGAGGCTGCCTTGTGACTCGGTCTGTGCGCCATGGGAGCCCCTTCCTCTAGAATCAGTGGTCTGACTTACAACTTGGTTTCCCAAAGCAGCCAGTCTGAATTTCCTCAGACCTGTACAAAAGTTGGGACCTCACACCTCCCCCTGTAACTTTACAGGGATATCTAATGGTGGATTCCCGCAGAAAGATCCCGATCCGAGTCTAGACCTCCATTCCTCAAACTCTTTGCTCCTTGGACCCGTGATGTTGTTAGTTATCTATCGACTTCTGGCGGCCACTTCAGAACAGGGCTGGAGCTTGAAGCAGACGGTACAGGGGACGTGGTGGTTTTACGGGGCATGTGTCTGGTGAGGTGGGGTGAAGTGGGAAAGAAGGCAATGGTGAAGGAGTGAGGAACCTTCAACTTTCAAACATTTTTCCCACCTCTGGGGCTGACCAAAGCTAAGCTCCCAGGGCCCACCCGGTCGCCTTGGCCAGCATTCTTTCCCAGTTTTTTTCCGAGTAGATCTGACTTGGGCCAACAGGAAGCCGCTGACACAGCCCACAGAGGGCCTCCAATTAGGGCAACCATGAGACCCCGCAACTGGCCTAGGATGAGGATCAAGGTCAACACCAACAATCTGACTTCTGAGGAGGCCTAGGGGAACCCTGCTGTCTATTGAAGAAGAGGGTTTGCCAGGGTTTCTGGCTTCTTTGTGAAAGGAAGTTCGTACCAGTGGACTCCATATGGGAAAGTAGAGTCCACAAAGTTCAGACGCTGCTTTGATTTTGAGAGCCACGCTGCCGGGTAAAATCAGACCCATGCAATCACATCAGCAAAAGAGGAAACGTCTTGGGTTGGAAAGAGAATGAGTAATCAATTCTTTGCAGCGAACATCTCCACGAGGGAAGGTAAGCTACAGGAAGCAGCCACGTCACCTGGCTCCGTGGACTCACGCTGCTCACCCCAGCCTGAGGAGGGGTAAACAGAGCTACAGATTTGTCCCCGTTCTACCTTTTCTGGGGACCTACCACAGGCTCTCTCTAGAAGATGCTGGCTTTTGTTTCATATAAAGGAGTTCTTAGGGTGGAAGACACGGGAAGCAGGTGTTTACCACCCGGCCGGGGGCGGGGAGCAGAATCCCGATCCTGGCCCCACTCCGGCAGCAGGTGACACTGGGACCTCTCACCACTGCTCCCACTGGCCCGACACAGCGCCAGCTGCCGGGACAGCCCAGTGGCGCCAGCACTCAGGAGAGCAGCCCAGAGCTTGGGGCCTGCCATCCGCGCGTTCCTACCTGTATCTCTGCCTCACAGACTGCTTCTCCTCCGACTTGCAGACGTGCCCCACGTAGTACAATGGGAAGAACAGAAAGTTCCAGTTGGTGGCAAACCACGTCAGGGTGAAGGGAGCATCGAACTTCCTGAAGGTCAGCTTGGCGAGCTGCGTGGCGCCCGCCCACGAGGAGCACACGCACAGCACCACGGCCACGCCCCAGAAAATCTTCCTGAGCTGCGCCCCGGAGCATCTCCAGCAGTGCGGGCTCGTCCTGCCGCCGGCCTCCGCCCCCGCCGGCGCCTGGGCCTCCGCCGGGCCCGGGGAATCCCGGGGGCGCTCCTCCCCTGGGGGAAGAGAAGGGGTTGGTTAACTGGGGGGCCTCCACACCTTCCCCTCGCCGCCCCAGACCAAGGCGGGAGCCGGAGCGAGAAGGCACCTGACCCCACCGCCGCTGTCACAGTCAGCCACCCTGGGGAGGGGGTGAGGGGCTGTGGGGGCAGCTTTCTGAAACAAAACTTAAACAGAAGCCAGTTTTCACTGCTTTTGTTATCCTCCGGGATCCTGACCCTCAAAGTGTGGTCCATGGGCGAGCAGCATCGGCGCCCGCCCCTAGCTTGCTGGAAACGGAGCATCTCAGGCCCCACTCCAGAAGCCCAAAAGCCGAAGCTGCATTTCAACAGGTGATCTGCGCGCACGTCAGTGTTCGGGAAACACTTCTCCGACACACACAGGCTGAAATCTTTTCACCCTGGTCTGTGTCAGCTCACATGTCCTGCTGTGCTATAGGGCGCCGGGCGTGCCAGGGGCTGGGGATGCCTGCATGAGAAGGTCACAGCCCCTGACCTCTAAAAGCTCCCGGGACACTGCCAGAAGCCCCTCCTGCCTGTTACTTGAAGGCACAAATGCCAAGATGCTCATCTTATTTTGCGTGCCTAGCAAAAATAGACTTTTCTCTCTTATCGCTTTATTTGCCTCGTCTTCCTGCTGATGGCCTTCAGTTCCACTTCGAAGTGTTACTTAAAAACCACAGCCTCTGGCAGCGGCTGCTGTGGAAGGCCTCAGACACTCCATTCGGAGCCATGTGACTTCTGGAAACCAGGCTGCAGCCCACAGCCTGGCTCCGCGGCAGCGTTGTTCCCACAGACCGTGAGGAGGTGAAAAGACGTTATTTTCCACTGTTTGGTTTTCATTCATGATTATGTGCGTGTCAGTCAGCTGGAAATTTAAACAGAGCTGTAACTTGCATAGGGTGTAGCCACAGACAGATGCAAATCTCCGGGAGACAGCATTCTTGCCCCTTACACGTTCAGCCTGGCACTCGGCTGAATGGGCGTGCCCAGTGCTGAAGGGCGGTCTCCACCACGGGAGTACAGGAGATAGTGCAAAATATACCGGGGTCACATATACTCGGTATATTTCAATGACAGTAAACCAAGCTTTGTATATCACACTTTCTGAAACATAATTCCACGAGGCAAAATCCTGAAAGGAGCCTCTTACGCCGGTGTTAGCTAATCTGATGATGAATGGCCAGCCCCGGCTGTATCTGTTTCAGCCAAAGGTAATCCCAAGCCTTACGTGGCTAGTCAAGGAGAGATCATGTCCTTTACTAGCCCCAATCCTACTTGACTCCATCTATACTGTGCTTCCTTACCTGCCTGAATGTGTAATTTCCCTCTGCCTCTTACTTCTCATGTGAGCAAACAGGACAGCCAGAAAGCCTTGGAAAATCGAATGCATAACCACCTGAGTTTCCAGGAAGGTGTGTGTTCCTGTCATGGGATGGAGGGCAGGGAGAGGCACGGAAGGGCAAAAGCAAGGCCGAGCTCTGCGTTAGCCCTCCCACCAGGATGCCTGGACGTCGCTCCCAGTGAATCCCCACAACTTAAGGCAAGTTCAGTTTCAGACAGAAGCACACCCGTTTCAATTTATACACTGATTACCTGACATCGTGGGTGAGCCCTGCCACCTTTCGTTACTGGGATAATGTCCAAGCAGTGCTGGGGGTGATCTCTCAACGATCATTACCATCATCAAAAACTCATATGGGAAAGATAATTATGGAGATGAAAAAAAAATCTGCAGAAAAAGAAAATTCAGTTTCACACGACTAACTTCCTACTGAAGACAGACTCTGGAGGAGGGTGAATAGATTCAGGCTTATGACCTGTTTTTTTCTTCATTGTCTTCATTGTGTTTTAGTTCTTGATTGTGGCAAATACAGTTTTAAAACTTAAAGAATTAAGTGATGACAGATGCTGTGTCCTGGTGTGATGACAAAGAAAGTTACCAAATCCTGTGATATTGTGTTAAAATGCTCCCATAGATTTGGAATAAAGAAGTCATACTCTTAATTTTGTCACCCTTTCAGATCATTTCATCAAGGGAATATTAATAATATACAAGCAAAATAAAGACATTCAAAACCAAAATCTATGCTATTCTTTAAAAATCAGATAGGACAACGCTTCCCAACATGTTAACAGGCACTATAAGAAAAAAGGATTCCATGGGGCGCCTGGGTGGCACAACGGTTAAGCGTCTGCTTTCGGCTCAGGGCGTGATCCTGGAGTTATGGGATCGAGCCCCACATCAGGCTCCTCCGCTATGAGCCTGCTTCTTCCTCTCCCACTCCCCCTGCTTGTGTTCCCTCTCTCGCTGGCTGTCTCTATCTCTGTCGAATAAATAAATAAAATCTAAAAAAAAAAAAAAAAAAGTAAAAAGGATTCCATGATCAGAAAAGTTTGGGAAATACTAGGTAGATCAGAGCCAGGTTCCTTTGCTTTAGGAACATTCAGGGCTAATGGACATTGTGAATTTCCACAGCTACAGGATGTGTGTTTCCCATATTATTATCATTATTATTTGTAAAGACTTATTTCTTTACTTTAGAGAGAGAGAGAGAAAAAGCATGCGTGAGGGGGGGGAGGGGCAGAGGGAGAGGGAGAGAATCTCAAGCCTACTCGAACGTGGAGCCTGATGTGGGACTCGATCTCATGACCCTGAGATCATGACCTGAGCTGAAATCAAGAGTTGGCTGCCTAACCAACTGAGCCAGCTAGGTGCCCTTGTTTCCCATATTATTTAAATGTAACACCTATGGTAGGAATGGTGCCCCTTGGAACAACCCTTTGGGAAACACTGGCATAGACCCACAAAGAATCCTAGGCATCAAAACCAAATTCATCGCAAACTTCCCATTTCACTATACTGAGCTTCTTATGATCATAATAATTATTTATCAGCTTCATTACCTCACTCATTCCTAATACTTCTGTTAGAGTAGACCTACTTCCCATAAAGTAAAAATATTCTTTGTAAGTAGTTTAGAGAAGTACTGAAGAGCATAAATAATAAGGAATACAAACTAATCTGAGTACCCAGAGATAATACTGTTGAGATTTTGCTGCATTTTTCCCAGTCTTGTGTGTCTTTGCACCACACACACACACACACACACACACACACACTCGCAGCAAAACTGGGATCATGTTATGTTTCATCCAGCATTCATTTAACCGCATAGGGCTACATACAGTGTGACGTATCGTAGGCACACCTCGGTCGGCTGGGGAACCGCCATGAAGCATCCACCCCGTGCCAAGAGCTCCGGACAGTCAATAAAACAAATATAAAGCATGATTACTGTTCTTCAGGAACTTACAGTCTGTCTGTGACAAAACAGACCTATGAAAGCATTACAGAACAATTATGTGCAGAACAGATTTTGGCTGTAACGGAAATCCTGAACAGAGCGTGACCAGCGTGGGCTGTGATAACAGTGAAAAGAACCAGATGAAGCAGAAGCCTGGCCTGGGTCTTGAAAGACAGAAAGGCTCTGAGTAAAAAAGGGAACAAAGTTCAGGGTCAGAAATACACCTGGTCTGCTGAGGGGCAGGGAGCAAGGCCGTGGGATCTGAGAGCCACTGCCACTTTGCCCCACTGGGACACCCAATCTTGCCTTGGTCAGACATTCAGACCAAAAGGACCAGAGAAAATTCAGATATTAGTCCTACTGTATTAGGAAGTTCGGGCCCCAGTGTCTGTAACGACAGTTAAAATGAGTTAAGGAATAAGTACAGAGTGATACAGTAAGTTTGGTTTGCAGGCGCGCTCATTCTCCACTACTTGAAGGACAGCAAATGCATCCCACGTCACGCGTCATTCTCAGGGTCATTTCAATGCACTGTTCCATTTATGCAGGTTTCAGAGAGGAGGAATTACAACGAGAGGGGTGGGCAGTATCCCTTCTCAAAAGCCTCTCAAATCTTCCAGTGCAGGAAACTTTTGCTGACTTTCCTTCCCATCCTAAGTTGCAAGTCGCGTGATTCCTCTGCATTTGCTATCCCTCCTCCAGTATACATAACAGCAGATTGCCTCAAAGACATCAGTGCTGAATTAGCTTCATGCTGTTTCCTGTCCCAGCAACTTCGACCATTATTATACGACTAGGGATGCTATTTATGTCACCCGCCCTCTCCAACAACCTCCCACTCCACTAACTACCCCTCTACTGATGATCTTGTGCCTTCCATCCTAACCTTGCCCTTGAGCCAACAGTTCTGGGAGCAACTCAAAGTAGATTATATCCTCTGGCCCAATGGTCATACATGCGGTAATGGTGGAACCAAGCACCTCCTTTTGGTTATGCCATGTAATTCATTCAGAAGCACCGGGGGATGGGTGGGTCTTCCCTGTTCTGTTGCCTGAATTGCTTCCACAGGCCATTGTAGAAAAAGGTGTGTGTGTGTGTGTGTGTGTGTGTGTTGGAGGAGTGTTCTCTTGTACACAATGTGTACTCCATGGCATGGTGAGATGTAACCATATCCATGCATGAACTTCCATCCTGAGCTCTGGTCTCTGAGAGAGGCAATTTATTGATACCATGCATCAGTCCTACCACCTGCAAAATCACACTCAATGCTGGTCTCCTACCAGCACTCAGAAAGCATTCACAATCTTGCGCCAAGTACAAGCAGCTCCTAGAGACCTGGTCTGCTCAGGATGAGGAAACTCGAGGTCCTAATGGGTGAGCTGGAGGTCTGGTTTAGCGACCAACTCACTCTGAGACCAAGGCAAGTCCTTTGTCTAATGAGTTGCCCACTGCTTTCCCCTGAGAAAATGATGAATTGGAGACTTTCCATGTTTATTCAGTGAAAGTCCATTTCTATAATGAGAAAGCAAGAAAAACTGGAAAAGCATTCACTCTTAAAGTTCTCATAAAATGGCCCTTCCAAACTTCCAGGAGAAGACTAACTTTTCTTTGAGGTCCCTGAGAATAAGTGGACCCTTGGTGACACTCTCTATGAAAAAGCATCTGGGAAGTTTGTACTTAGAAAGTGCCCGAGTCATGTCTTAGGGGTAAGAGACCTAGAGCTGGGATCAAAGGCCCATTGGCTGGCATGGTTCCAGCCTCCTGGAAGCACAGGTGATTCCCTTGTACAGAGACCAGGAGGGGGCAGCCCCCAATGACACCTCCATCAGTGAGATTTATATAGCTATATTTTATAGCTTTTTTGAGGTATACATTCATAGTCATAAAATTCACTTGTTGTAGGGGTACAATTCACAATTGTCATTAAGTTTACAGAGCTGTGAGACAATCACTGCTATCCAGTCTTAGAACATTTCCATCACATCAAAATGAGTCCTGATGCCCCCCTTCTGCCACTACCCCCTCCCGCCCTCAATCTCAGGCAGCCACAGGCTGCTATCTCTACAGATTTGCCTATTCTGGATATTTCCTATGTGACTTCTGCATCTGGCTTCTTTCATTTACCATAAGGTCTTCGGGGTTCATCCACGTTGCAGCATGTGGCCACAGCTCATTCTCTTTCACGGCCGGGGAGTGTTCTGCTGTACGGACATTCTTACGCTGTGTTTCTCTGTTCGTCAGCTGATGGACATGCGTGTCATTTCCCATTTTTGGCTATTGTGAATGACACTGCTGTGAACGCTGACATAAAATTCTCTGTGTGACTACTATGTTTTCATTCCTCTTGGGTGGACTAGCTATGTTTCGGGTCTACTTATCCCACTAATATTTATTGAAATTAATAAATATTGCTACCGTGAAGCACAAAGTGGAGGCCTACGTGTCCACGTCTCAGAGGGCTCAGTGTCTCCAGCTCCATCCAAACAGGACACGGTGGAGAGCTGCTCTGGGAACTAGAGCCTGCTCTCTGTTTTTCCTGGACGGCCCAGGGGAAGAGGGCCTACATTTCCGTTTATTGATCACTGATACATACGCCAGTTTTGGGTCAGGCCACCCAACTAAATAGCTTTCGTAAAACGAAGAGCTTCGTAGAAAGCTTTTTTTTTTAAAAGATTTTTTAAAAAAAATTTATTTATTCGACAGAGATAGAGACAGCCAGCGAGAGAGGGAACACAAGCAGGGGGAGTGGGAGAGGAAGAAGCAGACTCATAGAGGAAGAGCCTGACGTGGGGCTCGATCCCATAACGCCGGGATCACGCCCTGAGCCGAAGGCAGACGCTTAACCACTGTGCACCCAGGCACCCCTCGTAGAAAGCTTTTGTTTATGGCCGTTAGCAAGTGTAATTCATCTCCTAAAAATGCACTTCTGGTTTTATCTCACATCCTCTTTAGATACTTGCTCAGTGAGTTGACATGTGACTGTTTGTTGTTGTTGTTATTTGTTTTCTTTAAAGTAGTGGCTTGGGGAAGACGGAAGAAGAGGCTGTCACATGTATAAGGCCACTACAGGCACTGGATGTCCCAAAGCAATCCCCATTTCACATATCCTTACCCATTAGGCCCACCTGAACTTGCCAGACCATCTGTTTGGACTTCTGGATTTGCGGTCAGAAAATACTCCCATTATTCGGACACGGCTGAGGCCCCAGGCATGCTCCTGACTAGCACTGGGCACAGGGAAAGAACAGAATCCACAGGTAATTGAAGTTGGAGGCTGGGGTGACTGGGTGGCTCAGTCAGTTAAGTGTCTGCCTTCGGCTTGGGCCATCATCTCAGGGTCTTGGGATGGAGCCCCGGGTCGGGCTCCCTGCTCAGCGGGGAGTCTGCCTCTCTCTCTCCATACGCCTCTCCCCCAGCTCGTGCTCTCTCTCACGCCCTCTCAAATAAATAAATCTTTTTTCTTTAAGATTTTATTTCTTTGACAGAGTGAGAGAGCACAAGCAGGGGGACCATTTATGTAGGGTCATGGTGCCCAACGCCCCCGTCAGAAGCGGGGATCACTAAAAACGGACTTCACGTTTCCAGACGACAGGGTCTGTTTTTAAACTTGGAAGAGCCTTTCTGGGTGTGGGACTCTGGGCCAGGACTCAGCCCCCAGGAACGGAGGTTGTGAGGCACTGGCTGTTTGTGTCCTCCCCACCAAATTCACACACGGCAGCCCGACCCCCTCAGGGTGCTGCTTTTGGAGATGGAGCCTCTAAGAAAGTAATTAAGGTCAAATGAGGTTGTAAGGGTGGGACCCTGATCTGATACGGTGTGGCCTTCTAAGAGGAGCGAGCAGAGCACTCATTCTCATGCTCTCCCTGTGCGCACGTGGAAGGCAGGCCACCTGAGGACAGAGAGGGGGTGGCCATCTACAAGCCAGGAACCAAGTCTGCTAACGCCCTGATCTTGGACTTCCAGCCTCCAGAACCGAGAAAATCAGTGTCTGCTGTCGAAGTCACCCAGCCTGTGGATGAACATGGGGATGTCCCTGCGGTGGGCCCTGGGCTGGTGGGGGCGTGACGCACGGACCGTGCGCGCCACCGTGCAGGATGTGGGGACAAGCCGCGGATGATAGAGTACGTAGTCTGATAACCTTTAAAGAGGAGAAATAACTGCACTGCTTACTAGATGTCACGTATCAGATACTACCTCGCACGTGTGCGCCTGCCGCGCCTCGCTTATGCCTTCGTTGGAAAGCGAGTCCCGGAGGCAGTCTGCGGAAGACGGAACACATGGCAGCTGCAATGTTGTTTTTAAAAACCCGAATTCTTTCCCGGGTGCAGATACAGAACTGGGAGGGGAACGAAGGCTGCCTTTGGGGGGTGGAGTGGGGTGCTGGGAGGCTTCTCCCCGATCGCCCTGACGCCCTACCCTGTGGCAGTCATCGAGCTGGACTGAATCAGGCCTTCGTCCGGCCGGCTGCCCCTGCCACCTTGTCCATGTCAGTGAAGAGATCTCAGACATCTGCTTAGGCATTTGCACCCCATTCCCCATTTCCTTGGAGGTCCCCACAGGATCCGTAAGTGTCCAAACAATGCTCCCTCACTCAGCGGATTTAAGACAATCCTGGCGCGTACACAGCCTCAGGCGATCGTGACATGTGGGACAATGGCTGGCTACAGGTAAGCTTTAAATAAAGGCTTATGTGCCCTGGGGAAGGAAAGGTCAACGTCTGCCTGTGGGAGGGGAGCAAGGGCTGTGTTTGAACCAGCTCGCGGGCATCCCGTCTGAATCCACACGCCCTTCCAGGTGTGGTCTGTGCAGCCCTGCGGAACCTCACCATGTGCGTGGCCTTGGCCCATCGCACCCCTGCACACACAGCAGGTGCCCACTGCATGCAGACTGGGGATATTTTGGGCCTCAATGACCCGTACACAGACACACGCAAACATGCACACACTGCCCATTGCGGACGTTTTTCCTTGGACTGGAGTTCAGGCTGGTGGGGCTCACAGGGAGAGCCACCGTGTCACAAGAGGGCAGGCTCCTGGCAGGGATGGCCCCTCCGGGCAGAATGCAGCTCTGCAGGAAGGAAGGGGTGCGCCCTGGGGCCTTCTCCCCTGGCGGGAGCCGGACAGCAGGGTCATGTTTTAACTGGTGGCATGGGAACTTATTCAATTTATCTTGAAGAACGAAGCACTGTTTTCTGATACACACACCAGCTTCTCAGCACAGTCAGGCACAGGCAGGACTGAACGTGCTCGCTAGAGGACAGAAAGTGGGGTCGGCCTTAAGCTGTGAAACTCCTCCTCCGAGGCTTTATCTCCCACCTTCTGCACCAACCGAGGCTGACAGCGTGGCTCAGCTAATCCTGAGCTATGAGGCTTCTCTACGAAAACACCCCGACCTGCCACGAGCAAAGCCTGGAAGTTGCACCTTCTCTCTGAGGTCCTATGCTTTTGTTTGCAACACCCAGCAGTTCCCTCCCGCTGAAGATTCACGGGGCAAGGTGTACTCACGTAGCTGGGCTTCCCTCCCCATGGTCAAATTCCAAAATCACCCTGAAAGTACGTGCATCCGCATGAACACGCTTGCCTGCGAGCACACACACACACACACACAAGCACGCACGTACACGTGCACACCCAAATCTCTTATTTGTCCCTGGTTTCATTTTCTCAGAGCTCTGCACTCTGAGGATAGCCAGTGAAGGGTTTTAATCAGATAAGCCCATCTCTGCTAATGAGTAAGCTACTTAATAGACTCAGGGAGTGTTTCCTGTGAAAGAGCCAATAGAAGATCTATTCTAATCCCCTATCTTTTCAGAGAAGAGAAGGCTGGGCTCTGAGAGGGGAGACGACATGTCTGGTGTATTAA
This sequence comes from Ursus maritimus, assembly GCF_017311325.1. Classification (NCBI taxonomy): domain Eukaryota; kingdom Metazoa; phylum Chordata; class Mammalia; order Carnivora; family Ursidae; genus Ursus; species Ursus maritimus. The sequence continues at coordinate 70,351,358 of NW_024426885.1, read as the reverse complement.
TTAGCAAGTGGGGGAGCAGGAAGGAGAGGTCAGGGTCCTGACCTCACCCAGCGTTCTTCCCCGCTCTCTTCTCCCGAGTCACACGATGTCTTAACCAGTGAAAACGTGTCACTCGCCAGAAAGGCTTTTAAGAACTACATCTCTTCTCGGCTCTTCCAACGCAGCTATCCTGAACCCGTGCCCACCTCTGCAGGCCTCCAGGCCCCATCCATGATTCTGGGCAGACGATTCCCCTTCCAACAGAGAAGATCAACGCCACCAGCCCAGACCCCTGACTTCCCTCCCCCGCATGTCCACAGTTCTCTGTGCCTTCGCCCATCATCTCCTCTTTCCCCTTTTCAAAGCCAACCGCCCCTTCTCTCATCTTGTTCTCCCCCTCACTCCCCATGCCTCTTGCCCCACCCCCTCCCCAGCCCCAGCCCACTGCTGCATCAACCACCTTTCTCTTGGGGCAACCTCACACCTGTGCTGGAAGCTCCTTCCTTGGGTTTACAGCAATGCCCGGCTTTCTCAAAACTCTCTGAAGGTAGAAAACTGCTCTCACTGCCAAACACATTAACCCACGATCCCACAGTTGCTGTTCCTCTCCCTCACCCAACACTCGCCCCTTGCAAACAGGCTTACAGACCAGCACCCGCTTCAAATGGTTACTGCAAACCCGTCCTCCTCGGCTGGATGTGATACCACATCGCACTCCCTTCTCGGGGTTTCTATGATGTCACATGATGTAGGTCCTCTGGTGCAGCCCGTCAAGACTTCTCTCCTGCCCTCGCTGTCTTCCAAATGCCTGCAGCTGTCAGGAACCCATGCCTGCCCATTTGCTCCTGAAGCTTCCAGCTCAGCCCGTCTACATCTGACTTCCGGTCTCTCCCTCACGGGTGTGCTTCCCCCTCCGACCCTCGCGGCTCCTGTTGCCGTTCACGGCAGGTCTGTTCCCTGAGGTGCTCAGGCTTAACCTTCAGAGCCGTCTTTGATGGCTCCCTTTCCAGCCCTCTGACTGAAACTGTGTCTGTGAGACACTTTGGTATTTTTGATTCTATCCTAAATACCTTTATTAAAAATATTTATTGTGACTGTTGAAATAGACTTCATGACCCATTTTGAACAGCCAGCTATAGAAGACTGTCCGATTTTCTCAGACTTCGACGGTGCCTTTCCCCTTTCTACCTGCTTCCATCTCCTCTCCTGAGCCCAGCACTCAGGAAGCCTCCGAACCCTGGCCCCATCCCTCCCCCAGCTTCTGCCACTAAGGTGAGCTCTGGCCCCAGCAGGCGGCTTGCAGGTGCCAGCCTGTCCCGGCTCTGCGCCTCTGTCTGCGGGCTGCCTCTCCCAGCAACGCTGTGTTCGTACCTCCCGCCCGTGACAGCGGAGGGCACGGAACAGCCTCCTCCTCGCCGCCCTGCTCGTGCTGAAGTCCAAGTCCAAAGAATGGACTGTCATCACCTGGGCTGGGATGAGGAAGAGGATTCTGAGGCCACATCCAGGCTCAGCAGGNNNNAGACTGTCATTAGATTATGTCATTTCGGCAAAGTGGGGGGTACTGGGGGCAAGAGAGCTGCATAGTGGCCACCTGCGACCCAGCCAGAAGCGAGCTCACCCTCTGCTGAAACACGCCATTTATTTTACAACCCTTTCATGGAATTAAAAAAAAAATTAGATTCCAACATGTAATTGTTATTTATATGCATTTGTGACATTTCTCACTTGTTTGGAAGCTCTGTTGAGTCAAGGATGATGACTGACTCCCCCTGGCATCCTCAGTGATATCTGGTTCATCCTCAGTAATACCCGATTAGGTAACATATTTGTTCAATATACAAGTGACTTTTGCCATTGAGGTTTCAGGTCTCGGCCAATCCAACCTGGGAAACCTTTTTGGGTACAGAACACTTCAGCAGTATATTTTTCAAGACTCCTCTCAGATTGGACCAACAGGGCTGGGTGTCTACTTACATGACCGAGGAGCCTCCCAGGATGACAGCCCACCCCATAAATAGAAACAAAGTAGCCACACCTACACTGGGGGGTGCTGAGACAGGCGGACTGCCCCAGGGCAGAAGTACTAAGAACATCAACAACAGGGAGCCCCAGGGATGGTCCAGACCTCTACCTCCTATTGTATTTGGAGCTCCAGTGAGCACACATTTCCTGAGCACTATAAGGTGCCCAGAACAGATCAAACTCTCACCACTCCTCCTATGAAATGCAGTTGTACCGAGGTGTTGCAACATTGTGGAGCCACGTAGATACGGACATGGTGCCCGGCACCCTTGCTTTCCAACCACATGACCCCGCATGAATGCTTTCTCTGAAACTCAGCTTCCTTGTCTATAAACTGGGGGGACGATGCCTATCCTTCCTTTGGGCCAAATAGCAATAAGGTAGCGATCTCCCCAAACCGAGTGCCTGCAACGTGGTGGGCTCATCAGCCCAAAAGGATGACTCTCATTAGTAAGAGGGACTGTATTGTCCTGCTCATTTCCATATGAGAGAACGGATTCCCACTGAGCTTCAATCATTTACCAAAGTTATTTGGCTCAGCAGGAGAGGCAGGCATTAAGCCCGTCCATCTAATTTCAAAGCCCTCACTCTTCCCCTCTTCCCACCTGACTGCATGTTGCCGGCCTCTTGGGGAAATCTGTTATGCTGTTCTCAACTACTAATTCCTACTGAATGGAACTGTATCGAACGTGAATTAGCTGGTTGTGAACATAGATGATCCCAGGAAATACTCCCCGACTAGAGACGTGTTACTGATCGATATTCAGTGTCTGAGTCTGATGGGAAAGAGAGGAAAAGGATATGAGAACGAGATATGCTGTCAGACGGGACAGATGCCATCAACCTGGCTGGAAACTACTTTTCAAGCCTCAAGCCCTAACCGGGGCCCAGCTGCTCTCTCCTTCTCAGGCTTCCTGGCCAAGCGTGTGCACACCCCATTCCTTCTGCCTGAAACAGCCTTCCCTCCCTTCTGTGCCTGACAAGTTTTCTCACTTCGGTTACAACACCTCTACCTCAGAAAGCTTCCTCCTCAGACAGGCCTCCTCCTGCTCAGAAAGGCCCTCTCCTCAGGAGGGCCTGCTCACATTACTTAACTATCAGTGTCCCCGTGGCACTCTGTTCTTAGCTTTGAGCCAGAACTTACTATCTTATACTAGAAAATATATCTGTATGTCTCTTTTCCTCTAGACTAAAACTTCCTTAAGGGAATGAAGGTAATGTTGCTCATTTTTGCATTTCTAGGGCCTCGCTATGTAGACGAGGGACGCGGAGTAGGACGGAGTAGGGTTGGACGTGGTATTTATTGAGTAAATGAAGTCATCTTGTCCATTTTCCTGTGTTGAAGTTCAACCAAGCATTGCATTTTCTATTTTGGTTTTATATGTACCTCGGGCTGGTGCCTTCTTGCCTCCCCACAGAAGACACACTCCAAACCCTAATAAATACTCCTTGCTGGCCGCGCTCCGTCGCTGTTAGCCTGTCTACCATCCACACAGAAACAGCCACAGTTTGGGGGCCACCTTGCCCTGTGCTTCCAAGGCAAAACAAAATGAGTCAGCACTTCCACAGCAAGCACACGAGATGCAAATGTTTCAAAAAATAGACCAAAAGCCAAATTGAACAAAAACACCCAAAAGGGGGGGGGAGCAAACCAGGCAGAGAAAAACATGCTACGCGTAGGCCCAGGCATGCCCTGAGGACTTCTGCTGACATACACTTTGGGATCCCATACATAACAGGAACTGGGGGCTTTCTAGTATCCCTGGAACCAGGCAGATGCTTCTAGATACCATCCACACACATGTACTCCTTGAGAACAGCAAGAAGGTTTGCTGAAGGCGCAAGACAATCTGTGGTAGGAAGACTGCCAGACATTTATTAAGCATCTACTGTATGCCAGATAGGTGCTAGGCATTAGCACCCAGCCTACCTCGCTGCATTCCCGAAAGTCAGCTGAGGTAGGTTGTTATTCTGTTGTACCAGGGCTCAAACCAGGCAACTGAGGCCCAGGATTCATGGTTTACACAAGTCCAACGGCACCGGGGGAAGAGCACAGTCCTAATCCCTGATCTCTCTGATTCTCAGTTAAACACACTGTCCACTACCCACACACAGGGACATGCCAATGTTGGTTAAAAAACCAAGTCCATGGCTTGCGAAGGTTGTCAGCGTGGACAGGAAGCTCAAAGTTCGCCTGACAGCAGCCCTAAGGGAACTGCGGAAGGGTCTCCCCAGTTTTATTCCCTGAAGGTGAACCTGGGTCTGGCATGTTGCTCGCTGCCTCCTGCAGCACCTCTGGGGTCACGGCACGGAGCCTGGGTGACCTCACCATCCGGGTCCAGCCTGACTCCAAGTGCAGCTCAGACCTGTCCTGCACGATGGGCTGGGGATTACCAGGGTGACACTATTGCTGGGGAGCAGCACCCACCTGCCTTACTTGAAAGGGGGACGTGGGGTGACTTCCCACAAGGACCCCAGGAGTGAGTAGACACTTCCACGTTCCCTAAGGGAAAAATATATCTAACCCTTCCCTTCCCAACTTGCATATACATCTGGGCGGTGTCCCTGAGGAGGCTTGGAAATGCAAACCCCCTTAGGAAATTTGGCACCTGCACTCAATTCAGGTGTAGATGACAGATACTAAGTCTTTCCTGAGATGGGGATGGGGGGAGGGGAAGAGACAGCTCTATGACCAGAAAAAAAATCAACCTCCTATAGACAGAGAACGATGAAAAAGGTCAGTAGTTGCAGGTTAGTGCAGAATACTGTTCTGAACAGTGTGGGTTGGGGTCAGAGGGCCCAGGATTCCATTCCTGTTTCATCACCTATTAGCTGTAGGTCTTAGACAAGTCAATCCCACCTTTCTGGGTCTCACAGTCCTCATCTGTAGAATGGGGGTAATGGGACCAGGATGGCTCCTGGCAGAGGAGGGCTGCGTGTCGAGTACACAAGTGCCCTGCTAGCTTCTGTCTTGTTCTTGCTGGTTCTGTCTCACGGTAACACACAAGAACTCGTGAGGGGTACAGGTCCTTGGAAGCCATCACATGGAGGGCCGGGCTCCAGGCTGCAGTGCCAGGGCACGGGAGAAACCGGGCTTTCCCCTTACGCACTGGTTGCACTGGGCTCTGTGAGGTCAGGGTAAGTGACGGCCGGAAACGGAGGGGGTCTGCCTTCCTCTCCCCACTGGCTGGCGGCCCCTTCCCAGCCCTCACTTGGCTAAATCAGCCAGCTCTACGGACACTGGCCATTCCACCTCCTGTTAGAAGCAGTTAAGGACTGAGACTGGTCTCTCTCTGCATCCCCCCCCCTTCAGAAAAGAAGGTCCCCTTTACTACAGCAGAATAACAGCTGTGTCTGAGTACGTGTCTGTCTTTCCTCTGAGTCGGGAAAGGACCTGTTTCTAGGCTGCTGGTGGCTTCTCTCTCACCTGCCCGCCTGCCCATTCCCGGAGCTGGGCAGTCACATCGGTGGGCTGGTGGGCTTCAGGGGCAGGAGAGGTGACTGGGCCTGCGGCAGCATCTCCTTCTCCTCGGGCTGAGCAATACCTCTGGTCTGCCCGGGGGTGGGGGTGGGAGTGGAGGGGATGCTCCAAACCCAGGGGATTCAAGTGGTGCGTGTGTGTGGTGGGGGGTGAAGGAGAGCGCTGGTTCCTGACTTCGAGACCCCCTCCTCCCTGGCCCCACTGGCAGGTGCCTCGGGACAGCTCAGGCCACCACTGCCCTGTTGCTGCCAGATGCGCTGGGGCCACGCAGGAAGGAGCCAGCCCTGTGCTCTAGCAGCTCGGGGACAGCCCCACAGACCCCGCAGACCCCGCAGCGGCTCAGCCCGGCCCTGGGAGCTACCGAGCTGCTCCCCCTTCCCAGGCAGCAGGCATGGGGCGCTGCACTGCGGGCGACGCTTCCTGGGGAGCGCGGCGACACCCACAGCCAGGGAGCCCGGGCAGGGTGGCGGCCCCCCCCGCCGGGGCGCAGCGACCTCGCGTCAGCCCGCGGCAGCCCCCGCCGTCCCTGGCCGTTACCTTCCACTTTGGTGAGGGTAAGGACCGGACTGTTGCAGGCGCTGAGCGGGGCCACCCGGGCCGAGTGCTTCTTCATGATGAGCCGTCCGCCTGCAGGAGCGCCTCCGCGGATCGCCTACATCCTGGGGCCGGCCGGGGCGCGCCTCTCGGGTCCGGTCCCGTGGCCTCGGCCGCGGAGGAGCGCGAGCGGCTGGCCGCTCAGGCCCTGCCCCCGGGGCTGCCGGCCGGGCTCCTGCTGCCGCGGGGCTCACTGCGGCGGCCCCTCCGAGCACATCTTCCCTGGCCGCGCAGCCACTCCACACACGCGCCCACAGCTCCTGCCTGGAGGTTGCTGCAAACTCCAACGTCACGTACAAGTGCACTCCCCACGCCCACCCCGCGGGCTCACCTGCTCCGCCCCCCGTCCTGGGACGCCCAGCCCTGCAGCCCAGGTCCTCCCTCCCGGCCCTGTCCTGGCTGTGGCCTCGGTCCCGCGGCAGGGCTGGCCAGCGGCTCCCCGTCCGCCCTTTTCCGCCACCAGCTCATGGGAGGGGAGACCCCAGAACTTAGCCTCAGTGTTTCACGAGTTTAAAAAGCGAGGCGTCTGACTTTGGATTGAGAGCTGATTCTTCCCTGCACCAAGTCCTGAACTGTGGTTTACAGGAAGAAGTCGGGGGGGGGGGGGG